>NC_082364.1:10000-323181 GCF_027477595.1 Haemorhous mexicanus
CTCTGGAATTCATCAAGACATAAGCCTTGCTAAAGCAAGAGAGGAAAAGCTGGGAAACTAAATTCCAAGACCACAAGAACTCCAAAACGGGGGGGGGGGGGGGGGGGGGGGAACAAAGTACCTGGACTGTAAGGAAACACATCTTCTGAGAGGTGCACGCAGAATGCGTGGACAAGACAAAAGCATCAATAAGAAAAGCGTGACTAGCGTGTGCAGAGAGTCAGAATGAGTAAGTGCATCATGTAAACCATAAACGGCTTCTGCTTAATCCTCTTGGTCCATTGTGCAGGAGTCCTGAATTTCCCATAAGTGAAAGGGTTCTGATTTTAATGCTAGAGTTACTGTCTATATGATGATTCATGGGAATAGTTCTTTCAAATCCTTCCCTTGCTGACATCAGTCAGTTTCATCTTTTCCTGAATGTACTGCTGGCTATACATAAGTTATGAATAGAAGGGAATGAGTTTTAGGGATATGTTGCAAGGAAATAGATTGGTAGCTCTGCTTCCATTTCCATTGTCTAAGAAGAATTCTGAATATTTTTGGCCCTTTCATAGACCTCTGACTCGATTAGCATCAGCAGGGAGGGACATTTAATTGGTTTTTCTCCTTTTTAGAGAGAAGCTAATGAAAAAGTTTCACCAGAATCAGAGCAGGCTGTGTAACAAGAAGAGCGTCATGAAAAGCGGCCAATCCTATCCTCTTAGTATTGCTAGTTGCGATTGGACTTCAATGAAATGTGTCAACTCTGTGTTCCTGGGTATCACATCAGTAACAGGTACTTCACCTGCTGTACTTCTCTCCTAAAGCTAAGAACAGAATCGCAAATAATCTTGATTCCAAGGTCCCAATTCACCCTGTGATGCTGACAGGTGAAAAAGGAGTGGAAGGTGCACCAGTAAATGAACTTGAATGGCCTATCTAAATCAGCGGCCACTGATTTCCTGAAGGCTTAAACAGGTCAGTTGCCCCTATTTTTCTTGGGGTTCTTTTATTCTTTGGTCATGTTTTTCTTGGGATTCTTTGAATCCTTCCCCACCAGTTCAGCCTCTGCTCTCAAATCCTTGGCTGTCATTTAAAGTATCTCAAGAGCCTGGAAACGTGTTGTCTTTATTTATCAACCCATTATTCCCTTCCAAAGGTTGTTTGCCTCAAGTCTCATTCTTGCTGATTTTCTGCTAGTTCATTGTCAGATGGCAGCAGGTGTTCTGTAAGAGCAAGTACACAATCCTATAGCTTGCTTTTCTTTTTATTTGGCCTGTCTAGAAAATGGAATGACTGAACATCTCCAACAGGATTTTCTCTCCCCATTGTGTTTCACCGCAAGGGCAGATGCCTATCCATCTACCTAAACTCTTGGTGGTGAAGAAACTAGTGGTATGCTGTTGCATATAGGTAGAACTTTCCGAAAGGAAGGCCTTTTAAAACCATGGCTGAGGCCCGTTACTTTGGCTAAGTAGAAAATGACTAGGGGAAAGTGAGACAGCTGAATTAGAGGTAGATCAAGAAGTTCTAGAAGCATTGCGTGTTCACAGCGTGGTGTATGACGGTTGGTTGAATTATGTTTGTTGTGGCTTAAAGCTATGCAAGTGATAAAGGCCTGACTGCTTCAAAAGCCTGGCTTTTGCAAGAAAGCGGCTCTCCTTTGCACCTGCCTGGGGACTCTGCGTCACTACGGACCCTCACGCCCAGTTTGCCAAGGAGATGATGAGTAGGAATGTTGCAGAGCTGCTGTGTGCATATGAAAGGAATGGTAGAGAGTGAAGCCGTGGACAATTTCTGGGCTATAGTACAATGCTGCTGCATTGGTGCCAGTTTAGTCGGTTTTCCATCAGTGGCATTTCTGTCTAGAAGTACACTGCCCAGAGTCTTTCTAGCATTTGATGCCATTTCCTTACTGCCATTAATACCTTCCTTCAGTTTCAAGGATGAGAGAATCTTTACAGGATTTTGAAGATCCCTGTTAGGAAACACTATGCCAGAGGAGTCATCACTCCCTTTTCTTTTGCCTCCTTTGTAATTTTTATAGACTCATTTCACATTTCTGCTAATGGCAATAAGAATACTGAGACTACTTAGCAGGGTTGACGCTCTCAGCTGCTTTCCTCTTTCCTACTGCTTCATACCGGATGTGACTTGATGGCCTCGTTTTGCAATCAGCATTTTGCTGTGGTTTGCTAAAACCTGGCACGCACTGCCAACTCACAACTTGTGTGTTGGCATTTCAGGGGCTTTGATGGGTTCCTTTCTGAGATTGCCATGCACTGGACTTTCACAGTCACAAAGACTTCATCCACCATCGGTCGAATTTCAGTATTTAATACTCTTTCCTGGAATGTAGGCAACCTAGCAGCAAGTACTAAATTCGCTGCAAGCCCTGTCTTCCCAAAGGACCATTCAAAAAGTTTGCTTTTCCCCTCTGACCAATCTGCCAGTATTTTGAGGGAGAATTTGCTACCTTAATAGAACCTCTTAGAAGGGATCTCATGGCAGACAACATCTCAGGCTTTCTTGAAATACTGGCTCCTTTCGATCTCAATTCCATTCAGAGTGCATTTAAGATTTTTTTTTCACTGAAGCCATTCAACAATGCCTCTTCTCTTATAAAATGTGATGCATATGACAAAGATGGATCCCCGTGAAAGGTTCTATTGATATCAAAATTCGTGCCCAATGGACTGTGCTGATGGAAATCAAATACTAGTCTAGTATTTTGAATCCAAATAATTCCTCCCAATCAGGCCCGACAGGATTGTTTGGCTTTGAATCTGAGCACGTGGACAGTAGTGGATGGTCCACAGGTTGAAAACAGTGTCGATTCTTCTCCTTCTTTTCATTGATGGCTCAGAGACTGAAAAGGCAGCTCCAAAATGGTAAATACATCCCTACAGATTCAAAAACTGTTCTTCTTAATTTGCATCTCCACCATAACAACAGATGGTTAGAACTAAATTACCAATGGGAATTTTATAGCTTCTCAGAAATGAAACAGGACCTGGCTAATGGGCCTTAGCAGTAGCTACAAGTTTTTCAGCACAAGGCATCTCAAAAGTATTTTAACCTTACAGTACTTTTCTGTCTTATGCTTTCATCTCAAGGATGCAGGAAAAAAACAAAAAAAAAAAAAAACCAACAAAACAAGAAACCCCACCAAACTGATAATAAGCAAAATCAGTGACATATATAGAAACAGATCCCATGGTTTTTAACTTCCAAACTTGTCTTCTCAGCACACTCTCTACAATGGAATTGTTTCCCTATCTGCCTTGAAACATTTTGCAGCAAAAACACTCTAAGGCCCTGCTGGGTGTTTTGTTCAAAAATGACTTCTTCTGGTTTTCTGTCCATAAGCGGAGTAACGTGGCTGTGCTGGCAGCTGACCAAAGGAGGTAGGAAGAGTAATCATCATCCACAACACTGGGGCTAAAGAAATTTCCACAGAAAATTACCTGCCCTATTACTTGTTCACGTGTTGGGTTGAACGGTCAGAATCTGTTTCCATTTTCCCCAATCATAGAATGTTCTATTTCACAGAATTCCAGCCCCTCAAACATCAGTCCTGCCAGAACTGCCCGCCATAGGGGGCTGTCATGGGGGATCTGCTAATGTCCACTGACTCTTACCAGTATAGTGCTTGTCACTGTTGCAGATCAAGAACTTCTGAATAGTTTGGATTCATGCTCTTTGAGGGGTTGAAAACAAGAAAAGAATGACTAGACATTTCCATGATCAAATCCCCTGATGGAATAAAATTAGGAGCATAATAAATGTATTCATTGTTCTAAGAAGGGAGATGAAGGCTCCAAATGATTACTTGCATACTTCCTGTTCTAAATCCCTTGTTATCTGGCAAATTGCAAAAGATTCCAGGCTTTTGCCAAAATGCAAACCAGGTTAAAATGTGAAGCCTTACAGTTTACTGGATATAAAACTTCATCATCCATTTTTAAATCTTTGAGATTGTTATGTACTTCCTATTACTACCCTGAGGTTTAGAGCTGTAATTCAGAGAGAAAAGAATGCTATCTTGAATTCATTCTAGCAAATCGGCACTCTCATCTTGTCGGCACTCTCTCCTCTTGGTTTTCACTTCTGAAACTCTGTACGGAAGAGTGCATTAATGCATAGAGCTCTGCATCAATTCTTTACAACAGTTTCCCCTGTAATTCTTCTTTCAAGGCAAACCTATAAAAATCCACACTTTCTTACCCCACTTCTAAAATTCTATTGAGAAGGAAAAAAAAAAAAAAAACCAATCAAACCACTAAATCACTGCTCCAATAAAAAAAGCAGTCCATTAACTGCTTTCTTAACAGGTTTTTACCTTGTATTAATATGGCAACCTTTTCTTGCTCTTCTAGATTAGAACCAAATCTTACAGCATATAAGGAAACATAGGTTTACAGTATCTGATTCTTAGATTCAGAAGTCCAGCAAGGAGTTCAGACCTCAAAAGAAGTGTCTGTACAACGAGATTCAGCACAACCTTGAGACATATTAGCTATTTTTCAAGAAAAGCGGCCAAACTGAAACTTTTTAGACATCTCTACAATCATGCCTGCCTGCTTCCAGAACCTGACCTTCGTTGCTGGAAACTAGCTGCAATGTTACTGTAAAAAATGCTGTGAATGTCATCATCATCGTCATTCTTCTCTTCCATTGAAAACCTCAAGTGGAGTCGCGTCACTTCTCTTCAAAATTCTGTATTTCCTTGCAAACTGGTCAAATAAGGATCAATAAAGCGTTCTGTTCATTCAGTTTAAACCTAATGTTCAAAATGAAAAAAAAAAAAATCCATTCAGATATGGTCTGCAATAATACAGTAGAAGAGAAGATGAACCAGACTGGCCTACAACAGAAAGAAGTGAAGCAGAATTTGGGAATTTGGAAGACCTTATGATGAATAATTCAAATAAATAAATAAAAAAAATATTGCCTGCCCAAATTCAATCAGTGATGCACAGAGAAAAAGTACTAATTACTACTAATATTTCTTTCATTCTCAGACAAGAAGTTCAATGATCCTCTTGAATGCACGGAAGATTCTTGGAAAAGACAGCAGCCTTCTTCTTCACCACATACTCCTCAGAACTCCAGGAGACAAATCATTTGAGCTGTGAGGATCTTTCTCTCTGTAAAACTCCCAGGGCATAGCCAATATTCTATTCCTTTAGGGATCCTCGCCTCCCTGGGGGAGTGCTGGATAGTCTACATCCCGGTACATCAGCCAGACACTCCACCTTATTTCCCATGGCTACTGCAGCAAGGACATCATCTACACTGGCTTTCTAGCCAAAATGTATGCAAGGCACAACAAAGAACATAGCCAAAACCTTGAGCACAGCTTATGGGTTTTGAATGAAAAATCTCAGGCTGGCAATACCGGATCTTCTGATCCAAACCATCAGGAAACATTTCTTTAGAGGTGTTGGGAAAGATGAAAGTTTGACGAGAAAGTCTCACAGATATGTATGCTTGGCAGAAAGATTTTTCAATGTGGAGTCTGAAGAAGGAATAGAGTTGGAAGCAAGTTTTGATCTAGAAGAAAAGAATTGCTGAGCCAGTCTTACTGGATAACCGAGGAGACGTTCGTTAGAAGAGGGTTTTATGACTTACAGCAAAGGATTAACCCACCCCAAACAAGATGTTTTTACCAAGCAGGAAGCTAGCACAGGCAAACAAGTCAGCAAATGCTGCAAGCAGAAAAAGCTCTCCAAATTTTCCACTGTCAAGAAAACTGAAAAACAACTTTCCACTTCAACTGTAATATACTGACTTTTAGTGGGTGGAGAATAGCAACATATGGTAATTAGAGTCGTTAGGATAGGCTATAGATAATAGTTAAGGGATAGATTGGTTCTACTGTATGAAGATGCTCAGCAAAGTACCAAAACCAAAGGGTCTCCAGGCCTGCCTGCATCTAGAGCTGACAGCTGTAGGCACAGGCTCTGTTGCCCACTACCCTGGACTGCTGCAACGTCTTGGATGGAATAAACTGCATTTTGGAGAGCCGCCTGGACTCTCACATACCTCCTTTAGGCTCTTATGTGGAGGTGAAAAAAGCCTCTGGGTATTGTACAAAAAAATAGCTATGTAATCTAGAGTTGCATGACCCAATATTTCTATTGAACTGGAACAATTTTTATCAATATTATGGATCCACTTCTTTTCAGTGCGTTTGGTCAAAAACATAAAGCATCGTTTAAAAGACATTCTTGGATGCGTACTAAGTACTACAAATTAGTTAAGGTGTTGGTTTGGCATGGCTTGGTTTTTGGTGGGGAGGGAAGAAGCCAGCCACAGAAGTGATTTTTTGTGCAAAGCTCCTAGAAGCTTCCTCCATGCCTGGCAAAGTGAATCCCTGCTTGGCACTAAGAACAGACATGCTGCTGAGCCAATTACAGAAGCTGATAGCGCCTTGGTGATATATTTAAGAAGGAAATCAAAACTGCAGCCAGGTAACCTTGAAGTTGGGAAATTTTTAGGTTGGCACCTCTTCTGCTTTGAAAGCCAAACCAGTGAGACACTCTGTTGCAGTGTGTGTTTATTATTGTACTGCAGTTCTAGTAGTCCGTTTTCTAAGCCTTCCTATTTTGTGCTGTTATAGCATATGTTATTCTGAATGGATTGTTCCTTTCCCCCCAGTATTGTTGGCTTTTGCCCTAGCTGTCCCTCTCCCCAAAGACCTGCCCTTTTGTTCCCTGTTCCTTCTCCCATTGAACATCAAGCCCTCCCCAAGCCTGCCCCTTTCTCTAGAAACTTCCCTCTCAATTTTGTACCCTTCAAAACCCCATTGGTTTCTTCAAGTTATTCTCCTCCCCTGTAGTCCCCCTACTGGTTTCAACATTGTATTCCCCTCCTTGTCTTCCACCCCCAGTTTCTCCCAGTTGGTTAAAGATTGTATCCTCCCCTGGGACCTTCCCCCCATTTAGAAGTTGATGGATGCCTTTGAATCAGTGTCTTTCTGTCCTTGACCCTCCAGGGAGTAAAATGAAAAATATGCAGAAGACCTCTCCCTGTTCCTTGTCCCTGCCCTCAGCGCAGTTCTATCCCCAAGGCAGTCCACCTGTGCCGTAGAGCAGCTGTGCCCTACAGCTGCAGCCCGGATTCGACAGCTTTCTTGGGGCGGCCCGCTCTCGCTGTCGGTGTCGGGAGCTAGTTGGGCTGAAGAAATCCAGCACCGCAGCAAGACTCCAAGTCAGAAATCCAGTTTATTAGGAAAAGGGGGAAAAACCCAAATCCATGCAAGAGTACAAAAGAAAAACCACTGACAGAGTCAGAATATAAGCTGACGTCTTGCTAGTTAGAGTGGTGAAAGCAGTTTGGATGAAATGGTCTTGTTGAAGTGGTGATTCTGTAGAAACCATCTGGTAGCTCTCGTCCTCTGGAAAACCAGTGGCTAAGGGTGGCCGTTCCTCTGGCAATGCAGTAGAAATGGTGCTTCTTGCCTTCCAAAACCCAGATGATATTCAGGTGGGGATGCTTAGCTCCTACCCCCTGGGCAGAGCATCTCCCAATGGGCTGATATCATTCTGAGTCATGATGTGGGTCCTTGATTACCCGTGAAACAGAAATGGCTCCTGGAGGGAGTTATCTCGGAGTCATGTGGCAAGACATTGATGGGCCCATTAACAGGAGAGAAGGAAAAAACGATGCCACGCCTGGTTTCCGCAGTTCTTGAGGGTGGGACTAGGATGCATTTTGATATTGTAAGCTAGGACAATACAGGATGCAGGTTTTTGCATTTGCTGGAAGTTTGTATGGATTTGAAAAGTATCCTCATAGCAGAAGCACAAAAGTATTCTCATACCCCTTTGAATCATCTTCAAATGAAGCAATTCTCTCAATAACCTAAGGCATGAATGACTTGCAAGTGAGTTGAAGAAACACGCCAAAGATAAGTAGTGTTCAGCTGCAGAGAATTGTTTAGGGACATCATACCCTAATATTTTAAATCAGAAAGCATGGATGGACGGGTCTTTTTTCCTTAGTTTACTACATAACCAGCGGTCCTTTGCAGGAGGGTCTTTGGATCATGGATGACACTGGCAACTAAGAGCATGGCTACACAGAAGGTGCATTCCAGAACATTCAACTACTAAAGGCAGATAGGAGAATAGCTGATTAGTGACAGCTCCGACAGGAGGAGTCTGCGGCTTACCCCGTGGGAACAATAGTAGCACATTTCAATTTTAGAAAACCATTCATTTCAGAGGACCAAGCATCAGTGAAAAGAAAAGGTCGAGTAAAGACATCCTAGTGCTCTTCTGATCAGAAGCATCTTCCTCCATATGAGAGTATTTAGGAAAGGACAGTGCGTTCATAAGGAAAGGTGTGCCAGATACAAAACCTGCAGAACAAGGCAAGACAAACTTATTCTATTTATTTGCTATTTTTATTTCACCTGCTAAAAAATGATTTTTTTTAAGACTGAATTTTATGAATTCTGCAAAGCTGTCTTTTTGAACGTCTTCCTACCCGTATTAAACACCGAGGTGACTAAGAGAGCAGCAGTGGAAGGAAAGCTGGTCCATCTCCCCCTCCTTGTAGCTTTAGGCCAGTGAGCGATTAGAAGTTGGTCACTCCATTTGAGATAAATAGCTTTACCAAGAGAGAATATTATCCAGCCTTGATCTTTCCTTTGGAGCTGATCCACTTTGTAGTCATGAATTCTTGACGCGGTTGGGGAGAAGCAATGGCATTACGGCCATGGATGTTAGAGTGCGCTGATGGGAAATGAAGTTTTCATCTTCCGGTCCTTGCTTCAGTAAATATTCCAAATTCATCAGAAAGAAAATTCGAAGACCAGGAATCCCCACTCAAATGACCTACTTCAAATAGTCTGCACGCATAAGAGACATCAAGCAGGTGCTCTCATCTGTTAGGGGAATACCCAGCCAGTATATTATTGTCTAGTTAGGAGGCAATAATTTCGGAAATCATTGAATTTTTTGTATTGCAAGTGAATGGTCAACACATTTTATTACTGGATAAGGTAAAATCATGTCTTCTGCATCCTTTCAGAGAGGAAGCTTACCTGGATCTAAAGCTGCTCAGCTCCATGATGGGATGCTTTGTCTTCAAAGGGAACTCTAGTCTTTGTCCTTTTGGATTGCTTTCATAGCCTTTCACTCACTCTTCAAGTACCTGTTAAAATGTCCTCTTATCCCATGCAAATTTTTATGGGCATAGTCACTGAATTGGGAAGTATTCCATAAAGTCCACAGGCCTTGTTGAGATGGATGCACAGGTCTCAAGGGTGTTAGCAGATGTTATTCTGAGGCCACTCCTGATCATCATGTTGGATGGATCATGGTGACTGAGGAAAGTGCCAAAAGACTGGATGAAAGCAAATGTCACCCATCTTCAAAAAAGGCAACCAGGAGGACTCAGAAAAGTACAAGCCAGCCAGCCTCATTTTGATCCCCAGGAAGTTGATGGAGTAGCTATTCCTGGAAAGCATTGCCAGGCACACGAAGGAGGACAGAACAAATGTAGTCAGCATGGATTTACCAGGGGAAATTGGTGCTTGACGACTTTTTAAACTCCTCGGGTGAATGAACTTGCCTGGTAGATGAAGAGAATATCATCTGCCTGGGCTTCAGGGAAGTTTTGGACGTTTATCTACATGGCAGCACACATACCTACGGGAAGGAATAGTGCAAAGAGCAGGGAACCAGTGTCTTTTCAATGATGCTCAGTGAAAAGACAAGAGGCAGTGGGCACACACTGCAATACAGGAGATTGCCTCTGAACACCACAAAATTATTTTTTACCGTGACGGTGACTGAACCATGGCACAGAGTATCCAGAAAGATGGTGGAGTCTGAATCATTGAAGACATTAAAAGTAGGCCCAGATATAATCCTGGGCAACAGGCTCTAGGTATCCTGGTTGAAGCAGGGGGATGGGACTTGGTGAGCCCCACAGAGCCCTTCCACCCTCATTCATTCTGTGCTAGTGAATTCTCTTAGAGATGCATTTCAAGGACTGGCATGACAAAGCTCTGTGCCGAGTGAGATCCAAATGGACATGGGATTTAAGTTCCTTAAGTAGTGTTAAAGAAGAATGTAAAACTCCAGGAAACCTGTGTCTTCCATAACTGAATCCCTTTCATGGGAAAATTCCCCAGCTCTAGAAAGATCCTCTGAGACGCATGCTTAAGACTGACACTGGCAGAGCAAATTTCTCCCTATGCGCGTCTAAGACCAGTTCGGATCTTTACCAAAAGTGTTGTCAACGTAGTCACAGAAGGCATATTGTTAAGAAGTGACAACTTACATCAGAATGGCAAATATTGGTCCAGCAATGAATTACTGTACGGGAATTATTGACTTGTATTCCAAATAAATAAAAAGGAGTTGGTCTTTATTGAACTCTTTCATTGCAATATTCATAAGGGAAGAAAAAGACCTATGTCCTTAACTTTCTTAACTCTAACAAAGATTTAAAACATTCCTTGTAAAAAGCGTACCTTAATTATCGGTCTATGAAACAATTTGAGTTGGGAAAAAAGTCCTAAAATTGTGTAGACAGTTGCAGAGAAAGCAAGAAAATAGGAAAGAAACAAAAACAGAGAAAAAGAGTCATCTTGAGTCTGCTAGCTAGTTCTAGAAGTAGTCTGCTAGAAAAAGGAAACCCCAGTTGAATTTCAAATGTGTTCATGCACTTGATTCAGTAACTGGTCAATGTAAAAACCAGTCCTTTCGTACAACTTCCCCCAGCAACAAAAACTTCAACAGATTGACACCACCATCATGCCTGTCCCAGATGTATTTAAAAGAGAAATGATGATTTTCTTGAAAATCTATTTGCGTCAAAGTTGCAAGACATTGGAGGGATTCTCCACATTCTCCTTCCTCCATGCGGCTTGAAAGTCTATTTGATAAAATATGCAACAAAGCATGTGATTTACAAGGTAGAGTAAAATGGATGACTTGGGAATTGATCTCTTTTGGATATGAAACTTCATATCCACTCTCTGGGAAGTTTCTAAAAGAAATGATGGAGCTGAGGCATGAATCTGCCTCTCCGAGTGCTAAGCAAACATAGACACTACCCTTCACGTGGCCCCACCTTCCGCACACACCTAGGCATGCACAGAGATCAGCAAAGCAGATCATGAACACCTTGGAAAAGACTGAAATGCTAAATAGCTCTCTTTATGGACAAAATAGCCGGTACACTATTTCAAATATCTGGTACAAAAACTCTGTTGAATATCTAACTCATATTTAAGACACAGGTTTTCATTGAATTCTGTTTGCAGAATATATTCCTTCCATTTGTTCCTTTAAAATTCCTTTGTTCTATGTCTAGAAATATTTTCTTCTAAAAATAGAAAAAATTAGATGATGTCTTTTCAGAAGAAAACATTGGTTTAGACAATTTTTAACCATCATGCTATGGAAGAATTTATTTGTCCCTCACTAAGGAGGAATAAGTATTTTGATCATAGATCATTTACAGTGAAATACTTGACATTTTTAAGATGCTTTCAATCAATTTTCATCCTCATTGCTTATTCATTGTAAACAGTAAGTTTTCAGTGCATGGAAAGTGTGTGTGGTACGTCTACATTAGTTCAAACACCAATTCCAACTAATGGCCAGGCTGAACTACAGTAAATAATGTCCTGAAGGACATTTTGCTGCCTTCTTTGGCACTCCTTGAAATCCCAATGATTGGCATGAAGTGTTGAAATACAGAGATTTTCTCTCAGAGGGTGTCCCATGGTGAAACCCATCCCATGTGTTTGATGTTGTAGTTCTTATCGCTTTTAAAATGTGATATCTTCTGCACAGTTTTCATGAAGCTTTCTGTTACAGTAGTGAAAATCACAGAGAAATGCAATTTTGTACAACTTTGAATTTACCCCAAGAGCTGAGAGAAAATTGGTTCGTATACTTCAATCTGAGTCTCTTCTATATTCAAGCTTTGTTTATCTCCCATCAAGGGTCGCACTCGTTGCTGTTCAAAGCCCTATCCAAGCTGACCTTGAATACGTTCAGGGATGGGACATCCACAACTTCTCTGGGCAACCCGAAGCAGCGTTCCAGCACCCCAACAGCAAAAAATGTCTTCCTTTCATCTAATAGAGATCAGAAATACTAAATCTAGGTATATAAACTTTGAGGAAAGGTTTGAAATTCTATTGATTTGAAACACATTTGATATGAATACTAACTTCCAGACGACTGAAATATGTTGATGGCCATTTGAGATTGACACTTTTTGAAAAAGTGCATGGAATTGAAAATTAAAACCGGCAAAATTAAAAACTTCTTGCCATTTTCTTTTTCCTCTGATCTTCAAAATGGCATAGGTCAGATATCTGTGCTTCATGCAAATCTCTCAGATACTCTCAGACAAAAGCTTTTCTTTCAGACTAAACTGCGGTTTAGGAAGAACACGAGTGCTTAGTGAAGGTTTTTCTGGGCATAGGGGGATTTGTGTGCGCAAGAGGTTTGATCCAAACTGGAAAATTCATCCCAGCTGCATTTGTTCATCATTCCTACTGCATCAGGCCTGAAGATTCTGTGAAAAGTATCCTGTGGACCTTGAACATAGCTCATGCGAAAGAGATGAGAGGTGATGGAGAAGTTGAGGGAGAGAATCAAGAGCATATGGCCCAGTAAAGGCACCAGAAGGTATTTTTTCATGTGGTCCACTGCCCAAACAATTGTTTAGCACCGTTTGAAGGCTGTGTTTGACCAACAGGGCTGAAGCAGGTCTTCAAAATATCCAGTAGATCAAAATCCATTGAAGCAAATGACCCTGGCCAGTCACCTTGCTGTTGATCATTCACCCTCCATACCAGCTGATCAGGCCTAAGAATGCTGCTGCAAAAGTGTTGTGAAAAAGGTAGGCACATTTTCACAGAGGCAGGGGAAAATGGCCTTGGATGGTGATTCCAAGGGATAACTTGATGGCGCAAGTTAGGTACTCTTATCTACTGTGCAATATCGAAGTTGGTGAGTTCACCATCTGTAAGCATCACTTTAGAAAATAAATGTTTGATCCGCAAAACGATACTTCCTATGTCCTGTCTACCTGCTTCATTTCAGCCAAGGAATAGGCTACGTTCCATCAGCAAAGTGTTCATGATCATATGCTTCTTTAAACTGTGGTCATTCTTTCTTTTTTTCTAAATCAGACACTGTCTATTCCAAAGATTCAGATGTCCATGGGTAGGGGTGTAATTAAGTTCACTGTTAAAAAATATCCTTCTTGTTATCTTTTTAATAAATTGCTGACATGTAACATCAGTCTGAGAGCTGAAAGAAACCCCTTCATTTGCTGTTTGCCAAGTATCATCTATGTGATACAAATTCTACTTGATAAATCACACCCATCCATTGCCATCTAATACTACTAGTAATGCCTTCACAACCTTTTCTTCATCGTTAGGGATTTTGGAGAAGTGAAAGATTGGAACATAAGCAAGGGCATTTGTTCAAGATGCTCCAGAAAGAGCTGCCGTCTGTTCTCTTCCTTGCTGCCTATGTTGGCAGGAAGCTGCGAAAAAACCAAAGATAACTAGAAAGAGTGTTACTTTTAGTCTAAATTTGGAAATGATGTTTGGAATACCCTGTTAAATGACAAGGTGCTCTTTTAAAAGATGGCATCTTCAGGGGAAAAGTCAGTTTAAAGAGGTTTCGAGACAGTTGCTTCTGGAAAAAAAAAATGAAAATTTGAGGTATCCGAGGTCTTTAGCCATACCACTTGGAAGATTGATTCAAAACACAGTTTCTTCATCTAGGAAGAACAGAGGACCATAGATGCAGCCCATTTCAAAACGGAGTTCTTTATGTTTCAGGTTGGGATTTACTGGACATCATTTCTTGTAAAGTCGAGGGACTGCAGTTAGCTCTCCAATAATTTCCTTCCCTGAAATTCATCGGCATTTGCTCCTTTCTCCAGCGTTCCCATTTCTTAGTGCTGGTATACTCCATCTATGCATTAGAATATTCAACTGGAGTGTGTGTCCGATATTTTCTAGTTCAAATTGGCTGGAACGCAATGGATAGTTCCAGTTGCTTGTATACACTAGTCTTATTTTGACAAGTTTTCTTTGAACAATGTTTAAGCAGCAGTAGCAAATCGGAAGTACAGCTTGCAGCAGGGAAAGACACTTCTGCTTGCTCAAGTTTCCTGTAGTCAGATAGATGCCAAAAGGCTTTTCATAGTACTACTACTGTCTTGTAGGAATACTTGATCTAATCCTACCTTTGATACAATGACGAATGGGCTACTTTTCCACAAGGTGGAACATTTTTCTTTTAATAATATGTTTTTTGTAAGCTGGAAACATGAACTTGTGCACCAGTCAGGTGGAATGTACTCCTACTTCTTCATACGTTTCACAACATTATTTAGAAAATATTGACTCTGTGTAACTTCAAAAGAAGAATTCTGGGCATCTTCATTCTATGGATGTGTTTTTTTTCTACCATGCTGTTCTTGTTTTCTATGGAACTCATTTTTACCAATAGAAATATTTTTTCCTGACACCTATGGAAAATACCTATGTTTACTCAATATTGCAGCCTCAGTACACTGTTTAGAATTATTTCAACATGGTCCCAAGCATATCCGACAGCTAGACAGCAGAGGTTAGCAACAGTGAGTGGGAATAACTTCTGAACCATTTCAGTAGATTTCCCAGGAAGGGCTTGCTTTCTGCCCCTGCAAATTTTCCCAGAGATATTGTCTGGTGCACAGTTGCATCAAAAGAGTATTTTTGCACAAACCTTGGGCCAAGCTCTGTCTTAGATTTACTAGTGAATGCAAAGAGGGTGAAAGTGCTGCTTCAAAGCCCTCTGTGTGCTTTCCGTACCAAAAGGGAGGTGACCCCAGAAATAAGTTTTTGATCTCTCTTCAAAACACGAGGCATGTCACCAGCTCATTCATCTTTTTCTGGGACTCAGCATCTAAAGACCAAGAAGCCCTCTTGCTTGCTCAAGTGTGTTCAGCAAAAAAACCCTTGTCCCATCAGCAAATTTGAACACAGCTGCATTCCAGTCAATTCCAATGCTGGCAGGGCAATACTCTAGCCCAGTAGTAACATGCCACTGTTAGAAGACTGTGTAAAACTCTTTGTGTACAAAGTAATGGGAGGGAAAAATAGAATTGGGAAGAACTGCACATTGTTCTGGAAAAAGCCTCCTGCCACAGTCTTACAGACGTCATTTTCTGGTATCATTTTTAAGAGTTGGAGTTTTTTAAATTTTGTACAAGATAAAATCTTACTGGACCTTGAAGTTTCCCTACTAGAAGTACAGCCATTTCTTAGTAGAATAGAAGTAAGCCCTTTGAATATGTACAAATGGCCTTTCAAAATACATATGCTACAGCCCACTGTGAAAGGAATTAGCTATAAAAATAGAAATTCAAAGGTTTAAAAAGGTTTTGAATAAAGTAAGTCTAATGTGATAGAAGAAGAAGAAACCAACAGTTTTCTTCTTCTGGTGAAAAAAACAACTCCAAGGACATTGTACTCTACAGGTGTATTATATCACTTTCTGAAAAACTGGGTAGGTTTGCTATTTCAAAAGGTTTTCATTAGGAAGGAAGAGATTCCTTTGGAAAAAAAAACTTCAAATTGACTTGACATGAATGTTATGACACTTCACCAATCATGAAGAAAAATTCTCATCCCTTGATATGGAAATCATGACGGTAACGGAGACAAGGATGTCTAAGCCGTGCCATCAGGAACATAAAAAAGCATTAGAATGCAGGTAAGGCTGAGCTCCTGAACTAGTGAGAAGAGAACGCAACCAAAACTTTTTCCTTTAAGAGTCTTCAGGATGAACAGCAGATCAAATGTTTTCCTGTGAAGTATTTATGAATAGAATTAACCTTTAAAAGAACATTGTTTTCAAAAACCTGTGTCCAGTATCTCTTAGAATGATACAGAGTTCTTATTACTAGAAAAAAGAAAAGTACTTTTTTCCAAACTGTTGTGCACTTTTAAACGATCTACAATAAAAAGAGTACTTTTTCATGCTGGGCATGATGTTCATTACAAAAAAGCCTTGTCGCACGCTTGGTACTCTATAGTCTTGATTAGCATAGTTTTTTATTCATTGACTCTTTTTCACCTTGAAATAATGGCGTCTTTGTACTTCTGCAGCATCCATGAAGAATTTCTTGGGTGTCATTTTGTACTCGATCCTAAATGGCAGCTTCTGCATTCTGCCATCCGTCTAGCTTTCCCATTTGATGCAGCTTCTGAGAGGTCTTTTCAGAATTGAGGACTACCTGCAAGAATGATGCTAAATGCATGCATTTTACTCCTTGGTTAATGCAAAAGAGTTTTTCCTTTACAGCATAATAATTATAGGAAAAGAATGATGGTGGATTCAATTCTTATAGTAATACAAAGAGGACTATTATCATCATTAGAAACCAAGCAAGTCATATTTATTGCTCAAGCAGTACAACCACTAATGCAAATTACCCTGTAAATTCATAATGAATCTGTATCACAGGAGTGGATTGAATGTTTCTCTTGATATTTTGCTTAAAGCAGAAAATTAATTCTTTTGACAGCCAACTCATAATTGCAACCTAACTTTCAACTACAGCTTTCAAACAGTGGAAACATGTCTGTTTATAACACGATACAGTACCGTACACAAGACCAAAACAGGTCCTAGACGTTCAAATGAAAGAAAAGATCAAAGGACAGATTAATTCATGTCTGCAAGCGGTCAAGAGCGTGCAGGTCAAAAGTCCCCAGAAAACTAGGCCAGTGGCACAAATTCTCGATGTTGGCACCAGCAGAAGCAGCTGCTATCTTTCTAGGATGCAATCTTGCTTACATCAGAGTAATCTTTTGTCCCCCTGCCCAATATGCCTTCTGCTCTATTCCTCGGACTTCACGTTTGCATTTCTACAGAGTCCTGCAAACGGACTCAAAGTTCAGGTAATAGATTTCCAAGATTTAGAAAGATTGTCTTAAGTCTATTTCTTTCGTATTTCATCCCGTCTAAGCATACTGTAACTTTCTGAGGTGAAATATGTCGAGTATGTCACGTGTAGTTTACATGTTAGTTCTGCTTGACATTAAAACTTCTCACAGACCCCTGGGATGCCTTACTGCAAAAATATATAGCTGCAAAGAGTGGTTGCACAAAGTTAGAAAGGCCAGAAAACCATGCAAACAACCTAACAGTAGAGGCTTGAATTTCTGAATATAATCTTGCACCATCTAAAGTCAAAATAAAATATTGAAATGATTTTCATCTAATAATGAGCGTGGGGAAGAAAGAATCCAGATAGGCTTTTTTTTTTTTTTTGAAACAGTTCCAGGAAATACATGGCCTTAACTTGGAAGTATAGCATTAAATATTTTTATACAGCATGAGTTCTCATTACCTAATCATATGATTTGTAGAACTGAATTGGAAAGTAGGAAATAAACAAAGAAAAATACTCAAGCTATAAAAAATGTGAGTTTAAAATTTTCTTTGTATTTCTGATTAAAACGATGAGGTAGCCAAATGGTCACCCATTATTTTCAAAAGCATCTGGACATAAAAAACGGATCAATTTTGGCAGGACTTGGATGTCAGGTATTCCTGAAAAGCTTTATTTCACTGCTTCCCAAGCCTGATTCAATCCCCTTAAATGCAGCTGTATTTCAGTTGCTCAGTGAAACTGTCCATCTCATGCATATAGTTTACAAATAATCTGCAGAAAAAGCTAGCTAGATTTAAAGATCTTTTTTCTGTAAATGGCCTTCAACTGATTTCTACAAACACACAGCTGGGATTTCTGCTGTCTTCTTCAGGCCACTTCCTGCCGAGACCTCTCCATTAAATCTGTCTCGTTCTACTAAGAACGCTTCTGGTGATCCAAAGTCAGCACTGGGATTGTCCAACTGCATGGAACTACTGTCTGCTAGAGCTGCGCACTGAGGGCTTCTGTGTGCAGCATCATGTGAGCCCTGCTATAATGTCACCCTGTTGGTATAAACTGAGCTAAGTGGACCTTAAGGGACAAGATTGTGCACTGATTTTGTAATAGAAATGAGGTACTAAGAAGGAGGCGGGAGGATTTCAATGTTTCTGCCTCCAGCTGAAGCAACACTAAATCTCGGTCTTTATCTGAAAAACGAAGTGAATTAACCCGTTTGGCATTCATATGCCAAAAAGGTCAGTAATACACTCAGAACTGTCAAAAGAATAACAATTCCAATCATTACTTTCTAAAAAGAATTCATTTGAAGAAGTCAGGAAGACAGATGAAACATGCAAATATCCTACCCTGAGAATCATTCTGTTGATCTGCACAGGTTTCTTATTATATTCCCATCTAATGCATTGGTCATGTGTGCTTGTGATGACACAAATACTTGCAAAGCTTACCAGATAAATCACGTTCTCTTCAAACAGCAAAGCATTTCTTGATGGTTGCATTTGCTAATTCCATTTAGACTCAGTGTTCTTCAAGGTCTTTTCCAACCAAAGTTCCAACCACCATTCTCTAAGTCGCACATCCTGATTGTCCTGGTTTAGGGCAAATTTGGCAGAAAACCTCAAAAAGGGCCACTGCACCCTCCCCCCCACCGAAAGCCCACCCACACAGCCCCTCCCCTCAACTGGTTTGGGGAGAGAAGTGGGAAAAAGCTGTTTCTTTAACAGGCAAAGCACTTCCCAGCACAAAAAAATGAACAATACCAGATGACAAAACTCATTTGCCGCACTGAAGATACAACAAATCAGAAAGTCTCTCCTGTGGGTGCTCACTCTGTTATCAATCCCTCCAGCAATGGGGAAGGCTGCTGCCCAGGGTAGGCCCCAGTAGGCCACAAAGTGCAAGTTCCCAGTGCTTCCCAGGTCCCAGTCCAGAGCAGATTTGAAACGTTCCAAGAAAAGGGAAAGGAAAAAAAAAAACCAGTCCAGGGAAAACTCTGCCTCAGCCAGCTAAACCAACTAAAAAGCAAATGCGTGCTCTGTTCTGCTCCGTCAGTGCCCAGACAACACAGTGCAGCGCAGAATGTGGAAGAGTCTTGCTTTTTAAGGAGTGCAGCCTCTGATAAGAAACTCGGTGCTTCTTCTTCTCCCCACCTTTGCTCTCAGAACCAGTCTTGAAGGCAGAGAATATCATATCCAGCATTAACAGAACAGATGACTGGGGATACAAGCATCATAAAATCACCCTAGGACACTGCTCCTTTGAGATATGTCACCAGACTATGCTAAGACCAAGTTTTGGAACTGCTCATTCAAATTCTACTCTCACAGTGAAGCTGAGGAGGAAACACAGCTCACTACAGTTACCTTGTGGCATGCCAGTGCTTCCTTTCAATCACAATGGTCTTTGTTTTTAAGTCCCTGACATCACAGGCATAATGAAACATCCTTTGTGCAGGAAGGAAGGAAATATTCTTCTCCTTGATGCTGATGGGTTAGCTGACATGCAAAGCAGTTAATTCAAAGTGACAGAGCAATCAAGTCAATAGGAAAACTCACCACAGTTTTGTTTACTCCCCTAAATCCTTACTATCCCAAAATACAAGAACAGCTGTAAAAGCCTTGTGGCTACCTAATTTTTTCCTAGACCTACATGGTGGGGTAAGGGATAAACAGCCCCACAGAATGGTAATCCACAACAAAGCATTCTTGACATCATATTCAGGTTCTGCATAGCGAGCTCTTCCTGCTGATCAAGTTATTCCATCGCAATACTTTGGGGAGTATCTCAGAGGGCTGGCTGTTGTTTGGTTTGAAAGCATCTTGATCATTCAGGAACCCAGTAGCAAGGACAAAGTTTAAAAGAAGATAGTGCTATGCATTGATTTTCATCTAGGACAGAGATATTTCTACAACACAGAAGGCTGACCTAATGCTTCACGACAACGTGGCTGAAGTGGCATCCTGGTCCCCATAGGTTTTTCTCTTTACTTTTAGCTGCTTTCTTACCAGATTAATGAGCTGAACTAGCTCAAAAAAGAATCAGATAAGTGCCAGAGCTTTCAAACAAACAAAAAAACAAACAAACAAAATACAAAAAAAAAACCAAAACAGATGCAAAAAGGTGATTTGTAAGTGCATTTGAAAACAGAAGGCTTTTGTACTTTTCATAGATACATGGCATTCTCTCGAATGATATTGCTCCAATGCTTTGGGTTTGGTTTTGTTTTTGTTCTTTTCCTCAATTCTAAATGTTACACATTCTTTTTTGGCCATTTTAGTAAACTGATTTTCTGATCCATGTGAAAGACAGTCCAAAGTTCCCCTCATTTGCCTCACGACCGTCCCCAGGACAGACATCGGGACCCTGAGGACCCTGATCGGAATGCTGGCATGCAGGTCAGAGAGGAATGCCAGAAATCCTGAGGCCCCTGAGCAGAATTCTGGCCTGCCAAGTGATTGTTTGCAGCTGTGTCTACAGTGACTGCTTCTAGCAGGGCCTGCCAAGGGGCGAGGCGACCTATGGACCTGCACGTGCTTCGCGACTCCAGCCCAGGAATTTTCCCACCTCTTGGCCAGATGAACTTGCTGGGGCAACTGTGGTAGCCGCCCCATGGAAAATCCTTCATCTGCTCCACTACCACCGTGAGGGACAGAGATTGAAGCCCCCCTCCCAAGGACTGAGGCTGAGACGCCCGTAATTCTGATCCAGGGCTGCTGGCCTGACTGAAGCAGGATGCCTGCTAAGTGTTGCCTGCAGATGTGTTCGCGGGACCTAGACTGGTTTCCTATAGAAACCAGTCCTGAAACAATAGCTCCCACTCACTGCTGATATTGATATTGACTTCTCCTGCTGAGAACATGGACTGTCTGTACCCGTCTTCAATACCATTTTCCCCCTCAGCAATTTCAATAGACTTGCTCTTTGTTGTATCTGCTCCCCCTCAGCCATTTCTAGATCTGTTTCCCCCCTCAGCAATGGACTAGAATAGAACCTTGAGATAAGCAGGACTTTGAGATCTCCCCTAGGAGAACTCCATCGGCTGGGCTGCGAGGACTTCATCTCTCTCCATTTGGTAGCTGTACTCCCACTCTCTTTCTCCCCCTCTTTTCTATTCTTTTCCTCTCCCTAATTCCTTGAAGGCATTTGCTGTGGTCATTCTAGAAAGGTGCATTTGTTTGGAGTGATACTGCAATCCCTTTTCCATCTTGTCTTTTGCCCTCCGAGATCAGTTAAGAAAACATCATCCCCCCTTGGTATGAGCGGATCAGAACAATATGTTCTTTCCAGCTGAAATTGGTTCTAGTCAATAGAAGCACACTGGTAGGTAAAAGTAGACTATAAAAGATAACCTTCAGAATGTATTTCCCATGTCTTCCCATTCAAGCAAGTGAAGAAAGCAGACAGATCTTCAGATAACATGCTATGCGAATTGAAAAGAATCTTCTTGGAGGCAACTGTGAAACTCACGCAATGAAATACAGATGAGAGAGATGAAAGGATCACATATGATGTCAAATCTATTCTTTGAATGAAACAAGATTTCTTGAAGTACAATCCTACAAAATGAAGGTGAACTTGCAGAAGCAGTTGAACTGGGTCTCCTTTAGAAACACAATGTTTTCTAATGAAACTGAGCATTCAGGAAGGCAACCTTGAAATCCAAAGGATTTAGAAAAATACAAATACCAAGACTGGCAGTTCGTTATCTTTCACGGTCTCTTTAAGATAAGATTGATTTGAACTTCCACTTGTAGTAGGTCTGAAGACATTAGGAATGATGCAATATGAAAAAACCAAAACAAAACAACTTTCTCAAAAAGCTTTGAGAAACCAGAGAAATGATGATTTTTAGTGGTTAGGTAGTCCTTTAAAATTTGTCTTGGGGGAAAGAGATAAAAAACTGACTGAGATCAAATGACTGTGGAGTATATTCCAAAACAGTAATGAAGAAGGTAAGGGGCTAGATCCTGTTAGAAAAATACTATGCTGGCTTCATCTGTTGAAAGCATTCCAGAATGGTTGAAATTATGAATCATATCTTGTGGGATTAAAAAAAAAAAAAAAAGAGGAAGAAAACAGAAGGAAAAAAATATTTTGAACATATTTTTCCATTCCAAGATGGTATAATGGCTTCATTTCATTTTGTTCCTATGACCAGTTAATAGCTTATGAAATGTTTAGCAATAGAGAGTGAGAGTCTTCACACTAGCCATACCATTTGGATATGTCTCTTTTACTTTCTAGAGCAGCAGATATGGTTTAGCAGTCCACAATTCAGTCCCCAAAAGTGAGTAAGGGTGGCAGATTTAACCTAACTGCCCAGTCCACCAGAATGCCTAATTATCTTGAAAAATGCTTTGCTCTATCTCATGATCTGGACATGTCTCTCTAGCTCCACTTTGAACTTCTTGATCTTTCATCTACAGGATGAGATCCAATTTAGCTTAGCAAGGATGTAGCCTTTCCAAACCATATCTTTTACCTTCTGTATTCTTACAAGTACATTTCTACCGCAGGGACCAGTTTGGAAGATCCTAGTTGTTTTATTCCTTAGATTATGTTGCTGCATTAATTAGCTCTTCTTTGAAGTTTTTTCCCTGCTCAAGTATAGGGTCAGTGCTGAAATGATTGTGATGCTAACTCGTTATGATATATTCTGCAGGCTTACAGAGTATGAGGGCAGTTTTGGGTACCACAATGAAAAAAGACATGAAGGTATCAGAAAGTTCTCCAATGAGGTTTACAAGGACAGAAGTGGAGGAAATAGCATGCAGCTGAGTCAGGGGAGGATCAGGTCCGGTATCAGGAAAAAGTTTTTTAACCAGAGGATGGCTGGGCACTGGAAGAGTCTCTCCAAGGTGTGCTCACAGCATCACACCTATCTTGAGTTCAAGAACCTTTGGGACATTGCTCTCAGGCATCTGGTGTGATTCTTGAGGAAGGTCCCATGCAGGGCCAGAAGTTGGACTTGTTGCTCCTGACGGGCCCCTTCCAATTCAACTGATTCTACGACTCTATGGTTCTGTCCTGGCCACTCAAGGTATATTGCTTGATCTCACCAGATTTTGACCTGCTCTTGTTGGTCAGAATTTGTCACTACTGCCTAATGATATTTACCACAAAAGACAAAGGGCCTTTTCTCAATTTTCTCAAGAAAGTTGAAGAGGCACCCTAGAATCCTAAAAAAGTCTTTTCCTTGAAACAACACTGTCTCCTGCCCAGTATTCTTTCCAGATCTTAAGGAGAAAGAAGGCCAAATCAGGGGATGTATTACAATGAAGCACTGTCAAGTTTCCGGACCTTTAGCAGTATATTTGTACTTCCACTATTCTTTCCTATAAAATCACGGTTTTGTAGAGCATGTCATTTTCTAGCAAGACACATTTTTGCAACTGAGCCCATCAGTCTCTGTGAGAATATATTGTCAAAAGCACAAAAGATATGAATGGGCAGTGGCAAGTGAGGGGAAAAAACAGTATGGGAAGCAGCTCCGTGATACTGCAGTAAGACAAGGAGGAGGAGGTGTTCCAGTTGACAGAGCAAAGAATCCCCCGCAGTCCCTGGAGACATCCTAGTGAAGCAGGTTGTCTCCCAGCAGTCCCGAGAGAACCATGGAGGAACACATACCTACAGTGCAGCTGCTGGAGGGCTCCATGCCACAGCAGGTGAAAGTGCCTTGAAGGAAGCTGCAGCTTGTGGAGGGAGGGCCAGAAAACCATCCTTGACCTCTTCTTTAGCGGAAGAGTATGTGCAAATATTTAACAGCTGCTAACTCGTATCTATCCTCTTTCCAGTTCTTGTCGTAGGTAAGTAGGACAATACAAGAATTAGAAGCCTAAACTGTTTTGCATGAGGCTCCCATTCTCTCTGCCACTCCCTTAAAATTTACTTTGAGATGAAATAAAACTCATGATCAAGTTCCTAAGGCTTGATGTTCAGGCTTCTCAGTAAACAGGCAGTGCAAAGAACTCTTGTCACTGTCATTCTTTTTCATAGAACTAAAAAAGTTAAATTACTGTTTTCTAAGAACTTACGAAAATCAACTGGTAGAGGTGGTGAGAGTGAAGAGTATAATTAAGCTGGAAAGAGACTATCATGTAGCTACCTCATCTGCATTTAAGTATTTTTACCAGGAACTCTGGACTTTTAAACAGATTTAGGAGACAAGAGTTATCTCTGGGAATGTTTTAGTAAGTCTAGAACATTCATTTTTAAATAGCTCAATTTGTTTTAAATTTTGAGGAGAAATATTTGCCATTCAGATCATTTCAAGTTCTGAAGCATTTCAGTTGTTGACAGTTTTTGCTGTCTCCTGAGGGCAGGAAAATAGTCCTGGAACCAATACTGAAAGAAACTAGATGGAAAAATTAGTTTTCCGCATTCTTTTCTGTCTGTTCTATGAGGCACAAGAGCAAAACCACTGCTATGAGTCTGAGTTGCCTTACCACTCATGGATGACAACCTTGTAGTGAGTAGTCTGTTATTTGCACACATTTCTGAGGCTGGTTGTTACCTGTTGTGCAGAAAGATCTGTAAACTATTTTCAAGGAAAGACATTCCTGAATTGCTTCACTTATCTCTGAAGCTGAGAACTAAGCTGGCACTCTACTTAGGAGATCTTCCTGTGCTCGCCCCCAAACCCGTTTCCTTCAAATGCAATTTACTTTCAACCAAAGCACTTCATTACTTCATCAGGTAATCTCTTGTTCTTAATGTTCGGGGGAGTCTTTTAAAAGGGTAAGAACATCTTCTAGTAAGAAGGTAGAACGTCTGTCTTAAGTAGTAGACATCACTGGGCTTTGGTTCATGCACCAGAACAACAGCAAGGAATGTCGTTTGCAATCAATAGATGGGTTGGGGAAACCGGCCACAAGTTCAGGAACCTTTCTCCAATTCATTATGCTTTAAAATTTGGCTCTTAGCATTTCAAGTCTGTTTTATTAAAACAATCAAGTATTTATTACCTGTACCACAACGAAGCACAATCAGCAGTGCTTGTGCATCCTTCAACAATTCCAAGAAGAAGAATGGTCTGAGCCTCCAGTGTAGCTCATTACCATAAGTTGGAAAAAAGTTCTTGGACAGCTTTCTTTTGCATCCTTCTAAACCTTATGCAGCACTTTCTAGTCAATCTTACATTTTCTTTTCTCC
Organism: Haemorhous mexicanus; assembly: GCF_027477595.1. Classification (NCBI taxonomy): domain Eukaryota; kingdom Metazoa; phylum Chordata; class Aves; order Passeriformes; family Fringillidae; genus Haemorhous; species Haemorhous mexicanus. The sequence goes on from NC_082364.1 coordinate 35,081, forward strand.
AGGAGATGGTAAGAACTCGAGTACCTTCAGGACAACCGTTGTGGGACGCTTGCTGTGCTGGCAGAGTTCCTTTTTGAGATAATGCCTGGAAAAGCTTTTCGCTAAGGTCTAGGCGGCAAGAGACGCAGAAGACGGGCATAGGCAGCTGTCCGAAGGTAGGTGCCGGTCCCGGGCGGCTTTCGGCACAAGCCGCGGTTCGGAGCGCACCGCGACCGGCAGAAAGCTCTGGGCGCGAAAAAGCCGCTTCTTCGCCTCCGGCAGCCGGACAGCTCGGCCGATGCTGAGACGTCAAGAACGAAGGCGCACAGCACTGGGATTAAGTGAGCAGCTCTCAAACTGAGGGAAAACGATAACTAACCACTTTCCAACAGTTTCAACTTACATTACCATAAGTAGGGAAAAAACTTCTTGGACAGCTTTCTTTTGCATCCTTCTAAACCTTATGCAGCACTTTCTAGTCAATCTTACATTTTCTTTTCTCCAGGAGATGGTAAGAACTCGAGTACCTTCAGGACAACCGTTGTGGGACGCTTGCTGTGCTGGCAGAGTTCCTTTTTGAGATAATGCCTGGAAAAGCTTTTCGCTAAGGTCTAGGCGGCAAGAGACGCAGAAGACGGGCATAGGCAGCTGTCCGAAGGTAGTTGCCGGTAGCCGGATTCTTTTAAGAGAAGCCGCTTTTCGGCGGGCTCTCTTACCTTCATAATGGGTTTTGCTGGAGGAAGCCGCTTTTTCGTTTACGGGAATACCTAGAGAGCAACACTAGCTTAAGACGAGATTGGCACCATTATGCGGAGTTTTGCTCGTTCCAGCAGGAATAACTGCGTTCTTCCTTACGCTAGGTGGCGATGCTTATCAAGGTTTGGCTGCTTTTAATCATTTGGGGTGCTGGATGTTCAAACGACTTATCGTAACTTCTTCTATTTTAAGTCAGGTGCTCACTGACGTAGATCCTATTAGATATAGCACACTGCAAATAAGAGCTGAAATAGATTTATTGTTACTAGCACATGGGCACGAGTGTTAGGAATTTTATAAGGAATAGGTTGCATGAATCTTTTTGACCATTCTGCAGCCATTCATACGAAACTCACACAAGTACAAGACAATATGAAGAAATTGACTGTGAACGAGTGGGGTTTGCATCAATGGTTTGAGGGATGGGAAAGAACTGGGTGGTTGAAAGATCTCGTAAATGGAGCTTTGTTTTAACCAGTAGTCATTATGTCATTGCTTTGTGTTATTCCATGCATGGTGAAACTGCTGTGCCTCTTGCTAAAAATGACATTGGAAGAGATCTGGCTGGTGCAAGAAGAAGGGGCAATTGTGACAATGTATCTGAACCGCTTAGACTACGGGCTGCACCAGCCATCCAGCGTAGAACGGTTCTTCTCAGAATTTTCTCAGGGCCCTCTGGAATTCATCAAGACATAAGCCTTGCTAAAACAAGAGAGGAAAAGCGGAGAAACTAAATTCCAAGACCACAAGAACTCCAAAACAGGGGCGGGGGAGGGGCAAAGTACCTGGACTGTAAGGAAACACATCTTCTGAGAGGTGCACCCAGAATGCGCGGACAAGACAAAGGCACCAATAAGAAAAGCGTGACTAGCGTGTGCAGAGAGTCGGAATGAGTAAGTGCATCATGTAAACCGTAAACGGCTTCTGCTTAATCCTCTTGGTCCATTGTGCAGGAGTCCTGAATTTCCCATAAGTGCTACTTACTAAAAGGGTTCTGATTTTAATGCTAGAGTTACTGTCTATACGATGATTCATGGGAATAGTTCTTTCAAGTCCTTCCCTTGCTGACATCAGTCAGTTTCGTCTTTTCCTGAATGTACTGCTGGCTATACATAAGTTATGAATAGAAGGGAATGAGTTTTAGGGATATGTTGCAAGGAAATAGATTGGTAGCTCTGCTTCCATTTCCATTGCCTAAGAAGAATTCCGACTATTTTTGGCCCTTTCATAGACCTCTGACTCGATTAGCATCAGCAGGGAGGGACATTTAATTGGTTTTTCTCCTTTTTAGAGAGAAGCTAATGAAAAAGTTTCACCAGAATCAGAGCAGGCTGTGTAACAAGAAGAGCGTCATGAAAAGGCGCCAATCCTATCCTCTTAGTATTGCTAGTTGCGATTGGACTTCAATGAAATGTGTCAACTCTGTGTTCCTGGCTATCACATCAGTAACAGGTACTTCACCTGCTGTACTTCTCTCCTAAAGCTAAGAACAGAATCGCAAATAATCTTGATTCCAAGGTCCCAATTCACCCTGTGATGCTGACAGGCGAAAAAGGAGTGGAAGGTGCGCCAGTAAATGAACTTGAATGGCCTATCTAAATCAGCGGCCACTGATTTCCTGAAGGCCTTAACAGGTCAGTTGCCCCTATTTTTCTTGGGGTTCTTTTATTCTTTGGTCATGTTTTTCTTGGGATTCTTTGAATCCTTCCCCACGAGTTCAGCCTCTGCTCTCAACTCCTTTGCTGTCATTTAAAGTATCTCAAGAGCCTGGAAACCTGTTGTCTTTATTTATCAACCCATTATTCCCTTCCAAAGGTTGTTTGCCTCAAGTCTCATTCTTGCTGATTTTCTGCTAGTTCATTGTCAGATGGCAGCAGGTGTTCTGTAAGAGCAAGTACACAATCCTATAGCTTGCTTTTCTTTTTATTTGGCCTGTCTAGAAAATGGAATGACTGAACATCTCCAACAGGATTTTCTCTCCCCATTGTGTTTCACCGCAAGGGCAGATGCCAATCATCTACCTAAACTCTTGGTGGTGAAGAAACTAGTGGTATGCTGTTGCATATAGGTAGAATTTTCCGAAAGAAAGGCCTTGTAAAACCATGGCTGAGGCCCGTTACTTTGGCTAAGTAGAAAATGACTAGGGGAAAGTGAGACAGCTGAATTAGAGGTAGATCAAGAAGTTCTAGAAGCATTGCGTGTTCACAGCGTGGGGTACGACGGTTGGTTGAATTATGTTTGTTGTGGCTTAAAGCTATGCAAGTGATAAAGGCCTGACTGCTTCAAAAGCCTGGCTTTTGCAAGAAAGTGGTTCTCCTTTGCACCTGCCTGGGGACTCTGCGTCACTACAGACCCTCACGCCAAATTTGCCAAGGAGATGATGAGTAGGAATGTTGCAGAGCTGCTGTGTGCATATGAAAGGAATGGCAGAGAGTGAAGCCGTGGACAATTTCTGGGCTTTAGTACAATGCTGCTGCATTGGTGCCAGTTTAGTCGGTTTTCCATCAGTGGCATTTCTGTCTAGAAGTACACTGCCCAGAGTCTTTCTAGCATTTGATGCCATTTCCTTACTGCCATTAACACCTTCCTTCAGTTTCAAGGATGAGAGAATCTTTACAGGATTTTGAAGATCCCTGTTAGGAAACACTATGCCAGAGGAGTCATCACTCCCTTTTCTTTTGCCTCCTTTGTAATTTTTATAGACTCATTTCACATTTCTGCTAATGGCAGTAAGAATACTGAGACTACTTAGCAGGGTTGACGCTCTCAGCTGCTTTCCTCTTTCCTACTGCTTCATACCGGATGTGACTTGATGGCCTCGTTTTGCAATCAGCATTTTGCTGTGGTTTGCTAAAACCTGGCATGCACTGCCAACTCACAACTTGTGTGTTGGCATTTCAGGGGCTTTGATGGGTTCCTTTCTGAGATTGCCATGCACTGGACTTTCACAGTCACAAAGACTTCATCCACCATCGGTCGAATTTCAGTATTTAATACTCTTTCCTGGAATGTAGGCAACCTAGCAGCAAGTACTAAATTCGCTGCAAGCCCTGTCTTCCCAAAGGACCATTCAAAAAGTTTGCTTTTCCCCTCTGACCAATCTGCCAGTATTTTGATGGAGAATTTGCTACCTTAATAGAACCTCTTAGAAGGGATCTCATGGCAGACAACATCTCAGGCTTTCTTGAAATACTGGCTCCTTTGGATCTCAATTCCATTCAGAGTGCATTTAAGATTTTTTTTCCACTGAAGCCATTCAACAATGCCTCTTCTCTTATAAAATGTGATGCAGGTGAAAAAGATGGATCCTCGTGAAAGGTTCTATTGATATCAAAATTCGTGCCCAATGGACTGTGCTGATGGAAATCAAATACTAGTCTAGTATTTTGAATCCAAATAATTCCTCCCAATCAGGCCCGACAGGATTGTTTGGCTTTGAATCTGAGCACGTGGACAGTAGTGGATAGTCCACAGGTTGAAAACAGTGTCGATTCTTCTCCTTCTTTTCATTGATGGCTCAGAGACTGAAAAGGCAGCTCCAAAATGGTAAATACATCCCTACAGATTCAAAAATTGTTCTTCTTAATTTGCATCTCCACCATAACAACAGATGGTTAGAACTAAATTACCAATGGGAATTTTATAGCTTCTCAGAAATGAAACAGGACCTGGCTAATGGGCCTTAGCAGTAGCTACAAGTTTTTCAGCACAAGGCATCTCAAAAGTATTTTAACCTTACAGTACTTTTCTGTCTTATGCTTTCATCTCAAGGATGCAGGAAAAAAAAATAAACAAACAAACAAACAAACAAACAAAAAACCAACAAAACAAGAAACCCCACCAAATTGATAATAAGCAAAATCAGTGACATATATAGAAACAGATCCCATGGTTTTTAACTTCCAAACTTGTCTTCTCAGCACACTCTCTACAATGGAATTGTTTCCCTATCTGCCTTGAAACATTTTGCAGCAAAAACACTCTAAGGTCCTGATAGGTGTTTTGTTCAAAAATGACTTCTTCTGGTTTTCTGTCCATAAGCGGAGTAACGTGGCTGTGCTGGCAGCTGACCAAAGGAGGTAGGAAGAGTAATCATCATCCACAACACTGGGGCTAAAGAAATTTCCACAGAAAATTTCCTGCCCTAGTACTTGTTCACGTGTTGGGTTGAACGTTCAGAATCTGTTTCCATTTTCCCCATTCATAGAATGTTCTATTTCACAGAATTCCAGCCCCTCAAACATCAGTCCTGCCAGAACTGCCCGCCATAGGGGGCTGTCATAGGGGATCTGCTAATGTCCACTGACTCTTACCAGTATAGTGCTTGTCACTGTTGCAGATCAAGAACTTCTGAATAGTTTGGATTCATGCTCTTTGAGGGGTTGAAAACAAGAAAAGAATGACTAGACATTTCCATGATCAAATCCCCTGATGGAATAAAAATAGGATAGTAATAAATGTATTCATTGTTCTAAGAAGGGAGATGAAGGCTCCAAATGATTACTTGCATACTTCCTGTTCTAAATCCCTTGTTATCTGGCAAATTGCAAAAGATTCCAGGCTTTTGCCAAAATGCAAACCAGGTTAAAATGTGAAGCCTTACAGTTTACTGCATATAAAACTTCATCATCCATTTTTAAATCTTTGAGATTGTTATGTACTTCCTATTACTACCCTGAGGTTTAGAGCTATAATTCAGAGAGAAAAGAATGCTATCTTGAATTCATTCTAGTAAATCGGCACTCTCATCTTGTCGGCACTCTCTCCTCTTGGTTTTCACTTCTGAAACTCTGTACGGAAGAGTGCATTAATGCATAGAGCTCTGCATCAATTCTTTACAACGGTTTCCCCTGTAATTCTTCTTTCAAGGCAAACCTATAAAAATCCACACTTTCTTACCCCACCATTTCTAAAATTCTATTGAGAAGCAAAAAAAAAAAAAACCCCATCAAACCACTAAATCACTGCTCCAATAAAAGAAGCAGTCCATTAACTGCTTTCTTAGCAGGTTCTTTACCTTGTATTAATATGGCAACCTTATCTTGCTCTTCTAGATTACAACCAAATTCTTACAGCATATAAGGAAACATAGGTTTACTGTATCTGATTCTTAGATACAGAAGTCCAGCAAGGAGTTCAGACCTCAAAAGAAGTGTCTGTACAACGAGATTCAGCACAACGTTGAGACATATTAGCTATTTTTCAAGAAAAGCGGCCAGACTGAAACTTTTTAGACTTCTCTACAATCATGCGTGCCTGCTTCCAGAACCTGACCTTCGTTGCTGGAAACTAGCTGCAATGTTACTGTAAACAATGCTGTGAATGTCATCATCATCGTCATTCTTCTCTTCCATTGAAAACCTCAAGTGGAGTCGCGTCACTTCTCTTCAAAATTCTGTATTTCCTTGCAAACTGGTCAAATAAGGATAAATAAAGCGTTCTGTTCATTCAGTTTAAACCTAATGTTCAAAATGAAAAAAAAAAATCCATTCAGATATGGTCTGCAATAATACAGTAGAAGAGAAGATGAACCAGACTGGCCTACAAAAGAAAGAAGTGAAGCAGAATTTGGGAATTTGGAAGACCTTATGATGAATAATTCAAATAAATAAATAAAAAAAATATTGCCTGCCCAAATTCAATCAGTGATGCACAGACAGAGAAAAAGTACTAATTACTACTAATATTTCTTTCATTCTCAGACAAGAAGTTCAATGATCCTCTTGAATGCACGGAAGATTCTTGGAAAAGACAGCAGCCTTCTTCACCACATACTCCTCAGAACTCCAGGAGACAAATCATTTGAGCTGTGAGGATCTTTCTCACTGTAAAACTCCCAGAGCATAGCCAATATTCTATTCCTTTAAGGATCCTGGCCTCCCTGGGGGAGTGCTGGATAGTCTACATCCCGGTACATCAGCCAGACACTCCACCTTATTTCCCATGGCTACTGCAGCAAGGACATCATCTACACTGGCTTTCTAGCCAAAATAGATGCAAGGCACAACAAAGAACATAGCCAAAACCTTGAGCACAGCTTATGGGTTTTGAATGAAAAATCTCAGGATGGCAATACCGGATCTTCTGATCCAAACCATCAGGAAACATTTCTTTAGAGGTGTTGGGAAAGATGAAAGTTTGACAAGAAAGTCTCACAGATATGTATGCTTGGCAGAAAGATTTTTCAATGTGGAGTCTGAAGAAGGAATAGAGTTGGAAGCAAGTTTTGATCTAGAAGAAAAGAATTGCTGAGCCAGTCTTACTGGATAACCGAGGAGACGTTAGTTAGAAGAGGGTTTTATGACTTACAGCAAAGGATAAACCCACCCCAAACAAGATGTTTTTACCAAGCAGGAAGCTAGCACAGGCAAACAAGTTAGCAAATGCTGCAAGCAGAAAAAGCTCTCCAAATTTTCCACTGTCAAGAAAACTGAAAAACAACTTTCCACTTCAACTGTAATATACTGACTTTTAGTGGGTGGAGAATAGCAACATATGGTAATTAGAGTCGTTAGGATAGGCTATAGATAATAGTTAAGGGATAGATTGGTTCTACTGTATGAAGATGCTCAGCAAAGTGCCAAAATCAAAGGGTCTCCAGGCCTGCCTGCAGCTAGAGCTGACAGCTGTAGGCACAGGCTCTGTTGCCCACTACCCTGGACTGCTGCAACGTCTTGGATGGAATAAACTGCCTTTTGGAGAGCCGCCTGGACTCCCACATCCCTCCTTTAGGCTCTTCCATGGAGGTGAAAAAAGCCTCTGGGTATTGTACAAAAAAACAGCTATGTAATCTAGAGTTGCATGACCCAATATTTCTATTGAACTGGAACAATTTTTATCAATATTATGGATCCACTTCTTTTCAGTGCGTTTGGTCAAAAACATAAAGCATCGTTTAAAAGACATTCTTGGATGCGTAGTAAGTACTACGAATTAGTTAAGGTGTTGGTTTGGCATGGCTTGGTTTTTGGTGGGGAGGGAAGAAGCCAGCCACAGAAGTGATTTTTTGTGCAAAGCTCCTGGAAGCTTCCTCCATGCCTGGCAAAGTGAATCCCTGCTTGGCACTAAGAACAGACATGCTGCTGAGCCAATTACAGAAGCTGATAGCGCCTTGGTGATATATTTAAGAAGGAAATCAAAACTGCAGCCAGGTAACCTTGAAGTTGGGAAATTTTTAGGTTGGCACCTCTTCTGCTTTGAAAGCCAAACCAGTGAGACACTCTGTTGCAGTGTGTGTTTATTATTGTACTGCAGTTCTAGTAGTCCGTTTTCTAAGCCTTCCTATTTTGTGCTGTTATAGCATATGTTATTATGAATGGATTGTTCCTTTTCCCCCAGTATTGTTGGCTTTTGCCCTAGCTGTCCATCTCCCCAAAGACCTGCCCTTTTGTTCCCTGTCCCTTCTCCCATTGAACATCAACCCCTCCCCAAGCCTGCCCCTTTCTCTAGAAACTTCCCTCTCAATTTTGTACCCTTCAAAACCCCATTGGTTTCTTCAAGTTATTCTCCTCCCCTGTAGTCCCCCTACTGGTTTCAACATTGTATTCCTCTCCTTGTCTTCCACCCACATTTCTCCCAGTTGGTTAAAGATTGTATCCTCCCCTGGGACCTTCCCCCCATTTAGAAGTTGATGGATGCCTTTGAATCAGTGTCTTTCTGTCCTTGACCCTCCAGGGAGTAAAATGAAAAATATGCAGAAGACCTCTCCCTGTTCCTTGTCCCTGCCCTCAGCGCAGTTCTATCCCCAAGGCAGTCCACCTGTGCCGTAGAGCAGCTGTGCCCTACAGCTGCAGCCCGGATTCGACAGCTTTCTTGGGGCGGCCCACTCTCGCTGTCGGTGTCGGGAGCTAGTTGGGCTGAAGAAATCCAGCACCGCAGCAAGACTCCAAGTCAGAAATCCAGTTTATTAGGAAAAGGGGGAAAAACCCAAATCCATGCAAGAGTACAAAAGAAAAACCACTGACAGAGTCAGAATACAAGCTGACGTCCTGCTAGTTAGGGTGGTGAAAGCAGTTTGGATGAAATGGTCTTGTTGAAGTGGTGATTCTGTAGAAACCATCTGGTAGTTCTTGTCCTCTGGAAAACCAGTGGCTAAGGGTGGCCGTTCCTATGGCAATGCAGTAGAAATGGTGCTTCTTGCCTTCCAAAACCCAGATTATATCCAGGTGGGGATGCTTAGCTCCTACCCCCTGGGCAGAGCATCTCCCAATGGGCTGATGTCATTCGGAGTCATGATGTGGGTCCTTGATTACCCGTGAAAGAGAAATGGCTCCTGGAGGGAGTTATCTCGGAGTCATGTGGCAAGACATTGATGGGCCCATTAACAGGAGAGAAGGAAAAAACGATGCCACCCCTGGTTTCCGCAGTTCTTGAGGGTGGGACTAGGACGCATTTTGATATTTTAAGCTAGGACAATACAGGATGCAGGTTTTTGCATTTGCAGGAAGTTTGTATGGATTTGAAAAGTATCCTCATAGCAGAGGCACAAAAGTATTCTCATACCCCTTTGAATCATCTTCAAATGAAGCAATTCTCCCAATAACCTAACGCATGAATGTCTTGCAAGTGAGTTGAAGGAACACGGCAAAGATAAGTAGTGTTCAACTGCAGAGAATTGTTTAGGGACATTATACCCTAATATTTTAAATCAGAAAGCATAGATGGACGGGTCTTTTTTCCTGAGTTGACTACAGAACCAGCGGTCCTTTGCAGGAGGGTGTTTGGATTTAGGATGACACTGGCAACTAAGAGCATGGCTACACAGAAGGTGCTACTTTTAGACCAGAACATTCAACTACTAAAGGCAGATAGGAGAATAGCTGATTAGTGACAGCTCCGACAGGAGGAGTCTGCGGCTTACCCCGTGGGAACAATAGTAGCACATTTCAATTTTAGAAAACCATTCATTTCAGAGGACCAAGCATCAGTGAAAAGAAAAGGTCGAGTAAAGACATCCTAGTGCTCTTCTGATCAGAAGCATCTTCCTCCATATGAGAGTATTTAGGAAAGGACAGTGCGTTCATAAGGAAAGGTGTGCCAGTTACAAAACCTGCAGAACAAGGCAAGACAAACTTATATATTTTATTTGCTATTTTTATTTCACCTGCTAAAAAATGATTTTTTTTAAGGCTGAATTTTATGAATTCTGCAAAGCTGTCTTTTTGAACGTCTTCCTACCCGTATTAAACACCGAGGTGACTAAGAGAGCAGCAGTGGAAGGAAAGCTGGTCCATCTCCCCCTCCTTGTAGCTTTAGGCCAGTGAGCGATTAGAAGTTGGTCACTCCATTTGAGATAAATAGCTTTACCAAGAGAGAATATTATCCAGCCTTGATCTTTCCTTTGGAGCTGATCCACTTTGTAGTCATGAATTCTTGACTCGGTTGGGGAGAAACAATGGCATTACGGCCATGGATGTTAGAGTGCGCTGATGGGAAATGAAGTTTTCATCTTCCGGTCCTTGCTTCAGTAAATATTCCAAATTCATCAGAAAGAAAATTCGAAGACCAGTAATCCCCACTCAAATGACCTACTTCAAATAGTCTGCACGCATAAGAGACATCAAGCAGGTGCTCTCATCTGTTAGGGGAATACCCAGCCAGTATATTATTGTCTAGTTAGGAGGCAATAATTTCGGAAATCATTGAATTTTTTGTATTGCAAGTGAATGGTCAACACATTTTATTACTGGATTAGGTAAAATCATGTCTTCTGCATCCTTTCAGAGAGGACGCTTACCTGGATCTAAAGCTGCTCAGCTCCATGATGGGATGCTTTGTCTTCAAAGGGAACTCTAGTCTTCATCCTTTTGGATTGCTTCCATAGCTTTTCACTCACTCTTCAAGTACCTGTTAAAATGTCCTCTTATCCCATGCAAATTTTTATGGGCATAGTCACTGAATTGGGAAGTATTCCATAAAGTCCACAGGCCTTGTTGAGATGGATGCACAGGTCTCAAGGGTGTTAGCAGATGTTATTCTGAGGCCACTCCTGATCATGTTGGATGGATCATGGTGACTGAGGAAAGTGCCCAAAGACTGGATGAAAGCAAATGTCACCCATCTTCAAAAAAGGCAACCAGGAGGACTCAGAAAAGTACAAGCCAGCCAGCCTCATTTTGATCCCCAGGAAGTTGATGGAGTAGCTATTCCTGGAAAGCATTGCCAGGCACACGAAGGAGGACAGAACAAATGTAGTCAGCATGGATTTACCAGGGGAAATTGGTGCTTGACGACTTTTTAAACTCCTCCGGTGAATGAACTTGCCTGGTAGATGAAGAGAATATCATCTGCCTGGGCTTCAGGGAAGTTTTTGACGTTTATCTACATGGCAGCAGCACACATACCTATGGGAAGGAATAGTGCAAAGAGCAGGGAACCAGTGTCTTTTCAATGATGCTCAGTGAAAAGACAAGAGGCAGTGGGCACACACTGAAGTACAGGAGATTGCCTCTGAGCATCACAAAATTTATTTTTACCGTGATGGTGACTGAACCATGGCACAGAGTGTCCAGAAAGATGGTGGAGTCTGGATCATTGAAGACATTAAAAGTAGGCCCAGATATAATCCTGGGCAACAGGCTCTAGGTATCCTGGTTGAAGCAGGGGGATGGGACTTGGTGAGCCCCACAGAGCCCTTCCACCCTCATTCATTCTGTGCTAGTGAATTCTCTTAGAGATGCATTTCAAGGACTGGCATGACAAAGCTCTGTGCAGAGTGAGATCCAAATGGACATGGGATTTAAGTTCCTTAAGTAGTGTTCAAGAAGAATGTAAAACTCCAGGAAACCTGTCTCTTCCATAACTGAATCCCATTCATGGGAAAATTCCCCAGCTCTAGAAAGATCTTCTGAGACGCATGCTTAAGACTGACACTGGCAGAGCAAATTTCTCCCTGTGTGTGTCTAAGACCAGTTAGGATCTTTACCAAAAGTGTTGTCAACGTAGTCACAGAAGGCATATTGTTAAGAAGTGACAACTTACATCAGAATGGCAAATATTGGTTAAGCAATGAATTACTGTATGGGAATTATCGACTTGTATTCCAAATAAATAAAAAGGAGTTGGTCTTTATTGAACTCTTTCATTGCAATATTCATAAGGGAAGAAAAAGACCTATGTTCTTAACTTTCTTAATTCTAACAAAGATTTAAAACATTCCTTGTAAAAAGCGTATCTGAATTATCGGTCTATGAAACAATTTGAGTTGGGAAAAAAGTCCTAAAATTGTGTAGACAGTTGCAGAGAAAGCAAGAAAATAGGAAAGAAACAAAAACAGAGAAAAAGAGTCATCTTGAGTCTGCTAGCTAGTTCTAGAAGTAGTCTGCTAGAAAAAGGAAACCCCAGTTGAATTTCAAATGTGTTCATGCACTTGATTCAGTAACTGGTCAATGTAAAAACCAATCCTTTCGTACAACTTCCCCCAGCAACAAAAACTTCAACAGATTGACACCACCATCATGCCTGTCCCAGATGTATTTAAAAGAGAAATGATGATTTTCTTGAAAATCTTTTTGCGTAAATGTTGCAAGACATTGGAGGGATTCTCCACATTCTCCTTCCTCCATGCGGCTTGAAAGTATATTTGATAAAATATGCAACAAAGCATGTGATTTACAAGGTAGAGTAAAATGGATGACTTGGGAATTGATCTCTTTTGGATATGAAACTTCATATCCACTCTCTGGGAAGTTTCTAAAAGAAATGATGGAGCTGAGGCATGAATCTGCCACTCCGAGTGCTAAGCAAACATAGACACTCCCCTTCACATGGCCCCACCTTCCGCACACACCTAGGCATGCACAGAGATCAGCATAGCAGATCATGAACACCTTGGAAAAGACTGAAATGCTAAATAGCTCTCTTTGTGGACAAAATTGCCGGTACACTATTTCAAATATCTGGTACAAAAACTCTGTTGAATATCTACCTCATATTTAAAACACAGGTTTTCATTGAATTCTTTTTGCAGAATATTTTCCTTCCATTTGTTCCTTTCAAATTCCTTTCTTCTGTGTCCAGGAATATTTTCTTCTAAAAATAGAAAAAATTAGATGATGTCTTTTCAGAAAAAAACATTGGTTTAGACAGTTTTTAACCATCATGGTATGGAAGAATTTATTTGTCCCTCACTAAGGAGGAATAAGTATTTTGATCATAGATCATTTACAGTGAAATACTTGACATTTTTAAGATGCTTTCAATCAATTTTGATCCTCATTGCTTATTCATTGTAAACAGTAAGTTTTCAGTGCATGGAAAGTGTGTGTGGTGCGTCTACATTAGTTCAAACAGCAATTCCAACTAATGGCCAGGCTGAACTACAGTAAATAATGTCCTGAAGGATATTTTGCCGCCTTCTTTGGCACTTCTTGAAATCCTAATGATTGGCATGAAGTGTTGCAATACAGAGATTTTGTCTCAGAGAGTGTCCCATGTTGAAACCCATCCCATGTGTTTGATGTTGTAGTTCTTATCGCTTTTAAAATGTGATATCTTCTGCACAGTTTTCATGAAGCTTTCTGTTACAGTAGTGAAAATCACAGAGAAATGCAATTTTGTACAACTTTGAATTTACCCCAAGAGCTGAGAGAAAATTTGTTCGTATACTTCAATCTGAGTTTCTTCTATATTCAAGCTTTGTTTATCTCCCATCAAGGGTCGCATTCGCTGCTGTTCAAAGCCCCATCCAAGCTGACCTTGAATATGTTCAGGGATGGGACATCCACAACTTCTCTGGGCAATCGGAAGCAGCGTTCCAGCACCCCAACAGCAAAAAATGTCTTCCTTTCATCTAATAGAGATCAGAAATACTAAATCTAGGTATATGAACTTTGAGGAAAGGTTTGAAATTCTATTGATTTGAAACACATTTGATAGGAATACTAACTTCCAGATGACTGAAATATGTTGATGGCCATTTGAGATTGACACTTTTTGAAAAAGTGCATGGAACTGAAAATTAAAACCGGCAAAATTAAAAACTTCTTGCCATTTTCTTTTTCCTCTGATCTTCAAAATTGCTTAGGTCAGATATCTGTGCTTCATGCAAATCTCTCAGATACTCTCAGACAAAAGCTTTTCTTTCAGACTAAACTGCGGTTTAGGTAGACCACGAGTGCTTAGTGAAGGTTTTTCTGGGCATAGGGGGATTTGTGTGCACAAGAGGTTTGATCCAAACTGGAAAATTCATCCCAGCTGCATTTGTTCCTCATTCCTACTGCATCAGGCCTGAAGAGTCTGTGAAAAGTATCCTGTGGACCTTGAACATAGCTCATGTGAAAGAGATGAGAGGTGATGGAGAAGTTGAGGGAGAGAATCAAGAGCATATGGCCCAGTAAAGGCACCAGAAGGTATTTTTTCATGTGGTCCACAGCCCAAACAATTGTTTAGCACCGTTTGAAGGCTGTGTTTGACCAACAGGGCTGAAGCAGGTCTTCAAAATATCCAGTAGATCAAAATCCATTGAAGCAAATGACCCTGGCCAGTCACCTTGCTGCTGATCATTCACCCTCCATACCAGCTGATCAGGCCTAAGAATGCTGCTGCAAAAGTTTTGTGAAAAAGGTAGGCACATTTTCACAGAGGCAGGGGAAAATGCCCTTGGATGGTGATTCCAAGGGATAACTTGATGGCGCAAGTTAGGTACTCTTATCTACTGTGCAATATCAAAGTTGGTGAGTTCACCATCTGTAAGCATCACTTTAGAAAATAAATGTTTGATCCGCAAAACGATACTTCCTATGTCCTGTCTACCTGCTTCATTTCAGCCAAGGAATAGGCTACGTTCCATCAGCAAAGTGTTCATGATCATATGCTTCTTTAAACTGTGGTCATTCTTTCTTTTTTTCTAAATCAGACACTGTCTATTCCAAAGATTCAGATGTCCATGGGTAGGGGTGTAATTAAGTTCACTGTTAAAAAATAACCTTCTTGTTATCTTTTTAATAAATTACTGACACGTAACATCAGTCTGAGAGCTGAAAGAAACCCCTTTCATTTGCGGTTTGCCAAGTATCATCTATGTGATACAAATTCTATTTGACCCATCCATTGCCATCTAATACTACTAGTAATGCCTTCACAACCTTTTCTTCATCGTTAGGGATTTTGGAGAAGTGAAAGATTGGAACATAAGCAAGGGCATTTGTTCAAGATGCTCCAGAAAGAGCTGCCGTCTGTTCTCTTCCTTGCTGCCTATGTTGGCAGGAAGCTGCAAAAAACCCAAAGATAACTAGAAAGAGTGTTACTTTTAGTCTAAATTTGGAAATGATGTTTGGAATACCCTGTTAAATGACAAGGTGCTCTTTTAAAAGATGGCATCTTCAGGGGAAAAGTCAGTTTAAAGAGGTTTCGAGACAGTTGCTTCTGGAAAAAAAAATGAAAATTTGAGGTATCCGAGGTCTTTAGCCATACCACTTGGAAGATTGATTCAAAACACAGTTTCTTCATCTAGGAAGAACAGAGGACCATAGATGCAGCCCATTTCAAAACGGAGTTCTTTATGTGTCAGGTTGGGATTTACTGGACATCATTTCTTGTAAAGTCGAGGGACTGCAGTTAGCTCTCCAATAATTTCCTTCCCTGAAATTCATCTGCATTTGCTCCTTTCTCCAGTGTTCCCATTTCTTAGTGCTGGTATACTCCATCTATGCATTAGAATATTCAACTGGAGTGTGTGTCCGATATTTTCTAGTTCAAATTGGCTGGAACGCAATGGATAGTTCCAGTTGCTTGTATACAGTAGTTTTATTTTGACAAGTTTTCTTTGAACAATGTTTAAGCAGCAGTAGCAAATAGGAAGTACAGCTTGCAGCAGGGAAAGACACTTCTGCTTGCTCAAGTTTCCTGTAGTCAGATAGATGCCAAAAGGCTTTTCATAGTACTACTACTGTCTTGTAGGAATACTTGATCTAATCCTACCTTTGATACAATTACCAATGGGCTACTTTTCCACAAGGTGGAACATTTTTCTTTTAATAATATGTTTTTTGTAAGTTGGAAACATGAACTTGTGCACCAGTCAGGTGGAATGTACTCCTACTTCTTCATACGTTTCACAACATTATTTAGAAAATATTGACTCTGTGTAACTTCAAAAGAAGAATTCTGGGCATCTTCATTCTATGGATGTGATTTTTTTTCTACCATGCTGTTCTTGTTTTCTATGGAACTCATTTTTACCAATAGAAATATTTTTCCCTGACACCTATGGAAAATACCTATGTTTACTCAATATTGCAGCCTCGGTACACTGTTTAGAATTATTTCAACATGGTCCCAAGCATATCCGACAGCTAGACAGCAGAGGTTAGCAACAGTGAGTGGGAATAACTTCTGAACCATTTCAGTAGATTTCCCAGGAAGGGCTTGCTTTCTGCCCCTGCAAATTTTCCCAGAGATATTGTCTGGTGAACAGTTGCATCAAAAGAGTATTTTTGCACAAACCTTGGGCCAAGCTCTGTCTCAGATGTACTAGTGAATGCAAAGAGGGTGAAAGTGCTGCTTCAAAGCCCTCTGTGTGCTTTCCATACCAAAACGGAGGTGACCCCAGAAATAAGTTTTTGATCTCTCTTCAAAACACGAGGCATGTCACCACCTCATTCATCTTTTTCTGGGACTCAGCATCTAAAGACCAAGAAGCCCTCTTGCTTGCTCAAGTGTGTTCAGCAAAAAAACCCTTGTCCCATCAGCAAATTTGAACACAGCTGCATTCCAGTCAATTCCAATGCTGGCAGGGCAATACTCTAGCCCAGTAGTAACATGCCACTGTTAGAAGACTGTGTAAAACTCTTTGTGTACAAAGTAATGGGAGGGAAAAATAGAATTGGGAAGAACTGCACATTGTTCTGGAAAAAGCCTCCTGCCACAGTCTTACAGACGTCATTTTCTGGTATCATTTTTAAGAATTGGAGTTTCTTAAATTTTGTACAAGATAAAATCTTACTGGACCTTGAAGTTTCCTTACTAGAAGTACAGCCATTTCTTAGTAGAATAGAAGTAAGCCCTTTGAATATGTACAAATGGCCTTTCAAAATACATATGCTATAGCCCACTGTGAAAGGAATTAGCTATAAAAATAGAAATTCAAAGGTTTAAAAAGGTTTTGAATAAAGTAAGTCTAAGGTGATAGAAGAAGAAGAAAACAGCAGTTTTCTTCTTCTGCCTAAAAAACAACTCCGAGGACATTGTACTCTACAGGTGTATGATATCACTTTCTGAAAAACTGAGTAGGTTTGCTATTTCAAAAGGTTTTCATTAGGAAGGAAGAGATTCCTTTGGAAAAAAAAACTTCAAATGGACTTGACATGAATGTTATGACACTTCACTTCACCAATCATGAAGAAAAATTCTCATCACTTGATATGGAAATCATGACGGTAACAGAGACAAGGATGTCTAAGCCGTGCCATCAGGAACATAAAAAAGCATTAGAATGCTGGTAAGACTGAGCTCCTGAACTAGTGAGAAGAGAACGCAACCAAAACTTTTTCCTTTAAGAGTCTTCAGGATGAACAGCAGATCAAATGTTTTCCTGTGAAGCATTTATGAATAGAATTAACCTTTAAAAGAACATTGTTTTCAAAAACCTGTGTCCAGTATCTCTTAGAATGATACAGAGTTCTTATTACTAGAAAAAAGAAAAGTACTTTTTTCCAAACTGTTGTGCACTTTTAAATGATCTACAATAAAAGGAGTACTTTTTCATGCTGGGAATGATGTTCATTACAAAAAAGCCTTGTCGCACGCTTGGTACTCTAGTGTCTTGATTAGCATCGTTTTTTATTCATTGACTCTTTTTCACCTTGAAATAATGGCGTCTTTGTACTTATGCAGCATCCATGAAGAATTTCTTGGGTGTCATTTTGTACTCGATCCTAAATGGCAGCTTCTGCATTCTGCCATCCGTCTAGCTTTCCCATTTGATGCAGCTTCTGAGAGGTCTTTTCAGAATTGAGGACTACCTGCAAGAATGATGCTAAATGCATGCATTTTACTCCTTGGTTAATGCAAAAGAGTTTTTCCTTTACAGCATAATAATAATAGGAAAAGAATGATGGTGGATTCAATTCTTATAGTAATACAAAGAGGACTATTATCATCATTAGAAACCAAGCAAGTCATATTTATTGCTCATGCAGTACAACCACCAACGCAAATTACCCTGTAAATTCAAAATGAATCTGGATCACAGGAGTGGATTGAATGTCTCTCTTGATATTTTGCTTAAAGCAGAAAATTAATTCTTTTGACAGCCAACTCATAATTGCAACCTAACTTTCAACTACAGCTTTCAAACAGTGGAAACATGTCTGTTTATAACACGATACAGTACCGTACACAAGACCAAAACAGGTCCTAGACGTTCAAATGAAAGAAAAGATCAAAGGACCGATTAATTCATGTCTGCAAGCCCTCAAGAGCGTGCAGGTCAAAAGTCCCCAGAAAACTAGGCCAGTGGCACAAATTCTCGATGTTGGCACCAGCAGAAGCAGCTGCTATCTTTCTAGGATGCAATCTTGCTTACGTCATCCTTCAAAGCAATCTTCTGTCCCCCTGCCCAATATGCCTTCTGCTCTACTCCTTGGACTTCACGTTTGCATTTCTACAGAGTCCTGCAAACGGACTCAAAGTTCAGGTAATAGATTTCCAAGATTTAGAAAGATTGTCTTAAGTCTATTTCTTTCGTATTTCATCCCGTCTAAGCATACTGTAACTTTCTGAGGTGAAATATGTCGAGTAGGTCACGTGTAGTTTACATGTTAGTTCTGCTTGACATTAAAACTTCTCACAGACCCCTGGGATGCCTTACTGCAAAAATATATAGCTGCAAAGAGTGGTTGCACAAAGTTAGAAAGGCCAGAAAACCATGTAAACAACCTAACAGTAGAGGCTAGAATTTCTGAATATAATCTTGCACCATCTAAAGTCAAAATAGAATATTGAAATGATTTTCATCTAATAATGAGCATGGGGAAGAAAGAATCCAGATAGGCTTTTTTTTTTTTTTGAAACAGTTCCAGGAAATACATGGCCTTAACTTGGAAGTATAGCATTAAATATTTTTATACAGCATGAGTTCTCATTACCTAATCATATGATTTGTAGAACTGAATTGGAAAGTAGGAAATAAACAAAGAAAAATACTCAAGCTATAAAAAATGTTTAAAATTTTCTTTGTATTTCTGATTAAAACGATGAGGTAGCCAAATGGTCACCCATTATTTTCAAAAGCATCTGGACATAAAAAACGGATCAATTTTGGCAGGACTTGGATGTCCGGTATTCCTGAAAAGCT
This sequence comes from Haemorhous mexicanus, assembly GCF_027477595.1. Classification (NCBI taxonomy): domain Eukaryota; kingdom Metazoa; phylum Chordata; class Aves; order Passeriformes; family Fringillidae; genus Haemorhous; species Haemorhous mexicanus. The sequence goes on from NC_082364.1 coordinate 54,111, forward strand.
TTATTTCACTGCTTCCCAAGCCTGATTCAATCCCCTTAAATGCAGCTGTATTTCAGTTGCTCAGTGAAACTGTCCATCTCATGCATATAGTTTACAAATAATCTGCAGAAAAAGCTAGCTAGATTTAAAGATCTTTTTTCTGTAAATGGCCTTCAACTGATTTCTACAAAGACACAGCTGGGATTTCTGCTGTCTTCTTCAGGCCACTTCCTGCCGAGACCTCTCCATTAAATCTGTCTCGTTCTACTAAGAACGCTTCTGGTGATCCAAAGTCAGCACTGGGATTGTCCAACTGCATGGAATTACTGTCTGCTAGAGCTGCACACTGAGGGCTTCTGTGTGCAGCATCATGTGAGCCCTGCTAATGTCACCCTGTTGGTATAAACTGAGCTAAGTGGACCTTAAGGGACAAGATTGTGCACTGATTTTGTAATAGAAATGAGGTACTAAGAAGGAGGCGGGAGGATTTCAATGTTTCTGCCTCCAGCTGAAGCAACACTAAATCTTGGTCTTTATCTGAAAAACGAGGTGAATTAACCCGTTTGGCATTCATATGCCAAAAAGGTCAGTAATACACTCAGAACTGTCAAAAGAGTAACAATTCCAATCATTACTTTCTAAAAAGAATTCATTTGAAGAAGTCAGGAAGACAGATGAAACATGCAAATATCCTACCCTGAGAATCATTCTTTTGATCTGCACAGGTTTCTTATTATATTCCCATCTAATGCATTGGTCATGTGTGCTTGTGATGACACAAATACTTGCAAAGCTTACCAGATAAATCACGTTCTCTTCAAACAGCAAAGCATTTCTTGATGGTTGCATTTGCTAATTCCATTTAGACTCAGTGTTCTTCAAGGTCTTTTCAAACCAAAGTTCCAACCACCATTCTCTAAGTCGCACATCCTGATTGTCCTGGTTTAGGGCAAATTTGGCAGAAAACCTCAAAAAGGGCCACTGCACCCTCCCCCCCACCGAAAGCCCACCCACACAGCCCCTCCCCTCAACTGGTTTGGGGAGAGAAGTGGGAAAAAGCTGTTTCTTTAACAGGCAAAGCACTTCCCAGCACAAAAAAATGAACAATACCAGATGACAAAACTCATTTGCCGCACTGAAGAGACGACAAATCAGAAAGTCTCTCCTGTGGGTGCTCACTCTGTTATCAATGCCTCCGGCAATGGGGAAGGCTGCTGCCCAGGGTAGGCCCCAATAGGCCACAAAGTGCAAGTTCCCAGTGCTTCCCAGGTCCCAGTCCGGAGCAGATTCGAAACATTCCAAGAAAAGGGAAAGGAAAAAAAAAAACCAGTCCAGGGAAAACTCTGCCTCAGCCAGCTAAACCAACTAAAAAGCAAATGCGTGCTCTGTTCTGCTCCGTCAGTGCCCAGACAACACAGTGCAGCGCAGAATGTGGAAGAGTCTTGCTTTTTAAGGAGTGCAGCCTCTGATAAGAAACTCGGTGCTTCTTCTTCTCCCCACCTTTGCTCTCAGAACCAGTCTTGAAGGCAGAGAATATCATATCCAGCATTAAGAGAACAGATGACTGGGGATACAAGCATCATAAAGTCACCCTAGGACACTGCTCCTTTGAGATATGTCACCAGACTATGCTAAGACCAAGTTTTGGAACTGCTCATTCAAATTCTACTCTCACAGTGAAGCTGAGGAGGAAACACAGCTCACTACAGTTACCTTGTGGCATGCCAGTGCTTCCTTTCAATCACAATGGTCTTCGTTTTTTAGTCCCTGACATCACAGGCATCATGAAACATCCTTTGTGCAGGAAGGAAGGAAATATTCTTCTCCTTGATGCTGATGGGTTAGCTGACATGCAAAGCAGTTAATTCAAAGTGACAGAGCAATCAAGTCAATAGGAAAACTCACCACAGTTTTGTTTACTCCCCTAAATCCTTACTATCCCAAAATACAAGAACAGCTGTAAAAGCCTTGTGGCTACCGAATTTTTTCCTAGACCTACATGGTGGGGTAAGAGATAAACAATCCCAAACTATGGTAATCCACAACAAAGCATTCTTGACATCATATTCAGGTTCTGCATAGCGAGCTCTTCCTGCTGATCAAGTTATTCCATCGCAATACTTTGGGGAGTATCTCAGAGGGCTGGCTGTTGTTTGGTTTGAAAGCATCTTGATCATTCAGGAACCCAGTAGCAAGGACAAAGTTTAAAAGAAGATAGTGCTATGCATTGATTTTCATCTAGGACAGAGATATTTCTACAACACAGAAGGCTGACCTAATGCTTCACGACAACGTGGCTGAAGTGGCATCCTGGTCCCCATAGGTTTTTCTCTTTACTTTTAGCTGCTTTCTTACCAGATTAATGAGCTGAACTAGCTCAAAAAAGAATCAGATAAGTGCCAGAGCTTTCAAACAAAAAAAAAAAAAAAAAAAAAAAAAAAAAACAAAACAACCAGATGCAAAAAGGTGATTTGTAAGTGCATTTGAAAACAGAAGGCTTTTGTACTTTTCATAGATACATGGCATTCTCTCGAATGATATTGCTCCAATGCTTTCGGTTTGGTTTTGTTTTTGTTTTTTTCCTCAATTCAAAATGTTACACATTCTTTTTTGGCCCTTTTAGTAAACTGATTTTCTGATCTATGTGAAAGACAGTCCGAAGTTAGCTGCATTTGCCTCACGACCGTCCACAGGACAGACATCGGGACCCTGAGGACCCTGACTGGAATGCTGGCATGCCGGTCAGAGAGGAATGCCAGAAATCCTGAGGCCCCTGAGCAGAATTCTGGCCTGCCAAGTGATTGTTGGCAGCTGTGTCTACAGTGACTGCTTCTAGCAGGGCCTGCCAAGGGGTGAGACGACCTATGGGCCTGCACGTGCTTCGTGACACCAGCCCAGGAATTTTCCCACCTCTTGGCCAGATGAACTTGCTGGGGCAACTGTGGTAGCCGCCCCATGGAAAATCCTTCATCTGCTCCACTACCACCGTGAGGGACGGACATTGAAGCCCCCCTCCCAAGGACTGAGGCTGAGACGCCCGTAATTCTGATCCAAGGCTGCTGGCGTGACTGAAGCAGGATGCCTGCTAAGTGTTGCCTGCAGATGTGTTCGCGGGACCTAGACTGGTTTCCCATAGAAACCAGTCCTGAAACAATAGCTCCCACTCACTGCTGATATTGATATTGACTTCTCCTGCTGAGAACATGGACTGTCTGTACCCGTCTTCAATACCATTTTCCCCCTCAGCAATTTCAATAGACTTGCTCTTTGTTGTATCTGCTCCCCCTCAGCCATTTCTAGATCTGTTTCCCCCCTCAGCAATGGACTATAATAGAACCTTGAGATAACCAGGACTTTGAGATCTCCCCTAGGAGAACTCCATCGGCTGGGCTGCGAGGACTTCATCTCTCTCCATTTGGTAGCTATACTCCCTCTCTCTTTCTCCCCCTCTTTTCTATTCTTTTCCTCTCCCTAATTCCTTGAAGGCATTTGCTGGGGTCATTCTAGAAAGGTGCATTTGTTTGGAGTGATACTGCAATCCCTTTTCCATCTTGTCTTTTGCCCTCCGAGATCAGTTAAGAAGACATCATCCCCCCTTGGTATGAGCGGATCAGAACATTATGTTCTTTCCAGCTGAAATTGGTTCTAGTCAATAGAAGCACACTGGTAGGTAAAAGTAGACTTTAAAAGATAACCTTCAGAATATATTTCCCATGTCTTCCCATTCAAGCAAGTGAAGAAAGCAGACAGATCTTCAGATAACATGCTATGCGAATTGAAAGGAATCTTCTTGGAGGCAACTGTGAAACTCACGCAATGAAATACAGATGAGAGAGATGAAAGGATCACATATGATGTCAAATCTATTCTTTGAATGAAACAAGATTTCTTGAAGTACAATCCTACAAAATGAAGGTGAACCTGCAGAAGCAATTGAACTGGGTCTCCTTTAGAAACACAATGTTTTCTAATGAAACTGAGCATTCAGGAAGGCAACCTTGAAATCCAAAGGATTTAGAAAAATACAAATACCAAGACTGGCAGTTCGTTATCTTTCACGGTCTCTTTAAGATAAGATTGATTTGAACTTCCACTTGTAGTAGGTCTGAAGACATTAGGAATGATGCAATATGAAAAAACCAAAACAAAACAACTTTCTCAAAAAGCTTTGAGAAACCAGAGAAATGATGATTTTTAGTGGTTAGGTAGTCCTTTAAAATTTGTCTTGGGGGAAAGAGATAAAAAACTGACTGAGATCAAATGACTGTGGAGTATATTCCAAAACAGTAATGAAGAAGGTAAGGGGCTAGAGCCTGTTAGAAAAATACTATGCTGGCTTCATCTGTTGAAAGCATTCCAGAATGGTTGAAATTATGAATCATATCTTGTGGGATTAAAAAAAAAAAAAAAAAAGAGGAAGAAAACAGAAGGAAAAAAATATTTTGAACATATTTTTCCATTCCAAGATGGTATAATGGCTTCATTTCATTTTGTTCCTATGACCAGTTAATAGCTTATGAAATGTTTAGCAATAGAGAGTGAGAGTCTTCACACTAGCCATACCATTTGGATATGTCTCTTTTACTTTCTAGAGCAGCAGATATGGTTTAGCAGTCCACAATTCAGTCCCCAAAAGTGAGTAAGGGTGGCAGATTTAACCTAACTGCCCAGTCCACCAGAATGCCTAATTATCTTGAAAAATGCTTTGCTCTATCTCATGATCTGGACATGTCTCTCTAGCTCCACTTTGAACTTCTTGATCTTTCATCTACAGGATGAGATCCAATTTAGCTTAGCAAGGATGTAGCCTTTCCAAACCATATCTTTTACCTTCTGTATTCTTACAAGTACATTTCTACCGCAGGGACCAGTTTGGAAGATCCTAGTTGTTTTATTCCTTAGATTATGTTGCTGCATTAATTAGCTCTTCTTTGAAGTTTTTTCCCTGCTCAAGTATAGGGTCAGTGCTGAAATGATTGTGATGCTAACTCCTTATGATATATTCTGCAGGCTTACAGAGTATGCAGCAAAGTTTTCTCTTCTTCTGAGGACATTCTACTCTTTTGATGAGAAATGCTGAAGGTCTGACTTCAGTTGCAAAGGTATCTGATTGACAGATTGCAAAATTGTTAAGTCTAGTAACAGCAGGAAAAGCGTGCTCTTGCTCTGTATGTAAATGTCGTGTCAGCTGCTGTTGGGATAAAAAGCATGAGCATAAGCACAGATATCTGCATGGATAGGAAAGAAACAAAGAAGATATTTGTTGTGATTTCTGCACTAAGGAGCAAGAAGAAGCATGAAGCGCTAATTTCAGTGGCTAAGACAGTATCATCCTTGGGCCAGTTCTCTTCAACATCTTTGGAACCACTTGGACTCGGCACTTGAAGGAATATTAAGCAAGTTTGCCAGAGACGCTACATTGGGAGGAGCTGTCAACTAACTCCCTTGAGGCCAGTGAGACACTGCAGAGAGATCTTGACAAATAAGAGAGATGGGCAATTATGGCTGGCCAGGAGTCTATGCACAAATCACGAAAGGGGCTGTTGTATTTTCCAGCATCAGTCTCATGACATGCTTATGACAGTGGGAAGATGCCAGCAGCTCACATCCAGCAGCAGACAAACAACTTGATGTTACAACTTACTTGAAAAGTTTTTTGACCAATCCCACAAAGCAAAAGCATATTGACAGTAGTTCTTTCCGATCCCTGGAAGCACACATAATTTTGGTTAAAAGAATGCTTGCTTCTTTTGAATAAAAGACCTGCTTGTAAGCCTTAAGATAGAATGCACAGAGCTCCATTATTAAGCTTAGAACTTCCTAACATCTGGCTAGATCTACTTTGCTGTAGCTTAGGGAGTTCTTCTGGTCAAGCGTTAATAGACAGGCCATTGTTCTATTTGTCCTTACTTCTCTACTTCTTCTATCATTTTTCTGCTGACAAACCTTATGACTACTGCTTAGCTCCAAGCACAGTTCTGCTGTCTCTGAGGCCTGCCTTTTGCAGCTTTCCCAAAATCCTCTGTTTTCAAGGATTCCCACAGGCAATCGCCAACCTTAGGAAGTTGTGCGATGGCAAGTGCTGGATTCAGCACCTGGGACAGGGCAATCCTAGTGTGTGTGTGTATAGACTAGGGAGCCAGAGGCTGAAAGGAAGCCAGGCTCCTGGCCAATGGCAAGCTAAATGTGTATCAGCAGTGCCCCGGCAGCCAGGAGGGCCAAGCCTGTCCTGGGGTGCATCAGGCACAGTATCAGCTGGGCAAGAGAGGGCATTGTCATGCTCTGCTCTACTCTGCTCTGCTCTGCTCTGCTGTGTTCTGGGGCGGCCTCACCTTGAGTGCTTGGGGGCAGTTTTGGGTACCACAATGAAAAAAGACATGAAGGTATCAGAAAGTTCTGAAATGAGGTTTACAAGGACAGGACTGGAGGAAATAGCATGCAGCTGAGTCAGGGGAGGGTTAGGTGGGGTATCAGGAAAAAGTTTTTTAACCAGAGGATGGCTGGGCACTGGAAGAGTCTCTCCAGGGAGTGGTCACAGCATCCCACCTATCTTGAGTTCAAGAACCTTTGGGACATTGCTCTCAGGCATCTGGTGTTATTCTTGAGGAAGGTCCCATGCAGGGCCAGAAGTTGGGCTTGATGCTCCTGACAGGCCGCTTCCAATTCAACTGATTCTATGACTCTATGGTTCTGTCCTGGCCACTCAAGGTATATTGCTTGATCTCACTAGATTTTGACCTGCTCTTGTTGGTCAGAATTTGTCCCTACTGCCTAATGATATTTACCACAAAAGACAAAGGGCCTTTTCTCAATTTTCTCAAGAAAGTTGAAGATGCACCCTAGAATCCTAAAAAAGTCTTTTCCTTGAAACAACACTGTCTCCTGCCCAGTATTCTTTCCAGATCTTAAGGAGAAAGAAGGCAAAATCAGGGGATGTATTACAATGAAGCGCTGTCAATTTTCCGGACCTTTAGCAGTATATTTGTACTTCCACTATTCTTTTCTATAAAATCATGGTTTTGTAGAGCATGTCATTTTCTAGCAAGACACATTTTTGCAACTGAGCCCATCAGTCTCTGTGAGAATATATTGTCAAAAGCACAAAACAGATGCATGGGCAGAGGCAAGTGAGGGGAAAAAACAGTATGGGAAGCAGCTCCGTGATACGACAGTAAAACAAGGAGGAGGAGGTGTTCCAGTTGACAGAGCAAAGAATCCCCTGCAGTCCCTGGAGATATCCTAGTGAAGCAGGTTGTCTCCCAGCAGTCCCGAGAGAACCATGGAGGAACACATACCTACAGTGCAGCTGCTGGAGGGCTCCATGCCACAGCAGGTGAAAGTGCCTTGAAGGAAGCTGCAGCTTGTGGAGGGAGGGCCAGAAAACCATCCTTGACCTCTTCTTTAGTGGATGAGTATGTGCAAATGTTTAACAGCTGCTAACTCGAATCTATCCTCTTTCCAGTTCTTGTCGTAGGTAAGTAGGACAATACAAGAATTAGAAGCCTAAATTGTTTTGCCTGAGGCTCCCATTCTCTCTGCCACTCCCTTAAAATTTACTTTGAGATGAAATAAAACTCATGATCAAGTTCCTAAGGCTTGATGGTCAGGCTTTTCAGAAAACAGGGAGTGCAAAGAACTCTTTTCACTGTCATTTTTTTTCATAGAACTAAAAAAGTTAAATTACTGTTTTCTAAGAACTTACGAAAATCAACTGGTAGAGGTGGTGAGAGTGAAGAGTAAAATTAAGCTGGAAAGAGACTATCATGTAGCTACCTCATCTGCATAGAAGGTTTTTACCAGGAACTCTGGACTTTTAAACAGACTTAGGAGACAATAGTTATCTCTGGGAATGTTTTAGTATCTATAGAACATTCATCTTTAAATAGCTCAATCTGTTTTACCCTTATGACTTACGTTTTAAATTTTATTTGAGGAGAAATATTTGTGATTCAGATCATTTCAAGTTCTGAAGCATTTCAGTTGTTGATAGTTTTTGCTGTCTCCTGAGGGCAGGAAAATAGTCTTGGAACCAATACTGAAAGAAACTAGATGGAAAAATTATTTTTCCGCATTCTTTTCTGTCTATTCTATGAGGCACAAGAGCAAAACCACTGCTATGAGTCTGAGTTGCCTTACCACTCATGGATGACAACCTTGTAGTGAGTAGTCTATTGTTTGCACACATTTCTGATGCTGGTTGTTACCTGTTGTGCAGAAAGATCTGTAAACTATTTTCACGGAAAGACATTCCTGAATTGCTTCACTTATCTCTGAAGCAGAGAACTAAGCTGGCACTCTACTTCGGAGATCTTCCTGTGCTCGCCCCCAAACCCGTTTCCTTCAAATGCAATTTACTTTCAACCAAAGCACTTCATTACTTCATCAGGTAATCTCTTGTTCTTAATGTTCGGGGGATTGTTTTAAAACGGTAAGAACATATTCTAGTAAGAAGGTAGAACATCTGTCTTAAGTAGTATACATCACTTGGCTTTGGTTCATGCACCAGAACAACAGCAAGGAATGTCGTTTACAATCAATAGATGGGTTGGGGAAACCGGCCAGAAGTTTAGGAATCTTTCTCCAATTAATTTTGCTTTAGAATTTGGCTCTTATCATTTCAAGTGTGTTTTTATTGAAACCATCAACTATTTATTACCTGTACCACAATGAAGCACAATCAGCAGTGCTTGTGCATCCTTCAACAATTCCAAGAAGAAGAATGGTCTGAGCCTCCAGTGTAGCTCAGGGAGTCTGTCATCAAGCCAGAGTGCTCCTGGCATCTTCTCAGCCTGGAGAAGAGCAGATTGAGCAAAAGTTAGAGCACTCTCCAGGATCTGAAGGCAGCCTAGCAAAAGGAGGCAGATGAGCTACACAAGGGCATGGAGCGATAGGAAAAGTGTTGATGGCTTTAAAACCTGAAGAGTATATGTTTCCTTTGGGTATTGGGAAGAAATTCCTTGCCAGGAGGCTGGTGAGACACTGGAACATGGTGTGGGTGACCCATTCCTGGAAGTGTTCAAGGCCAGCTTGAATGGGTCTTTGAGCTTAAGGCGGCCTAGTGGAAGGTGTCCCTGCCAATGACATGGGGGGTGAATTTAGGTGAATTTTAAGGTCCCTTCCAATCCCAACCATTCTGTTATTCTGTGGTAATAGTCATTCTGTGCAGTAGCAGCAACTAGCTGAAGATAGAAAAAACAGACTATTGATTCTGAGAAACTGCCATCCAGTTTAACTGTTTTGGACTCACATAGAAGTTCCTTTTAGCATTATTATATGTAGGAACAGTCTCAGCACTTAAATATCATCCACACAAATATTTTATAATCTTTAAGGTTTCTGACATTTGGGGATTTCCTTTCTCCCTCTCCCTCTCTTCTTTCTTTCTTTCTTTCTTTCTTTCTTTCTTTCTTTCTTTCTTTCTTTCTTTCTTTCTTTCTTTCTTTCTTTCTTTCTTTCTTTCTTTCTTTCTTTCTTTCTTTCTTTCTTTCTTTCTTTCTTTCTTTCTTTCTTTCTTTCTTTCTTTCTTTCTTTCTTTTTCTCTCTCTCTCTTTCTTTCTTTCTTTCTTTTTTTCTTTCTTTCTTTCTTTCTCTCTCTCTTTCTCTCTCTCTCTCTCTTTCTCTCTTTCTTTCTTTCTTTCTTTCTTTCTTTCTTTCTTTCTTTCTTTCTTTTTTTCTTTCTTTCTCTCTTTCCTTCTCTTTCTTTCCTTCCTTCCTTCCTTCCTTCCTTCCTTCCTTCCTTCCTTCCTTCCTTCCTTCCTTCCTTCCTTCCTTCCTTCCTTCCGCCCCTTCCTTCCGCCCCTTCCTTCCTTCCGCCCCTTCCTTCCTTCCGCCCCTTCCTTCAGCCACTTCCTTCCGCCACTTCCTTCCTTCCGCCACTTCCTTCCTTCCGCCACTTCCTTCCTTCCGCCACTTCCTTCCTTCCTTCCTTCCTTCCTTCCTTCCTTCCTTCCTTCCTTCCTTCCCTTCCTTCCTTCCTTCCTTCCTTCCTTCCTTCCTTCCTTCCTTCCTTCCTTCCTTCCTTCCTTCCTTCCTTCCTTCCTTCCGCCCCTTCCGCCCCTTCCGCCCCTTCCTTCCTTCCTTCCGCCACTTCCTTCCTTCCTTCCTTCCTTCCTTCCTTCCTTCCTTCCTTCCTTCCTTCCTTCCTTCCTTCCTTCCTTCCTTCCTTCCTTCCTTCCTTCCTTCCTTCCTTCCTTCCTTCCTTCCTTCCTTCCTTCCTTCCTTCCTTCCTTCCTTCCTTCCTTCCTTCCTTCCTTCCTTCCTTCCGCCACTTCCTTCCTTCCTTCCGCCACTTCCTTCCTTCCTTCCGCCACTTCCTTCCGCCACTTCCTTCCGCCACTTCCTTCCGCCACTTCCTTCCGCCACTTCCTTCCGCCCCTTCCTTCCTTCCGCCCCTTCCTTCCTTCCTTCCTTCCTTCCTTCCTTCCTTCCTTCCTTCCTTCCTTCCTTCCTTCCTTCCTTCCTTCCTTCCTTCCTTCCTTCCTCCCTTCCTCCCTTCCTCCACTTCCTTCATTCCTTCCTTCCTTCCTTCCTTCCTTCCTTCCTTCCTCCCTTCCTTTCTTTCTTTCTTTCTTTCTTTCTTTTCTTCCTGCTTTCCCTTCCTTCCTCCCTCCTTCCCTCCCTGCACTGCGATTTCAATTTGTAAAATGTGAAGTAGTTTCAGTAATTGACTCTTACCTGAATTTCATTTCGAATCTTAGAAATGGATCAAGAAGAAAATTGTGTGAAGACAGAGCATTTAAAAGATATTGATATGAGATTTAGAGGTAGCTATTGAAAATTCAAAAAGACAACATTGAAATGATGCAACGGATGATTTTAAGGGATTTTTTTTTTTTTGTATTTCTGTGATACCAATTAGGATCTCGGTTTTTTTCACCTTCGAAAAATACATCTTGAAAATTGTTACTTTGAAAACCAAAAATATTTCCAAAACAAGGAAATGGATTGATGCAGATGAAAATATCATCTTCTTAATAGTCATCATCTAGTCCAAAGGATTCTCCTCACACAGTAAGCTTTATGGATGTTTCTATTCTCACACAAACACAGAAGAATTTTTCAACTGACTAGAAAATCTGTAAAAACAAATGAACCTTGGGAAAAAAAGTTCAATAAAGAGCAGAAAATTATATGCATCCACCCTTATGATATGTTGGTTACAAATATTGCCTCTGGTTTGTGGGTGAGTACACTTTCCATTCACACACACAGATACACCTCCCCCCCGCCCCCCCAGATGTCTGATAATGGGTCTCAAAGAAGGGATTATCTTTTTTCTATTCAATAGGCATTGCTTCTAAAACTCAAGATGTATTCTTCTTGGATTCTCCTATTGCCTGGATTTAATACCGACAAGGTAATGTGCCTGTGTCTATTAGCACGGGGTCAGAGGGGACATGGAGAGCGGCGATTTGAAAACAACTAGGAGCTGGAAAAAGAAAGAAGACTGCTCCTGGAATCCATAGCAAAGGCAAAATATGAGGCCATAATCAAGGGCAGTTTGCTGTGCTGGCACAGTTTCTTCTAGAGAAAAAGCGTGAAAAAGCTTTTTGCTAAGATGCGGGCCTCAAGAGACACAGAAGACGGGCATACGCAGCTCTCCAAAGGTAGGTGCCGATCCCGGGCGGCTTTCGGCAGAAGCCGCGGTCCGGGGCTCACTGCGACCGGCAGAAAGCTCTTGCGCGAATAAGCCGCTTCTTTGCCTCCGGCAGCCGGAGAGCTTGGCAGATGCTGAGACGCCAAGAACAAAGCCGCACAGCACCGGGATTGAGTGCGCAGCTCTCAAACTGAGAGAAAACGATAACTAAGCACTTTCCAACAGTTTAAACTTACATTACCATAAGTAGGGAAAAAGTTCTTGGACAACTTTCTTTTGCATCCTTCTAAACCTTATGCAGCATTCCGTGGCGAAAATTTTTTCTTTTCTCCTCTGAGATGGTAAGAACTCGAGTACCTTCATGAAAAACGTCGTGGGACGCTTGCTGTGCTGGCACAGTTTCTTTTTGAGAAAATGCGTGGAAAAGCTTTTCGCCAAGATGTAGGTGGCAGGAGATGCAGAAGACGGGCATACGCAGCTGTCCGAAGGCTGGTGCCGGTAGCCAGATTCTTTTAACAGAAGCCGCTCTTCGGAGGGCTATGTTGCCTTCATAATGGTTTTTGCTGGAGGAAGCCGCTTTTTCATTTCCGGGAATACCTAGAGAGCAACACTAGCTTAAGACGCGATTGGCACCATTATGGAGAGTTTTGCTCGTTCCAGCAGGAATAACTGCATTATTCCTTATGCTAGGTGGCTCTGCTTATCAAGGTTTGGCTGTTTTTAACCATTTGGGGTGCTGGATGTTCAAACAACTTATCGTAACAACTTCTATTTTAATCAGGTGCTCACTGACGTAGATACTATTAGATATAGCACACTGCAAATAAGACCTGTAATCGATTTATTGTTATCAGCACATGGGTACGAGTGTTAGGAATTTTATAAGGAATAGGTTGCATGAATCTTTTTGACCATTCTGCAGCCATTCATACGAAACTCACACAAGTACAAGACAATATGAAGAAATTGACTGGGAACGAGTGGGGTTTGCATCAATGGTTTGAGGGATGGGAAAGAACTGGGTGGTTGAAAGATCTCGTAAATGGAGCTTTGTTTTAACCAGTAGTCATTATGTCATTGCTTTGTGTTATTCCATGCATCGTGAAACTGCTGTGCCTCTTGCTAAAAATTACATTGGAAGAGATCTGGCTGGTGCAAGAAGAAGGGGCAATTGTGACAATGTATCTAAACCGCTTAGACTACGGGCTGCACCAGCCATCCAGCGTGGAACGGTTCTTCTCAGAATTTTCTCAGGGCCCTCTGGAATTCATCAAGACATAAGCCTTGCTAAAACAAGAGAGGAAAAGCTGAGAAACTAAATTCCAAGACCACAAGAACTCCAAAACGGGGGGGGGGGAGCAAAGTACCTGGACTGTAAGGAAACACATCTTCTGAGAGGTGCACCCAGAATGAGTGGACAAGACAAAGGCACCAATAAGAAAAGCGTGACTAGCGTGTGCAGAGAGTCAGAATGAGTAAGTGCATCATGTAAACCATAAACGGCTTCTGCTTAATCCTCTTGGTCCATTGTGCAGGAGTCCTGAATTTCCCCTAAGTGTTACTTACTAAAAGGGTTCTGATTTTAATGCTAGAGTTACTGTCTATACGATGATTCATGGGAATAGTTCTTTCAAATCCTTCCCTTGCTGACATCAGTCAGTTTCGTCTTTTCCTGATTATACTGGTGGCTATACATAAGTTATGAATAGAAGGGAATGAATTTTAGGGATATGTTGCAAGGCATTAGATTGGTAGCTCTGCTTCCATTTCCATTGTCTAAGAAGAACTCTGATTATTTTTGGCCCTTTCATAGACCTCTGACTCGATTAGCATTTGTCTTTGATTGACCCCCTAAATTTTTGGCTACTAGGCTTGGCCAATGAATGGAAAGGGGAAAGTCACAGAGCTTTGGTGGTTCCCTTGTCAGCAATTGCTCAGGAGCAGGGAGATTTCTGTCCTCAAGTTAGTTAGTTCAGCTAGCAGATTATGCTCTCGCCAAAAGGAGGTGAGAAGTGTTCTTCCTTTAATGGTCCAAAAATTATTCCTGCTATTTGTGACTCTTTTGTACTTGTGGAGTTTGTTTCAGAAAGTTGGATTAAATTGCATGCATCCGCTCTTGCGAAAACTGAGTATTTAGCCAATAGCATGTAGGCTTTTATCAACCTGAGATTGTCTTGACGGACCGGAGGCTTAAAACACAGTAATTCCTGCTAGTTCCAATTCTACTTCTAGGCTCGACAAACCGAATGGTAAATCTGCATCAGCAGGGAGGGACATTTAATTGGTTTTTCTCCTTTTTAGAGAGAAGCTAATGAAACAGTTTCACCAGAATCAGAGCAGGCTGTATAACAAGAAGAGCGTCATGAGAAGAGTCCCGTCCTGTCCTCTTAGTATTGCTAGCTGTGATGGGACTTCAATGAAATGTGTCAACTCTGTGTTCCTGGGTATCGCATCAGTAATAGGTACTTCACCTGCTGTACTTCTCTCCTAAAGCTAAGAACAGAATCCCAAATAATCTTGATTCCAAGGTCCCAATTCACCCTGTGATGCTGACAGGTGAAAAAGGAGTGGAAGGTGCACCAGTAAATGAACTTGAATGGCCTATCTAAATCAGCGGCCACTGATTTCCTGAAGGCCTTAACAGGTCAGTTGCCCCTATTTTTCTTGGGGTTCTTTTATTCTTTGGTCATGTTTTTCTTGGGATTCTTTGAATCCTTCCCCATGCGTTCAGCCTCTGGCTGGTGCAGCCCGTAGTCTAACAGGTTCAGATACATTGCCAAAATTACCCATTCCTCTTGCACCAGCCAGACCCTTTCCACCGTATTTCTACCAAGAGGCACACGAGTTTCATGATGCATGGAATAACACAAAGCAATGAAATAATGACTACTGGTAAAAACAAAGCTCCATTTATGAGATCTTTCAACCACCCAGTTCTTTCCCATCCCTCAAACCATTGATGCAAACCCCACTCGATCCCAGTCGATTTCTTCATGTTATCTTGTCCTTGTGTGAGTTTCTTATGAATGGTCAAAAAGATTCATACAACACATTCCTTCAAATTCCTTACACTCGTGCCCATGTGTAATCCTAACAATAAACCTATTACAGCTCTAATTTGCAGTTTGCTATGTCTAATAGTATCTACGTTATGAGTACCTGATTTAAAAAAGATGTTACGTTTAGCTGTTTGAACATCCAGCATCCCAAATGATTAAAAGCAGCCAAACCTTGATAAGCAGCGACACCTAGTGTAAGAACTGAAGCAGTTATTCCTGCAGGAACGAGCAAAACTCTACACAATGGTGGCAATCGTGTCTAAAGCTTCTGCTTGTTCTTTTGGTATTCCCCAAAACCACAAAGCGGTTTGCTCGTGTAAAGACCATTGTGAAGGTTACAGAGCCCTCCTGAGTGCGGCTTCTGCGCACTCAATCCCTGTGCTGTGCGGCTTTGTTCTTTGCATCTCAGCATCTGCCGAGATCACCGTCTCCTGGAGGCGAAGAAGCGGCTTTTTCACTCACAGAGCATTGTGCCGGTCGTGGTGCGCTCCGGAGCATGGCTTCTGCTGAAAGACGCCCGGGACCTGCACCTACCTTCGGAGAGCTGCCGTCTGCCCGTCTTCTGCGTCTCTTGCCGCCTACATCTTAGCAAAAAGGTTTTCCATGCTTTCTCTCCAGAAGAAACTGTGCCAGCACAGCAAACTGCCCCTGATTATGGAATCATATTTTGCCTTTACAGTGTATTCCAGAAGTACTCCACTTTCTTTAGCTGCTAGTTGTTTTCAAATCACCGCCCTCCATGTCCCCTCCTACCCCGTGCAAATAGACAGAGGCGCTTTACCTTGTAGGTAATAAATCCAGGCAATAGGAGAATCAAAATAGAATAGGCCTTGACTTTGAGAAGCAATGTCTACTGAATAGAAAAAAGAAAATCCCCTCTTTGACATCCAATATCAGACATGTGTGCAGGGGGGGAGGTGTATGTGTGTGTGTGAATGAGAAATGTACTCACCCATAAACCAGAGGCAATATTTAGTAACCAACATATCGTAAGGGTGGATGCATATAATTTCCTGCTCTTTATGGAAGTGTTTTTTCAAAGGTTCATTTGTTTTTACAGATTTTCTAGTCAGTTTAAAAAGTCTTCTGTGTTTGTGTGAGAATAGAAATCTCCATAAAGCTTACTCTGTGAGGAGAATCCTTTGGACTAGATGATGACTATTTAGAAGATGATATTTTCATCTGCATCAATCCATTTCCTTGTTTTGGAAATATTTTTGGTTTTCAAAGTAACAATTTTCAAGATGTATTTTTCGAAGGTGAAAAAAACCGAGATCCTAATTGGTATCACAGAAATACAAAAAAAAATCCCTTAAAATCATCCGTTGCATCATTTCAATGTTGTCTTTTTGAATTTTCAATAGCTACCTCTAAATCTGATGTTAAAATCTTTTAAAATGCTCTGTCTTCACACAATTTTCTTCTTGATCCATTTCTAAGCTTCAAAATTATATTCAGGTAAGAGAAAATTCCTGAAACTACTTCCTGTTTAACAAATTGACATTACAATGGAGGGAGGGAGAAAGGGAGGAAGGGAAGGGAGAAAGATATTCAAAGAAAGAAAGAAAGAAGGAAGGAAGTGGCGGAAGAAAGTGGGAGAAGGAAGTAGCGGACGGAAGTGGCGGAAGGAAGTGGCGGAAGGAAGTGGTGGAAGGAAGGAAGTGGCAGAAGGAAGTGGCAGAAGGAAGTGGCGGAAGGAAGGAAGTGGTGGAAGGAAGTGGCGGAAGGAAGTGGCGGAAGGAAGTGGCGGAAGGAAGGAAGGAAGGAAGTGGCGGAAGTGGCGGAAGGAAGTGGCGGAAGGAAGTGGCGGAAGGAAGTGGCGGAAGGAAGTGGCGGAAGGAAGTGGGGGAAGGAAGGAAGGAAGGAAGGAAGGAAGGAAGGAAGGAAGGAAGGAAGGAAGGAAGGAAGGAAGGAAGGAAGGAAGGAAGGAAGGAAGGAAGGAAGGAAGGAAGGAAGGAAGGAAGGAAGGAAGGAAGGAAGGAAGGAAGGAAGGAAGGAAGGAAGGAAAGAAGGAAGTGGCGGAAGGAAGGAAGGAAGGAAGGAAGGAAGGGGCGGAAGGAAGGAAGGGGCGGAAGGAAGGGGCGGAAGGAAGGGGCGGAAGGGGCGGAAGGAAGGAAGGAAGTGGCGGAAGGAAGTGGCGGAAGGAAGGAAGGAAGGAAGGAAGGAAGGAAGGAAGGAAGGAAGGAAGGAAGGAAGGAAGGAAGGAAGGAAGGAAGGAAGGAAGGAAGGAAGGAAGGAAGGAAGGAAGGAAGGAAGGAAAAAAGGATGAAAGAAAGAAAGAATAGAAGAAAAAAACAGAGAGTGAAAGGAAATTCCCAAATGCCGGAAGCATTAAAAAGAATAAAATATTTTTGTTCATGATATTTAAGTGCCAAAACTTTTCCTACATATAATAATGCTAAAAGGAGCTTCTATGTGAGACCAAAACAGTTTAACTGGATGGCAGTTTTTCAGAATCAATAGTCTGTTTTTTCTATCTTCAGCTAGTTACTGCTGCTGCACAGAATGAATATTACCACAGAATAATAGAATTTTTTGCATTGGAAGGGACCTTAAAGTTCAACTAAATTTACCCCCCATGTCATTGGCAGGGACACCTTCCACTAGGCCGCCTTAAGCTCAAAGACCCATTCAAGCTGGCCTTGAACACTTCCAGGAATGGGTCACCCACACCATGTTCCAGTGTCTCACCAGCCTCCTGGCAAGGAATTTCTTCCCAATACCCAAAGGAAACATATACTCTTCAGGTTTTAAAGCCATCAACACTTTTCCTATCGCTCCATGCCCTTGTGTAGCTCATCTGCCTCCTTTTGCTAGGCTGCCTTTAGATACTGGAGGGCTGCTCTAACATTTGCTCAGAGTCTGCTCTTCTCCAGGCTGTGAAGATGCCAGGAGCACTCTGGCTTGATGACAGACTCCCTGAGCTACACTGGAGGCTCAGACCATTCTTCTTCTTGGAATTGTTGAAGGATGCACAAGCACTGCTGATTGTGCTTCATTGTAGTACAGGTAATAAATAGTTGATTGTTTTAATAAAGACACACTTGAAATTCTAAGAGCCAAATTTTAAAGCAAAATTAATTGGAGAAAGATTCCTAAACTTCTGGCCTGTTACCCCAACCCATCTATTGATTGTAAATGACCTCCCTTGGTGATGTTATGATGCATGAACCAAAGCCAAGTGATGTATACTACTTAAGACAGATGTTCTACCTGCTTACTAGAATATGTGCTTACAGTTTTAAAGCAATCCCCCGAACATTAAGAACAAGAGATTACGTGATGAAGTAATGAAGTGTTGTGGTTGAAAGTAAAATGCATTTGAAGGAAATGCGTTTGGGGGCGAGCACAGGAAGATTTCAGAAATAGAGCACCAGATTAGTTCTCTGCTTCAGAGACAAGTGAAGCAATTCAGGAATGTCTTTCCGTGAAAATTGTTTACAGATCTTTCTGCACAACAGGTAACAACCAGCATCAGAAATGTGTGCAAATAACAGACTACTCACTACAAGGTTGTCATCCATGAGTGGTAGGGCAACTCAGACTCATAGCAGTGGTTTTGCTGTTGTGCCTCTTAGAATAGACAGAAAAGAATGAGGAAAACTAATTTTTCCATCTAGTTTGTTTCAGTATTGATAGTGCCGCCCTGGAAAATGCTAAGATAAACTCTGAAATGTTAAGCTTTGTGTTTTACCTGCGTAAGTAGTATAATTGCTAGCTGAAATGATTGTTTTGTGATTAAAATAATTATTCTATAATCATAAGAAGAACAATGAGAAACTGTATGTTCCTAGTCTAAGGTGGCCATGCTTGGCTGAAATCTATGTATACTATAGAACAATGTAAGTTTAATAATTAACATGAAAGTTATATAACAATAGAATATAAAAGCATATCCATCCCGAACCTATGTTGGAGTCAGATTTGGGTCTTTACCCCTGACACCCAGAGCTCTTCAATAAAAGCACCTGCATATAATCATTTCTCGTGATTATGTGTTCCTCAACGCTAACATTTTTGGCGACCCAGATGGGACCCTGTGAGTGCTACTGAGCGTGTTCGCGACTCGATCACACTCCAGCCGGCACCGAGGGATTCTCGGGGAGCCCATCGGCCACGACCGCTTCTGCCGCTCACAACGTCCCCGGGAGAGAGGTAAGGTGCTTTTATTTTGGTTTGGGTGCCTGCCAGTAAGACACAGCGAAAGCTACGCTTGGTTGGGCTAAGGAATTCCTGGTGGTATTGCCTAGGCGCTGTCCATGAGACAATCACGAAAGCGTTGCTGGTTCGGCTTTGGTATTTTTGGATGGAGAAACTCAAAGGAATTTTGGGCAGCAATGCCTCTATTCCACAAACTTCTCCTTTGGGGTGCTTAATAGCACATTGGAAACAGGGTAATTTTGGGGAAGAATTATGTAAAGCTAAGTTGGTTAATTACTGTAATACATGCTGGCCAGAATGTGTCTTCAAGAATGGTGAAAAATAGCCAAAATACGGGACTTTGCAGTATAACAGTATTTCACACTTAATGTCATTTCATAAGCAAGAAGGAAAAAAAAAACCAAAAAACAAAAAACCACAATGGATGAGGTTTCGTATGTTGATTTGTTTTTCTGTTTACGGGAAAGCCAGAATGGACGGATGAATGTAGATTAATGGTGGTTAGAACATCTGCAAGTGATAAGTGTGGAGTTTGCGAGAAACATTGTCTAAAACATTTGGCGTTGAATAGGGAAAATTATACAGATATTGATTTACAGGTAGCTCTAATAAGACTAAGAGAACCTAACCCTATCCACCTGCTTCATCTGTCCTTGTCCCACTGCCTGCCCCTACCTCACCTGATCCTAAGCCTGTCTCATCTAGTACACCTTTCTCTCTTTATCCTCCTCTCCCATCATCACCTGATTCCTCTTCCTTGAAAGTTGGGCAAAGCCTGGCTATGATAGAAAGGAGGGAGCGGGATGCAGGTGAAAAAGATGGTGGTGGTAATGAATCAGCGATCCCAGTGGCCCGCGGAAGCCGAAGCCGGTCGATGCTTGCCCTGGTTGTAGAAAGAAAAGACATAGGCAGACAAAAACGGACTGTGATTGCTCCCTTGCGACAAGGTGTGGGAGTGGAGGGGTCAGTGTTTGTAGAAGTGCCTTTTTTCCTGCAGATTTAATTATTTAGAGGCGGTCAGCTGGAACTTGTAGAGAAGGTCCTGGTAAGGTAGCACGAGTAGTGAAAATAGTTATGAAAACTCAGTATCCTGAGGGTGGCCTGGAGGGTGTATAATAATTGTGAAAGAGAAGCTGGTGGGGGGCAGCAGCAAAATCTTTGGCAGTAGTAGAAGGAAAAGGGAACCCAAGTTTCGGGGGACGTGGCGGAGGTAGTCGTGGTAGAGGACCAGTTATGCAAGGGTTAAGCCTAAATCAATGTGCGTATTGCAAGCGAGAGGGGCATTGGAAGAGAGAGTGCCCAAACAAGCCAAACAACCGGTTTCACCAGGGCAATCAGTTCCAGCAGGAAAACATTGCCAAGGCAACGGTGTTAGGTGAATATAACAGCTGACTAGACATGGAACCTGTAAAACAGGTTAAAGAACCTGTCATAACTATACAGCTAGGGCATAAGGAAGTCAAATTTCTAGTGGATACTGGAGCTACCTACTCTGTGCTGAATGATCTACAAGGAAAAATTGGAAATAAGCAAACAACAATAGTTGGGGCTACAGGGAAGGAGGAAAATCGGCCATTCTTGCAACCCCTAGATTTGTGCTTTGGGAACAAGACTTTAACGCATGAATTCCTGTAGGTACCTGAGTGTCCAATTCCGCTTTTAGGGAGGGATCTGCTGGCGAAACTTGATGCGGTAATACCCTTTGAAAACGGGGAACTTGTAATGAAAATACCTGAATCAAAGACGGGACAGATTTTAATGATCAAAGAAAAACCAGTTCCCTCTATCCCTAGGAAAGTAGATGATGCAGTGATTCCTTTTGTATGGGAAAAGGATATACCAGGGAAATCGAAATTGGCACAACCAGTGCATGTAGAATTAAAGGAAGGGGCAAGAGCTGTACAAATCAAACAGTATCCCATAAAACCAGAAGCACGGCAAGGAATAGTAAAGACTATTGAGAAATTCTTGAAGTACCAAATTTTAGAAGAATGTGAATCAGAATTTAACACACAATATTTCCAGTAAAGAAACCAAATGGAGAATATAGATTAGTGCAGGATTTGAGAGCCATAAATAAAATAACAAAAGACATTTATCCAGTGGTAACAAATCCCTACACATTGCTAACATCCGTAAAGGAGATATATAAATGGTTTACTGTAATTGATTTAAAATATGCCTTTTTCTGCATTCCCCTTGACAAAGAAAGTAGGAAACTGTTTGCCTTTGAGTAGGAAAACCCAGGGAACAGAAGAAAGACCCAGCTCACCTGGACACGATTAACACAAGGATTTAAGAACAGTCCGACCTTATTTGGAAACCAACTGGCAAAGGAGCTGGAAATTTGGACCGAAAATGGGCAAGTACCAAGAGACCAATACCTATTGTTGCAGTATGTTGATGATATACCAATAGCCACAGAAGAAAAAGCAACCTGTATAAAGGTAACCATTGAGATTTTAAATTCACTGGGAATGGGAGGTTACCAAGTATCCAAAGGAAAGGCACAAATTGCCCAACAGACTATGACCTACCTGGGATGTGAAATTTCACAAGGGCAATGAAAACTAGGTACTAACCATATCCAAGCTATCTGTGCTATTCCAGAGCCCCAGAACTTACATGAGCTGCGAGTCTTCCTTGGGATGGCAAGATGGTGTCGCTTGTGGATCATGGACTATGGACTGATTGCGAAACCCCTGTACGAAGCTCAGAAGACGCAGCCATTCACCTGAGGCAAGCCACAGAAGGAAGCCTTCCTAAAACTAAAAGAGGCACTGACCACTGCTCCAGCATTAGGGTTACCTGATCTGTCTAAAGATTTTCAGCTGTTTGTACATGAAAGGCTATGCCTAGCACTAGGAGTCCTGACCCAACGTCTGGGAAGTTGGAAAAGGCCGGTGGGCTACTTTTCCAAACAACTTGACAACATAAGCGCGGGGTGGCCTCCATGTCTGCCGGCGGTCACAGCCTCCGTGATGCTGATACAAGAAGCCAGGAAGCTTACTATGGGAAGATACATAGATGTCTATGTACCACACATGGTAACCACTGTCTTAGAACAGAAGGGGGGCCATTGGCTATCTCCAAGCAGGATGATAAAATTCCAGGTAGTCCTGACTGAGCAAGATGATGTCACATTAAAAACAACTAACCTTTTGAATCCAGCTTTATTCCTAGGTACCACAACTGAAGAAAGCCCATTGGAACATGACTGTGTAGAGGTAACCTATTCAGCAAGAGAAGACTTGAAAGACGACCCGCTAGAGCAGCCGGAGTGTGAGCTATTTACAGATGGGAGCAGCTTCGTGGAAAACAGAACCAGATACGCTGAATATGCAGTAACAACAGTCAGCACAGTAGTGAAAGCAAAGGCATTACCACCAAATACATCTGCCCAGAAGGCAGAACTGGTTGCTCTAACCAGAGCACTAGAATTAAGTGAAGGGAAAAAGGTAAATATATGGACTGACTCAAAATATGCCTTTGGGGTAGTGCATGTACACGGAGCACTGTGGAAAGAAAGGGGATTATTGTCTTCTCGAGGTACACACGTTAAACACCAAGATGCAGTCCTGCAACTGATAAAAGCAGTACAAAAACCTGAGCAAGTGGCAATTATACATTGTAAAGCACACCAATCAGAAAACTCCAAAATCTGTGAAGGAAATCGAAAGGCAGACTGGGCAGCCCGACAAGTTGCTCGAGAGGTGCAAACAACAATGGCATTGATACCTTCAAAGCTCAATATATCCCAATTTAATCTGCCTCCAAAACCAAGATATTCAGTAGAAGATGAGAGACTGGCACGTTTACTAAATGCACAAAAGAACTAGGAAGGATGGTATTTGACTGCACAAGGACAAATAGTGGTACCCCCCTTGATAATGAGAGAAGTTCTACAAATTAAACATAACGAATGTCATTGAGGTGCAGAGGCATTGGTAAAATTGCTAAAGCAGAATTTAATCTCGGTACGGATGTTAACAATGGCAAAATCAGTCATGTCAAAATGCGATATCTGCTTGAAAAACAACCCAGTGGCTAGGCAACAGGCACAGCTAAGAAGAATTCAGATAGGAATAGAGCCAGGAGATTATTGGCAGGTAGATTTTGGAGAATTGCCAAGAACTCAAGGATACAAATACCTGTTAGTAGGGGTTGACACATTTTCCAGATGGCCAGAAGCCCTTCCCTGTCGCACAAACCAAGCAAAAGAAACAGTTAAGTGGTTACTACAGGAAATTATTCCCAGGTTCAGGGTACCCCTAGGGGTATCATCAGATAAGGGGCTCCATTTCATAGCTACAGTAGTAAAAGAAGTAAGTAGATTGCTGGGGATAACTTGGAACCTCCACACACCGTGGAGACCCCGGTCAAGTGGACAGGTAGAGAGGATGAATCAGACACTAAAAAGGCAAATCAGTAAAATATGCCAAGAAGCCAAGCTGCAGTGGCCCCAGGCTTTGCCAATAGCACTGTTGAGGATTAGGATAAAACCTAGGAGCGGGATGTTAGTCAGTCCTTATGAGATATTGTATGAGAAACCATATAAATCTCCTGAGCCTAACCCTAATGTACACGTTACAGAAAAACAGGAAGTGTATAATTATGTTCTGTCTGTTGGGAAAATTTCAGCTCGACTCCGGAGCATCCTCGTGTGGAATAGACCAATAACTCTCGAGAACCCAGTTCATAACATACTTCCAGGAGACGAGGTGTACATTAAAAACTGGAATGAAGAACCGCTGAAAGAAAAGTAGAATAGACCCTATCAGGTACTGCTGACCACTTTTACAGCAGTGAAAGTAGCCGGTGTGGACCCCTGGATTCACTATACCCGAGTGAAGAAAGTCCATCCTGGATCACAGACTGTGTAAACTGTGGAACCAAGACTGCAGATGTGTTTAATTACTTTGAGAATGCTATTAGTAATTGTGCTAATATTATGGTCGTTAATGTCTTTGAGATGTGGAATGCAAAAAGATCAACTAACCACTCTTCATTCTAGAATGAAGAGAGAGGCAGAAACACAAATGATAAAAACTTCTAACGCAGCTGGAGCTGAGAATGTAATGATTAGATTAGTCAAAGATTTTGCCAAAATACAAAACAGCAGTAGAATAACTGCCTGTCTGCCAATACCTAAGGCAGCAGGAGATCCAGTAAATTGAGGAATCATAACATCAAAACTACCTGAAATACAAAAGAACAAAACAATTACATGCAAACAGATACTCGAACCGAGACAGGTAGTCAAAGAAACTTGGGAGAAAGTAAGAACATAGATGAGACCTATGAGCCAGAAAGACTGTATTCTAAGTGATGGCATACTAGGAACCCCTTTGAGACAGTCAGGAGGCATCACACAATGGCAATGCTATTTGCCACATTATAAAAAGATCATAGAAAATGTTACAGAAACTACTCTGGTATGGAAGTGTGAGGCCGAAGATCAGAAAGATCAGATAGAGCCTTGGGACAGTGCGTAGTCTCTGAGTGTACTTCAAAAATTCCAATATATGGCAAACACCCCTTGGTGTATTAAGTGGGAAAGTTCTGAGAGTGAAACAGATCCAGCAGTAACATACATTGCCACTAGTAGCAGAACGTGGGCAGACAAAGTAAGTTAGTGGGCATGCAATAAAACTTATGACTGCACTTCTGATGATGCAGAGATAAAACAGATACCACCCCTGGCAATAGCCCTACAGATTGGTTGTGCTTGCAGAGAGATCAAACATAAACAAGGCAAAATGAATTATAAAGTGATTATAGGATGTACCAAGAGTACAATTAAAAGTCCAGGACAATTTGTATGGGCAACAAGCGATGGTACCTGGACAACACATCTGCCTGTAGATGGGAAAGTAAAGGAAATTACTTTGGGCCTCCCAACCTTATGTCCAATTTGGAAAAAGTCCCCATTTAATGGAAAACATGAACTTCTGCAGATAAGAGCAAGACGAGAAGTTCTAGACAACAAAAATCCAGATGACACTTGGCAAGAACCCTCTAGTGGAGTGAAACTTAGGTGGGCCCTAGAGTCTTTACTTGGTCCTATGGCAAACTATCAGAATAGAGAGATGCTGTACAAACTTACAGGCCAAGTAGATAGACTAGCAAGAATCACCCAGGAAAGATTTAAAAATTAAACGTACAATTACAAGCCACCACAAAAATGACTTTGCAAAATCGATTAGCCTTAGATTTGTTACTCCTGAGGGAGCATGGAGTATGTGGATTTTTAAAGAGACGAGTTGATCATTGCTGCGTTCACATCCCAAATGTAACTGCAGATGTAGAATATGACATCAATCAGTTGAAACAAATAGAGCATGAAGCACAAGAAGAGCAAAAAGATTTGACTACAAGCTGGTTAGGAAAAATCTTTAAAGGGTTGGAGTGGAATGTGAGTTCATGGATTAAATCAATCATTGAGATTGTGATAATCTTACTAATTGTATTCTTAGCAATTTGGTTAGTTTACAGCATTTTTAGGAGAGAAATACAGAAGAAAACTTCCTGGAACCAGAAAATAATAAAGGCACTGACATGAGATCCACGCCCACTATCTTCTGGTTCTCCAGCCCGTGATAGCATCCACGACAAATTTTACATCAACCCTGGATTTGAAGAACATCAAACATAAATTGAGAAGTAAAGGACTGTATCAAGTGAAAACAATTACACCTATAGTGAAGAGAAAATGTTTCAAAGGTGGGATAATGATAGTGGTGCCCTGGAAAATGCTAAGATAAACTCTGAAATGTTAAGCCTTGTGTTTTGCCTGCGTAAGCAGTATAATTGCTAGCTGAAATGATTGTTTTGTGATTAAAATAGTTATTCTATAATCATAAGAAGAACAATGAGAAACTGTATGATCCCAGTCTAAGGTGGCCATGCTTGGCTGAAATCTATGTATACTATAGAACAATGTAGGTTTAATAATTAACATGAAAGTTATATAACAATAGAATATAAAAGCATATCCATCCCGAACCTATGTTGGAGTCAGATTTGGGTCTTTACCCCTGACACCCAGAGCTCTTCAATAAAAGCACCTGCATATAATCATTTCTCGTGATTATGTGTTCTTCAACGCAAACAGTATTGGTTCCAAGACCATTTTCCTGCCCTCAGGAGACAGCAAAAACTGTCAACAACTGAAATGCTTCAGAACTTGAAATGATCTGAATCACAAATATTTCTTTTCAAATATAATTTAAAACGTAAGTCATAACGGTAAAACAGATTGAGCTATTTAAAGATGAATGTTCTATAGATACTAAAACATTCCCAGAGATAACTATTGTGTCCTAAATCTGTTTAAAAGTCCAGAGTTCCTGGTAAAAAACTTCTATGCAGATGAGGTAGCTACATGATAGTCTCTTTCCAGCTTAATTTTACTCTTCACTCTCACCACCTCTACCAGTTGATTTTCCTAAGTTCTTAGAAAACAGTACTTTAACTTTTTTAGTTCTATGAAAAAAAATGACAGTGAAAAGAGTTCTTTGCACTCCCTGTTTTCTGAGAAGCCTGACCATCAAGCCTTAGGAACTTGATCATGAGTTTTATTTCATCTCAAAGTAAATTTTAAGGGAGTGGCAGAGAGAATGGGAGCCTCAGGCAAAACAATTTAGGCTTCTAATTCTTGTATTGTCCTACTTACCTACGACAAGAACTGGAAAGAGGATAGATTGGAGTTAGCAGCTGTTAAACATTTGCACATACTCATCCACTAAAGAAGAGGTCAAGGATGGTTTTCTGGCCCTCCCTCCATGAGCTGCGGCTTCATTCAAGGCACTTTCACCTGCTGTGGCATGGAGCCCTCCACCAGCTGCACTGTAGGTATGTATTCCTCCATGGTTCTCTCGGGACTGCTGGGAGACAACCTGCTTCACTAGGATGTCTCCAGGGACTGCGGGGGATTCTTTGCTCTGTCAACTGGAACACCTCCTCCTCCTCCTCCTTCTTGTCTCACTTTAATATCACGGAGCTGCTTCCCATACTGTTTTTTTTCCCTCACTTGCCACTGCCCATTCATATGTTTTGTGCTTTTGACAATATATTCTCACAGAGACTGATGGGCTCAGTTGCAAAAATGTGTCTTGCTAGAAAATGACATGCTCTACAAAACCGTGATTTTATAGAAAAGAATAGTGGAAGTACAAATATACTGCTAAAGGTCCGGAAAATTGACAGCGCTTCATTGTAATACATCCCCTGGTTTGGCCTTCTTTCTCTTTAAGATCTGGAAAGAATACTGGGCAGGAGACAGTGTTGTTTCAAGGAAAAGACTTTTTTAGGATTCTAGGGTGCATCTTCAACTTTCTTGAGAAAATTGAGAAAAGGCCCTTTGTCTTTTGTGGTAAATATAATTAGGCAGTAGGGACAAATTCCGGCCAACAAGAGCAGGTCAAAATCTTGGTGAGACCAAGCAATATACCTTGAGTGGCCAGGACAGAACCATAGAGTCGTAGAATCAGTTGAATTGGGAGGGGACCGTCAGGAGCATCAAGTCCAACTTCTGGCCCTGCATGGGACCTTCCTCAAGAATAACACCAGATGCCTGAGAGCAATGTCCAAAAGCTTCCTAAACTTTAGATAATCGTGATGCTGTGACCACTCCCTGGAGAGACTCTTCCAGTGCCCAGCCATCCTCTGGTTAAATGACTTTTTCCTGATACCCGACCTAACCCTCCCCTGACTCAGCTGCATGCCATTTCCTCAAGCTCTGTCCTTGTAAATTTCTTTTCAGAACTTTCTGATACCTTCATGTCTTTTTTCATTGTGGTACCCAAAACTGCCCTCATACTCTGTAAGCCTGCAGAATATATCATAACGAGTTAGCATCACAATCATTTCAACACTGACTCTATACTTGAGCAGGGAAAAAATTAAAAGAAGAGCTATTTAATGCAGCAACATATCTGAGAAATAAAACAACTAGGATCTTCCAAACTGGTCCCTGCGGTAGAAATCTACTTGTAAGAATACAGAAGGTAAAAGATGTGGTTTGGAAAGGCTATATCCTTGCCAAGCAAAATTGGATCTCATCCTGTAGATGAAAGATCAAGGAGCTCAAAGTGGAGCTAGAGAGACATGTCCAGATAATGAGATGGAGCAAAGCATTTTTTTAAGATAATTAAGCATTCTGGTGGACTGGGCAGTTAGGTGAAATCTACCACACCCATTCACTTTCGGGGACTGAATTGTGGAGTGCTAAACCATATCTGCTGCTATATCAAGTAAAAGAGATCCATCCAAATTGTATGATTAGTGTGAACACTCACTCTCTATTGTAAAACACTTCATAAGCTATAAACCAGTCTTCGGAACAAAATGAAGTAAAGCTGTTATACCATCTTGGAATAAGAAAATATGTTCAAAATATTTTTTTCCTTATGTTTTTGTTTTGTTTTGTTTTTTTGTCCCACAATATGTGATTCATAATTTCAACCATTCTGGAATGTTTTCAACAGATGAACCCAGCATAGTATTGTTATTACAGGCTCTTGCCCCTTACATTCTTCATTACAGTTTTGGAATATACTCCAAAGTCATTTTATCTCAGTCAGGTTTTTACCTCTTTTCCCAGAGACAACTTTTAAATGACTACTTAACCCCTAAAAATCATTATTTCTCTGGTTTCTGAAAGCTTTTTGAGAAAATTGTTTTGGTTTTGTTTTTTTTTTTTTTTTAATTGCATCATTCCTAATGTCTTCAGACCTACTACAAGTGGAAGTTAAAAATCAATCTTAACTTAAAGAGATTGTTAAACCTAATGAACTGCCAGTCTTGGTATTTGTATGGTTCTAAATCCTTTGAATTTCAAGGTTGCCTTTCTGAATGCTCAGTTTCATTAGAAAACATTGTGTTTATAAAGCAGATCCAGTTCAATTACTTCTGCAAATTCACATTCATTTTATAGGATTGTACTTCAAGAAATCTTTCATTGAAAAATGAAAAGCATAGATTTGACATCATATGTGACCCTTTCATCTGTCTGATTTGTATTTCATTGTGTGAGTTTCTCAGTTGCTTCAAAGAAGGACAGAGTCTTTTCAATTCGCATAGCATGTTATCTGAAGATCTCCTGTCTGCTTTCTTCACTTGCTTTAATGGGAAGACAAGGGAAATACATTTTGAACGTTATCTTTTATAGCCTACTTTTACCTACCAGTGTGCTTCTATTGCCTAGAACCAATTTCAGCTTGAAAGAATGTATTGTCATGATCCACTCATACTAACGGGGCTGGTGATGGTTCCTTAACTGACGTCAGAGTGCAAAAGACAACACTTAAAGGGGATTGCAGTATCAATCAAAACAAATGCACCTTTATAGAATGACCACAGCAAATACGTTAAAGGAGTTAGGGAGAGGGAAAGAATAGAAAAGAGGGGCAGAAAGAGAGAGGAGTATAGCTACCAAACGTAGCCAAAATCCTCATAGTCCAGCTGATGGAGTTCGCCTAGTGACGTCAGGAAGTTCTCAAAGTCCTGGTTAACTCAAGGTTCTCTTATAGTCCATTGCTGAGGAGGGAAACAGATCTAGAAATGGCTGAGGGGGAGCAGATACAATAAAGAGTAAGTCTATTGAAATTGCTGAGGGGGAAAAAGGCATTGAAGACGGGTACAGACAGTCCATGTTCTCAGCAGGATAAGTCAATATTAGCAGTGAGTGGGACCCATTGTTTCAGGACTGGATTCTATGAGAAACCACTCCAGGTCCAGTGAACACATCTGCAGGCAACACTTTGCAGGCATCCTGCTTCTGTAAGGCCAGAACCCCTAGATCAGAATTCCTTGGGAGGGGGCTTCAATCTCTGTCCCTCATGGTGGTAGTGGAGCAGATGAAGGATTTTCCATGGGGCAGCTACCAAAGTTACCTCAGCAAGTTCATCTGGCCAAGAGGCGGGAAAATTCCTGGGCTATTGTGAAGCAGTTGCAAGCATATGGGGCACATGGCCCCTTGGCAGGCCCTACTAGAAGCAGCCACTGTAGACACAGCTGCGAACAACCACTTGGCAGGCCAGAATTCTGCTCATGGGCCTCAGGATTTTGGCGTTCATCCACCACTGGCTGGCCAGAATTTGGATCAGGGTTCTCAGGGTCCCAATGTCTGTCCTGGGGATGGTCATGAGGCAAATGAGGGGAACTTCAGACCCTCTTTCACACGTATCAGAATATCTATTTGCTAAAATGATAAAAATAATAAAAAGAATGCACAACATTTAGAATTGGGGGGGGGGGGGGGGGGGCAGGGGGAAGAAAACCAAACCCAAAATATTGGAGCAAAATCCTTCTAGAGAATGCCATGTATCTATGGTAGCTAGTTTTGAGCTAGTTCAGGTCATTAATCTGGTAAGAAAGCAATTAAAAATAAACAGAAAAAACTACGGGGAACAGGATGCCACTTCAGGATGTTGTAGTGAAGCATTAGGTCAGCCTTCTGTGTTGTAGAAATATGTCTGTCATATATGAAAATCAATGCATAGCACTATCTATCTGGCTTTTTCTGCAGATTATTTGTAAACTATATGCATTACATGGACAGTTTCACTGAGCATCTGAAATACAGCTGCATTTAAGTGGATTGAATCAAGGCTGGGAAGCAGGAGATAAAGCTTTTCAGGAATACCTGACATCCAAGTTCTGCAGAAATTTATCTATATTTTATGTCCAGATGCTTTTTAAAACATTGGGTGACCATTTAGCTACCTAATATTTTTAATCAGAAATATAAAGAAAATTTTAAACTCACATCTTTCATAACTTGAATATTTTTCTTCGTTTATTTCCTGCTTTCCAATTCAGTTTTACAAATCATATGATTAGGTAATGAAAACCCATGCTATATAAAAATATTTAATGCTTTACTTCCAAATTAAGGCCATGTAGTTCCTGGAACTGTTTAAAATAAAGGCCTAAATGGATTCTCTGTTCCCCACACTCATTATCATATGAAAATCATTTAAATATTATATTTTGAATTTACATGGTGTAATTAAATTCAGAAATTCAAGGCTCTAGTGTTAGATTATTTACATGGTTTTCTGGCTATTCTAACTTCCCAAAACCACTCTCTGCAGCTATACATTTTTGCAGTAAAGCATAGGGGTCTGTGAGAAGTTTTAATGTGAAACAGATCTAACATGCAAACTACAAGTGACATACTCAACATATTTCACCTCAGAAAGTTACAGTATGCTTAGACGGGATGAAATACGAAAGAAATAGACTTGACACAACATTTCTAAATCTTGGAAATCTATTACCTGAACTTTGAGTCAGTTTGCAGGACTCTGTAGAAATGCAAACGTGAAGTCCGAGGAATAGAGCAGAAGGCATATTGGGCAGGGGGACAAAAGATTACTCTGATGTAAGCAAGATTGCATCCGATAAAGATAGCAGCTGCTTCTGCTGGTGCCAACTTAGAGAATTTGTGCCACCAGCCTAGTTTTCTGGGGACATTTGACCTGTACACTCTTGAGGGCTTGCAGATGTGAATTAATCTGTCCTTTGATCTTTTCTTTCTTTTGAATGTCTATGACCTGATTTGGTATTGCGTTCGGCACCGTATCGTTTTATAAACAGACATGTTTCATCTGTTTGAAAGCTGTAGTTGAAAGTTAGCTTGCAATTATGAGTTGGCTGTCAAAATAATTAATTTTATGCTTTAAGCAAAATATCAATAGGAACATTCAATCCACTCCTATGATACAGATTCATTTTGAATTTACAGGGTAATTTGCATTAGTGGTTGTACTGCATGAGCAATAAATATGACTTGCTTGGTTTCTAATGATGATAATAGTCCTCTTTGTATTACTATAAGAATTGAATCCACCATCATCATTTTCCTATTATTATTGTGCTGTAAAGGAAAAATCATTTTGCATGAACCAAGGAGTAAAATGCATGCATTTAGCATCATTCTTGCAGGTAGTCCTCAATTCTGAAAAGACCTCTCAGAAGCTGCATTAAATGGGAAAGCTAGACAGATGGCAGAATGCAGAAGCTGCCATTTAGGATCAAGTACAAAATAACACCCAAGAAATTCTTCATGGATGCTGCATAAGTGCAAAGATGCCATTATTCAAAGGTGAAAATAGTCAATGTGAAACTTGTTTGATGAATAAAACACTATGCTAATCAAGACACAAGAGTACCAAGTGTGCTACAAGGCTTTTTTGTAATTAACATCATTCACAGCATGAAAAAGTACTATTTTTATTGTAGATTGTTTACGAGTGCACAACAGTTTGGAAAAAAGGGCATTTCTTTTTCTACTAATAAGAAGTGCGTATCATTCTAAGAGATACTGGAAACAGGATTTGAAAACAATGTTAATTTAAAGGTTAATTCCATTCATAAACACTTCACATGAAAAAATCTGATCTGCTGTTCATCCTGAAGACTCTTAAAGGAAAATGTCTTTGTTGCATTCTCTTCTCACTAGTTCAGGAGCTCAGTCTCACTTGCATTCTAATGCTTTTTTATGTTCCTGATGGCACAGCTTAGACATCCTTGTCTCCATTACCATCATGATTTCCATATCAAGTGATGAGAATTTTTCTTCATGATTGGTTAAGTGTCATAATGTTAATGTCAAGTCTATTTGAAAGTTTTTTTTTAAAAGGAATCTCTTGCTTCCTAATGAAAAACACTGGTGATAGCAAAACTACTCAGTTTTTCAGAAAGTGAAATAATACACCTGCACTGTACAATGTCCTCCATGGGTTTTTTTCACCGGAGGAAGAAAACCACTGTTTTCTTCTTATATCACCTTAGACTTACTTTATTCAAAACCTTTTTAAACCTTTGAATTTCTATTTCTAGCTAATTCCTTTCACAGTGTGCTATAGCATATGTATTTTAAAAGGCCATTTGTACATATTCAAATGGCTTACTTCTATTCTACTAAGAAATGGCTGTACTTCTAGTAGGGAAACATCAAGGTGCAGTAATATCTAATTTTTCACAAAATTTAAAAAACCCCAACTATTAAAAATTATACCAGCAAATGATGTCTGTAAGACTGTGGCAGGAGGTTTTTTCCAGAACAATGTGCAGCTCTTCCCAATTCTATTTTTTCCTCCGATTACTTTGTACACAAATATTTTTGCACTATCTTCTAATAGTGGCATGTTACTACTGGGGTAGAGTACTGCCCTGCCAGCATTGGAATTGACTCCACTGTAGTTGTCTTCAAATTTGCTGATGCGACAAGGGTTTTGTGCTGAACACACTTTAGCAAGCAAGAGGGCTTCTTAGTCTTTAGATGCTATGAGTCCCAGAAAAACATGAATGAGGTGATGACATGCCTCATGCTCTGAACAGAGATCAAAAACTTATTTTTGGGGTTACCCCTCTCTTGGTACAGAAAGCACACACAGGGCTTTGAAGCAGATAGTAAATCTGAGACAGAGTTTGCCCCAAGGTTTGTGCAAAAATACTCTTTTGATACAACTGTTAACCAGACAATATCTCTGGGAAAATTTGCAGGGGCAGAAAGCAAGCCCTTTCTGGGAAATCTACTGAAATGGTTCAGAAGTTATTCCCACTCACTGGTGCTAACCTCTGCTGTCTAGCTGTCGGATATGCATGGGGCCATGTTGAAATAATTCTAAAGAATGTACTGAGGCTGCAATATTGAGTAAACATAGGTATTTTCCATAGGTGTCAGAGAAAAATATATCTATTGGTAAAAATGAGTTCCATAGAAAACAATAACAGCATGGTAGAAAAAAAATTACATCAATAGAATGAAGATGCCCAGAATTCTTCTTTTGAAGTTACCCAGAGTCAATATTTTCTAATTAAGGTTGTGAAACTTCTTAAGAAGTAGGAGTACATTCCATACTTGACTGGTGCACAAGTTCATGTTTCCAACTTACAAAAAACATATTATAAAAAGAAAAATGTTCTGCCTTGTGGAAAATTAGCCCATTAGTAATTTTATCAAAGGTAGGATTAGATCAACTATTCCTACAAGACTGTAGTAGTAGTACTACGAAAAGCCTTTTGGCATCTATCTGACTACAGGAAACGAGAAAGCAGAAGAGTGTCTTTCCCTGCTGCAAGCTGTACTTCCTGTTTGCTACTGCTGCTTAAATATTTTTGAAAGAAAACTTGTCAAAATAAGACTACTGTATACAAGCAACTGGAACTATCCATTGCGTTCCAGCCAATTTTAACTAGAAAATATCAGATACCTTCTCTAGTTGAATAGTCTAATGCACAGAAGGAGTACACCACCACTAATAAATAGGAACTCTGAACAAAGGAGCAAATGCAGATGAATTTCAGGGAAGGAAATTATTCAAGAGCTAACTGCAGTCCCTCGACTTTACAAAAAATGATGTCCATTAATCCCAACCATAAATATATATAACTCCATTTTGAAACGGGTTGCATCTATGGTCCTCTGTTGTTTCTATATGAAGAAACTGTGCTTTGAATCATCTTCAAAGTGGTATGGCTAAAGACCTTAGATGCCTCCAAATTTTTTTTTTTTTCCAGAAGCAACTGTCTCAAAATGTCATTGTTAGGCCGGATGTGACATACACACATGATCAAGAAGATTATTCTGTGTGTTCTACACCTTGTATACTCTTAACAAAGTGTGATCTTAAGTCATTAACTACATCACAATAACTTATTATATTCATTGGCGCAAAGCAATTAGTGTCAATATAATTGGAAAAAGTTTTACAGAAATTTAATAAGGCACGTATACACATCTACTTAGGCACTTAGTCTAGCTTACAAAAATTCTCATGTATCTTTTCTAATCAGTTTCCATGCTGACGGCCTTGTCTTCTTCCTTGCTATGGATACACTCGAAAATCATCAATTGTTATTTCTTCTATTAACTCAGCTTTGCTTGCAGGCCAGCTATCAAGTCCCTCCATACTAAAACCTCTTTAAAGCTGACTTTTTCCCTTCATATACCATATTTTAAAAGAGCATCTTGTTATATAACAGGGTATTCCAAACATCATTTACAAATTTAGACTAAAAGCAACATTCTTCCTAGTAATCTTTCCTTTTTTGCAGCTCAGTGCTATAGTAGGCGGCAAAGAAAGCTCTTCTGGAGCATCTTGAACAAATGCCCTTGCTTATGTTCCAATCATTCACTTCACCAGAATACCTAATGATGAAGAAAAGGCTGTGAAGGCATTACTAGTAGTATTATATGGCAATGTATGGGTGTGATTTATCAAGTAGAATTTGTATCACATAGACGATACTTGGCAAACAGCAAATGAAGGGGTTTTTTTTCAGCTCTCAAACTGATGTAACATGTCAGTAATTTAATAAAAAGATAACAAGAAGGATATTTTTTTAACAGCGAACTGAATTACACCCCCACCATGGACATCTGAATCTTAGGAATAGACAGTGTCTGATTTAGAAAAAAATAAAGAATTATCACAGTTTAAAGAAGCATATGATTATAAACACTTTGCTGATGGAACGTAGCCTATTCACTGTCTGAAATGAAGCAGGTAGACAGGACATATGAAATATTTTTTTGTGGATCAAACATTTATTTTCCAAAGTGATGCTGACAGATGGTGACCTCACCAACTTCGATATTGCACAGTAGATAAGGGTACCTAACTTGCTCCATCAAGTTATTCCTTGGAATCATCATCTAAGGGGACTTCCCCCTGCATCTGTGAAGATATGCCTACCTTTTCCATAATACTTTTGCAGCAGCATTGTTAGGCCTGATCAGCTGGTATGGAGGGTGAATGATCAGCAGCAAGGTGACTGATCAGGGTAATTTGCTTCAATGGATTTTGATCTACTGTTTATTTTGAAGACCTGCTTCAGCCCTGTTTGTCAAACACAGCATTCATATGGTGCTAAACAATTGTTTGGGCTGTGGATCACAGGAAAAAGTACTTTCTGGTGTCTGCACTGGGCCATATGCTCTTGATTCTCTCCCTCAACTTCTCCATCACCTCTCATCTGTTTCACATGAGTGATGTTCAAGGTCCACAGGATGCTTTTCACACAATCTTGAGGCCTGATGCAGTAAGAATGATGAATAGAACACAGCTGGGATGAATTTTCCAGCTTGGTTAAAACATACTGTGCACACAAATCCAATGAGAAGGTGTTCTCCCTAAACCTGGAAAAACCTTCACTAGCACTAATGTTCTACGTAAACTGCAATTTAGTCTGAAATACAAGCTTTTCTGAGAGTGTCTCAGAGATTTGTATGAAGCACAGATATTTGACATACGCAATTTTGATTATCAGAGGAAAAAGAAAATGGCAAGAAGTTTTTAATATTACTGGTTTTAATTTTCAATTCCATGCACTTTTTCAAAAAGTGTCAAGTTCAAATGCCCATCAACATATTTCAGTCATCTGTAAGTTAGTATTTATATAAAATGTGTTTCAAATCAAAAGAATTTCAAACCTTTCCTCAAAGTTTATATGCCTAGATTTATTATTTCTGACATACATTAGATGAAAGGAAGACATTTTTTACTGTGGGGGTGCTGGAATGGTGGAACAAGTTGCCCAGAGAAGTTGTGGATGTCTCATCCCTGAAATATGCAAGTTCAGGTTGGATGGGGCTTTGAGCAGCAACAAATGAGACTCTTGATGGTAGAGAAACCAAGTTTTAATATAGAAGAAACTCAGATTGAAGTATAGGAGCAAGTTGTTTTCAACTCTTGGGGTAAATTCAAAGTTGTACAAAACTGCATTTATCTGTGATTTTCACTACTGTAACAGAAAGGTTAATGAAAATTATGCAGAAGATATAAAATTTTAAAAGAGATAAGAACTACAACATAAAACACATGGGATGGGTTTCACCATGGGACACTCTCTGAGAGAAAATCTCTGCATTTCAACACTTCATCAAGTTAGGATTTCATAAAGTGTCAAAGTAGGTGGCAAGATATCATCCAGGACATTATTTACTGTAGTTCAGCCTGGCCACTAGTAGGAATTGGTGTTTGAACTAATGTAGATATACCACACACACTTTTCATTCGCTGTAAAATTACTGTTTACTGTGGAGGATCAGTAATGGGACATCACGCCATGATCAATATGATCAAGTGAAGCTGATTTATTACAAAAAGCAAGCCATTTTTATACTATTCTCTACTGTTCATGCCTCAAGCTAATACATGATTGGTTAAATCCTTTGTATGCACGCATTTTCATATTTCAGTTAATTTTAGTCTTCCTTCTTCATGCATCTCCCTGCGTTTTTCTTGTCTGCCTTTGCATCCTGAACTGTCTGCTTTTGAGCATGTTCTTCTCCTTTTGTGTCCTTCAAGGACAAGGTTACCTTATTCAGTCTCTATGAAGGCTGGATTGTGCATATGTTGCATATGTCCATTGTCCTGCAAAAAACTCAACAGTTTACAATGAATAAGCAATGAGGATCAAAATTGATTTAAAGCATCTTAAAAATGTAAAGTATTTAATTGTAAATGATCTGTGATCAAAAAACTTATTCCATTTCAGTGAGGGAAAAATAAATTCTTCCATATCATGATGGTTTGAAGTTGTATAAACCAATGTTTTCTTCTGAAAAGAGATCATCTGTTTTTTTCTATTTTTTAGAAGAAAATATTCCCAGACATACAGCACTTGAGAACTAAGCAATTTTAAAGAAACAAATGAAATTAAAATATTCTGCAAATATAATTAAAGGAAAAGCTATGTTTTAAATATGAGGTAGATATTTAAGAGAATTTTTTTACCAGATATTTGAATTATTGTACCAGCTATTTTGTCCACAAAGAGTGGTATTTAGCATTTCAGTCTTTTCCAAGGTGTTCATGATCTGCTATGCTGATCTCTGTGTATGCCTAGGTGTGTGTGGAAGGGGGGGGGGCGGGGGGGCGGGGCATGTGAAGGGGAGTGTGTAGATTTGCTTAATACTTGTAGTGGCAGATTCATGCCTCAGCTCCATAAATTTTTTTTGAAATTTCACAGAGAGTGGATATGAAGTTTAATATTCAAAAGATATCAATTCCCAAATAATCTATTTTACTCTACCTTATAAATCATATGCTTTGTTGCATATTTTATCAAATATACTTTCAAGCCACACGGAGGGAAGAGAATGTGGAGAATCCCTCCAATGTCTTGCCACTTTTATGCAAATAGATTTTCAAGAAAATTATCATTTCTCTTTTAAATACGTCCGGGACAGGCATGATGGTGGTGTCAACCTGCTGGGAGTTTTTGTTGCTGGGAGTTGTACAAAAGGATTGGTTTTTACATTGACCAGTTACTGAATTAAGTGCATGAACACATTTGTAATTCAACTGGGGCTTCCTTTTTCTAGCAGAATAGTTCTAGAACGAGCTTGCAGAATCAAGCTGACTCTTTTTCTCTGTTTTTGTTTCTTTCCTATTTTCTTGGCTTCTTTGCCACTATCTACACAATTTTAGAACTTTTTTCCCAACTAAAATTGTTTCATAGTCCGATAACTAATGTACATTTTTTACAAGGAATTTTTAAAATCTTTGTTAAGAGTTAAGAAAGTTAAGGACTTAGGTCTTTTTCCTCCCTGTCGGGGTCTCGAGCTTGTCAGAGTGACCCTGAGAAAAGTGCAAAAGTCTCTTTTCCCAGACCAGCACTTGAAGAAGGAGTCAGGGCTCTTCAGTTCTCAGTCTCAAGGTTGTTTATTGTATCTTATCTATAAAATTCTTTCTCCTGTCCAGCCGAGGTCTGCTCAGCAGGACAGTCAGAGGCATTCTGCCTGCCCCCAGGGCGGTGTTATCTTTATATACTAAAAACTATGTGTACAGTATTTACAATTACTTTCCAATACCTATCATCTATGTTAGACAGTGAGCTTCTACTCTAAACCAATCCAAAAGTGCCAACATCACCGGTGAAGATGGAGGTAGAGAAGAAGAAGAAAGGCTAGACATGCCCAAATTCCTCCATCTTGTCCCCAAAAACCCCTATACTAAAAATCCCAAAACCTACATTTACACCCTGTGACAACTTTATTATTACACTATTTGAACTGCTGTGGCTTTTAGGTCTTCCTGTAAAGCTGGCAATTTGCTCCACAGTTCATAATCGAACCCACTGGTGTTCTGGGCTGTGTGCCAGGGTCTCTGAGCTCCTTGGCAGGGGGCCCAGCAACTCCGGACTCCCAAAGGGATGTCCTGAGTTCCAACACCTCCCTTATGAATATTGCAATGAAATTGTTAAATAAAGACCAACTCTTTATTTTTATTTTGAACCCAAGCAGATAATTGCCATCCATTAATACATTTTGTGGGCCAATATTTGTCATTCTGATGTAAATTGTCACTTCTCAACAAAATACCTTCTGTGACTATGTTGATAACACTTTCAGTGAAGATTCTAACTGGTATTAGACACACATAGGGAGAAATTTGCTCAGCCAGTGTCAGTCTTATGCATGTGCATCAGAAGATCTTTCTAGAGCTGGGGAATTTTCCCATGAAAGGGGATCAGTTATGGAAGAGACAGTTATCCTGGAGTTTTACATTCTTCTTGAACACTACTTAAGGAACTCAAATCCCATGTCCATTTGGATCTCACTCTGCACAGAGCTTTGTCATGCCAGTCCTTGAAATGCATCTCTAAGAGAATACACTAGTGCAGAATGAATGAGGGTGGAAGGGGTCTGTGGGGCTCACCAGGTCCCCACCTTAAACCAGGATACCTAGAGCCTGATGTCCAGGATTATATCTGGGCATACTTTTAATGTCTTCAATGATCCAGACTCCACCATCTTTCTGGACACTCTGTGCCATGGTTCAGTCACCGTCACAGTAAAAATCATTTTGTGATGTTCAGAGGCAATCTCCTGTATTGCAGTGTGTGCCCACTGCCTCTTGTCTTTTCACTGAGCATCGCTGAAAAGACACTGGTTCCCTTCTCTTTGCACGATTCCTTCTAGTATATATGTGTGCTACAATGTAGATAAATGTCAAAAACTTCCCTGAAGCCCAGGCAGATGATATTCTCTTCATATACCAGGCAAGTCGATTCACCAGAGCGTTTAAAAAGTTGTCAAGCAACAATTTCCCCTGGTAAATCCATGCTGACTACATTATTTTGTCCTCCTTCATGTGCCAGGCAATGCTTTCCAGGAATAGCTACTCCATCAACTTCCTGGGGATCAAAATGAGGCTGCCTGGCTTGTACTTTTCTGAGTCCTCCTAGCTGCCTTTTTGGAAGATGGGTGACATTTGCTTTCATTCAGTCTTTTGGCACTTTGGTCAGTCACTGTGATCCATCAAAAATGATTAGGAGTGGCCTCAGAATAACATCTGCTAACACCCTTGAGACCTGTGCATCCATCTCAACAAGACCTGTGGACTTAATGGAATGCTTACCAATTCAGTGACTATGGCCATAAAAATTTGCATGGGATAATAGGACATATTAACAGGGACCTGAAGAGTGAGTGAAAAGCTATGAAAGCAATCCAAAAGGACAAAGACTAGAGTTCCCTTTTAAGACAAAGCATCCCATCACGGAGCTGAACAGCATAAGATCCAGGTAAGCTTCCTCTCTGAAAGAATGCAGGAGACATGATTTTACCTTATCCAATAATAAGATGTTTTTACCATTCACTTGCAGTACAAAAAATTAAATTATTTCCAAAAATATTGCCTCCTAACTAGACAATAATGTACTGGCTGGGTATTCCCCTAACAGATGAGAGCACCTGCTTGATGTCTCTTATGAATACAGACTATTTGAAGTAGGTCATTTGAGTGGTGATTACTGGTCTTTGAATTTTCTTTCTGATGAATTTGGAATATTTACTGAAGCAAGGACCTGAGGATGAAAACTTCATTTCCCATCAGTGCACTCTAACATCCATGGCTGTGATGACATTGTTTCTCACCAAATGAGTCAAGAATTTATGACTAAATAGTGGATCAGCTCCAAAAGGAAAGATCAAGGCTGGATAATGTTCTCTCCTGGTAAAGCTATTTATCTCGAAGTGACCAACTTCTAATCACTCACTGGCCTAAAGATACAAGGAGGGGGAGATGGACAATGTTTCCTTCCTCTGCTGTTCTCTTTGTCATTTCAGTGTTTAATATGGGTATGAAGACATTCAAAAAGATAGCTTTGCTGAATTCATAAAATTCAGTCTTAAAAAATAATTTTTAGCAGGTGAAATGAAAATAACAAATAAAATGCAATTAATTCCTTTGAAGATTGAAATTATTATTTCTTCCTTTTGAATTTGAGGATGTATATTGTATAAGTTTGTCTTGCCTTGTTCTACAGGTTTTGTAACTGGCACACCTTTCCTTATGAATGCACTGTCCTTTCCTAAATACTCTCATATGGAGGAACATGCTTCTGATAAGAAGAGCACTAGGATGTCTTTACTTGACCTTTTATTTTTACTGATGCTTGGTCCTCTGAAATAAATGTTTTTTTTAAATTGAAATGTAATGTTACTATTGTTCCCACAGAGGTAAGCTGCAGACTCTTCCTATCAGAGCTGTCACTAGTCAGTCATTCTCCTATCTGCCTTTAAGTAGTTGAATGTTCTGGTCTAAAAGTAGCACTTTCTGTGTAGCCATGCTCTTAGTTGCCAGTGTCATCCTGAATCCAAACACCCTCCTGCAAAGGACTGCTGGTTCTATAGTCAACTAAGGAAAAAAACAGTCCATCCATGCTTCCTGATTTAAAATATTAGGGTACGGTGTCCCTAAACAATTCTCTGCAGTTGAACACTACTTATCTTTGCTGTGTTTCTTCAACTCACTTGCAAGACATTCATGCGTTAGGTTATTGGGAGAATTGCTTCATTTGAAGATGATTTAAAAGGGTATGAGAATACTTTTGTGCTTCTGCTATGAGGATACTTTTCAAATCCATACCAACTTCCTGCAAATGCAAAAACCTGCATCCTGTATTGTCCTAGGTACCAATATAAAAATGCATTCTATTCCCACCCTCAAGAACTGCGGAAACCAGGGGTGGCATCGTTTTTTCCTTACCTCCTGTTAATGGGCCCATCAATGTCTTGCCACATGACTCAGAGATAACTCCCTGCAGGAGCCATTTCTGTTTAACAGGTAATCAAGGACCCACTGCATGACTCAGAATGATATTAGCCCATTGTGAGATGCTCTGCCCAGGGGGAAGGAGCTAAGCATCCCCACCTGGATATAATCTGGGTTTTGGGACGCAACCAGCAGTCTTCCCACTGCATTCCCAGAGGAACGGTCACCCTTACCCACTGGTTTTCCAGAGGACAAGAACTACCAGATGGTTTCTACACGATCACCACTTCAACAAGACCACTTCATCTGGACTGCCACCACCACCCTAACTAGCAAAATGTCAAGTTGTATTCTGACTCTGTCAGTATTCTGAGTCTGTCAGTGGTTTTTCTTTTTTATTATTGCATGTATTTGGGTTTTTTCCCTTTTCCTAAAAAATTGTATTTCTGACTTTGAGTCAGCCCTACTAGCTCCTGACAGTGGACAGTGAGAGTGGGCCGCCCCAAGAAAGCTGTCGAATCCGGAGTGCAGCTGTAGGGCACAGCTGCTCTCTGGCACAGGTGGACTGCGTTGGGGATAGGACTGCACTGAGGGCAGGGACAAGGAACAGGGTGAGATCTTCTGTATGTTTTCCAAAGGAGTTTATTCCCTGGAGGGTCAGGGACAGAAAGATACTAAATCAAGAGCATACATCAACTTATAAATAGAAGGGGGTCCCAGGGGAGGATACAATCTTTAACCAACTGGGAGAAACTGGGGTGGAACACAAGGCAGGGAATACAATGTTTAAACCAGTAGGGGACTACAGGGGAGGAGAATAACTTAAACCAATGGGGTTTGAAGGATACAAAATTGATAGGAAAGTTTCTAGAGAAAGGGCAGGCTTGGGGAGGGATTGATGTTCAATGGGAGGAGGAACAGGGAAGAAAAGGGCAGGTCTTTGGGGAGATGGACAACTAGGGTGAAAACCAACAACACAGAGGGAAAAGGAACACTATCCATTACTAATAAAATATGCTACAACAGCAAAACCAGGAAGGATTATAAAACTGACAACTAGAAATGCCTTACAATCAAAAACACACAGGAGAGTGTCTCACTGGTTTTGCTTTCAAACCAGAAGAGGTGCCAACCTAAAAATTTGCAAACTTAAAAGTTAACTGGCTGCAGTTTTGATTTCCTTCTTAAACATATCACTGAGGAGCTAGCAGCTTCTCTAATTGGCTTATGTTTTGAGGAGATAATCAAAACTCCACAACTTTGTGAAAGTTGTCAAGCCGGTATGTTTATTACAGTGCTTGATGCATGTGGGAATCGTTCTCCTAAAATGACATGCATGTCTCTGGGTCTTCAGGTCCCTTTTTATCTCTCTCCCCAAATACATGTGCATACAGTTTCACAATAGTTTCCTATATATTCATTTTACAAACTTTGCCTGACATTTAGCGCTAGTTGTTTTGTTATCAGAAAGAATTTCTAGGCCAGGTTGACCTGCTCCCTTCAGCAGTCTGTGTCTCCCTCTCTATCTCCTTCTGTCTCTTCTTCTTTATCTCTGTCCTTCATTGAAGCAGTTTCTCTGAGCTTAGGTTTTTGCAAGGACAGGCAGTCAGACTAAATAGTTATGGTTTCAAACTCAAGACTTAACTTAAAGATGTACATTTCACCTAAATTAAAATGGATTTCTACTCTGGAAAATTTCTACTCTGTCTCATCTCCCCCCTTTCCTAGAAAATAAGTAAATTCTTTTACTTAATGCAGACTCTTACGACAATAAGTGTCTCTCAATGCTTTGTCATGTACATTTGATAGGGATGTTAACGTAGCTACTCACTGCAGTATTCTATAATTTTAAATTAGCAAGATAATGGATAATCTTAAACTTATTCTAACTAATATTAACAAAACTACAATGGGATGACACAACTTATTAAAGAGTCTATTTGTAGTTGGTGACTACCCAAAGATCACATTTTACTAGTGATGATCTACATTTTGTTTTATTCTTTGTAGCTTTTATATTATGTTGGAGAGTTATTAAGGTTTTCTTTCTCTTTTCTTGGATTTCCTTCAAGATTTCCAGTAGGTCTTGGTGCTTAATTAATTGTTTTACTAATGTAAGATCTATCTTAATAGGAGTAGGTGATAGTCTGTGTTACATTGTGTAATTGGTTTTAATTAACTGGTGGGATGTCACTGGGGCCAACTATGAAAAATCACACCAGATAGTCTTAACAAAATTACAAATACGAAAATTAGAATGATTTCTTCTAGACAAAAAAACATCATTGTTATTAATCTTTACAGCAGCACAGGCAGTTCTCAGGCACACACAACTTTTACTAGTATATACAAGCACAGTTTTCTGATCAGTGACTAGATGAATTTTGAAGTGGCAAATACTCTGTTCAGTGTCTAGACACACATCTTGGGCATTAATAGTATTGCTTTTACAGATGAGTCTCAGCTGTTCTCTAGGAATGCAGGATTCTAAGTTTACTGTTAGCCACTTTTCATTCTCATTCACCTTTCATGCCCACACTCTATGTTCTGAAGGGTAGAGCATTGTTTTTTCATTATTTAGTCTTAGTGCAATGATGGGGTGGATAATGTAAACGGCAGTATTACATATAGTAAGCACAAAGGCAGTGACTACATTAGAAGCAGGATCATAGGTGAAATTTACTATAGTCTACCAGGATTGAAACTTCCTTTCAAAACTAATTGCATTATCCTAGACAACTTTCCGAATTTCAGCTGGAAAATTACTTTCACCCCCTTTCCGTATGATCAGAGCTGTTGTTGCTTCCATCTATAACTGTGCTTGTATACAACTGAAAGCTAAAGACACATTATCTTGAACTGCACTAAGTGCTCCTACTATTAATTTGTGGTCTTGGTCCCTGGCTTTTTCTCACTTTGGCAGTACTTTTGAAATCTGCCACTGGCTAATTTTTAATGCCAATAGAGATGACTGTAAAGGCTGCTTCAATTTTGTTAGGCTACTCACTGCAATGGCCAGTTTATTAACAGTATTTCTGAATCAATTCTATTTAAAACTCCCAATCTTGTCTCTAATATCCCAG
Organism: Haemorhous mexicanus; assembly: GCF_027477595.1. NCBI lineage: Eukaryota > Metazoa > Chordata > Aves > Passeriformes > Fringillidae > Haemorhous > Haemorhous mexicanus. Next base: position 99,007 of record NC_082364.1, read on the forward strand.
TTAGATCTACACTTCTAGTTCCTGCTACTCTTGCTTTTCATATACCTGATTTCTGTGAATTTAAACAGTGGATAGGTTTAAATCTTTTATTTCAGAAAATTCTCCCATGGATCTAGTATACTAATTAAAAGATTGGGACCAAGGCTATTCAGCATCGCTTTGAATAGCGGTACTTTCTTATGCTAAGACTCTAGTTATAATTATATACAAAACAATTTTGTAAATGAAATTACAAACTATTACCAGCCGCAATATACTCATTTTGCCTGAGTAAGTTTTAGTCTCAGTTCATTGTCTCTCTGTGTCACTCTAAGGGCCCTTCTTCTTCTAGGGCCTTCTTCACTTGAGAGTGATAGATCCAGGCATTTTGCTCTTTGATCTTGATTGCAGTGAAGGTGGTGAGAAGCATCTGGAATGGTTTTTCTCACTGTGGTTCTAAACTCTTTTCTGCAAGAGGCTTAATATATACATAATCTCCAGGCTGTATGTTACGTACTGGTCTATCTAGCTCCCTGCTCCGAGTTCTAGCCATGTGTTTCCCAATTTTTCTGAGCTGTTTGCTTAAAGCTACCATGTAGGTGGCCAGCGTTACTCTCTAATGTGGGTGGACATTCTTTTTTGTATTCTATATGGTGTCCCATAAAGCATTTCAAAAAGACTCAGCTTTTCTTTAGTCTGAGGTTTAGTTCGGATTCGCAATAGTGCCAGTGGAAGAGCTTGGGGCCAGGGTAGATTAACTTCCTGCTCGAGTCTTACAATCTGCTGCTTAATCAAATGAATAATTTTCTCCACTTGGCTGCATGGTTGGGGCTGCGTAATCTATGCCCACGTGGCTACTTATCCCTTGCACTATTTTGGAAATGAAATGTGGTCTTCTATCTGAGGATATTGTGGCTGAAACTCCGAAGTGTGGTATTATTACTTGTAATAATACCCTGGTCACTTCTCGAGCTTTGATAGTTCTGGTGGGGAATGCTTCTAGCTACTCTGAAAATGTATCTGTCAATACCAATAAATACCAATACCCCCCCTTTCCTTGGGAGTTCTGAAAAGTCAATTTGCCACTGCTGTCCAGGCCCATGGCCTCTCCCAATCTGACTGAGTTCTGGCTTGGGGGTATTTTTGGGGTTAGTTGGGAGGCAAAGATCACACTGTCAGGTCACCTGAGTAATAGTGGCATATAAATTCTTAGCAACTATTCTTTCAATCAGGTAGGTGTATAGGGCATCTATTCCCCAGTGTGCTTTCTGGTGCTCTTCCCTTACTAGTGACCACAATAAATGGGAAGGAATTACCAGCTTCTTTTCAATGGTAGCCCACCTTTCTCGGTTATACGTCTCTTTTTGATCTTCAATTAATTTTCTATCTCTCTTATTATATTCTGGCTTACCTTCAAGGGAAATTTGTCCATCTGGAATTAGGACTCCTTCAATAGTTACCTCACCTTTTGCTTCCTTTGCCTCTCTATCCGCCAGCTCATTTCCTTCTCCCAATTCTGAGCTCACTCTTTGGTGTGCCTTGATATGCATAATTGCTACTTTTTCATGCAGCTGAATTGCTTCCAACAGCTGGATTATCTCTTGTCCATGTTCTTTCTCTGTGAGATCAGCAGTACCCTCTCTTTCCAGATGGCTCCATGAGCATGCATGACTTTGAATGCATACCTCGAGTCTGTGTAGTCTTCTTTTCTTTTGCCATTTCTAAGGCACGGGTCAGGGCAATTATCTCGGCCTTCTGCGCAGAGATGCCGATTGGTAAGGGTGTGGATTCTATTACTTCTCTGCAGGTGGTCACTGTGTACTCTGCATGTCGCTTTCCATTGGCAACGTAGCTACTCCCATCAATGAACCAGGTCTCTGCATCATCCAGAGGAGTGTCCTTAAAATCTGGGTGGCTGGAGTAGGTATCTTCAATGGTCTCCAGGCAATTGTGGTGTACTGCTTCTCCTTGATTTCCACTGAGAAAGGAAGCTGGGTTGACAATATTAGTCACCACTATCTCTACGCAATCTTGCTTTACCATGATGGCTTGGTATTTCAGGTACCCCTGTGGTGAAAGCCAATGGCTACCCTTTACTTCCAGTACTGCACACACTGTGTGGGAACACTAGCACAGTCATTTTCTGTCCCAGGGTAAACTTGCGTGCCTCCTAAATCTTCAGCAAGACTGCTGTTACAGCTCTGAGGCAACCTGGCCATCCTTTGGCTGTTGCATTTAGTTGCTTGAAGTAAGCAACTGCCCTCCGGTATGGACCTAAGTCTTGAGCCAGTGTTCTCAAGGCAATTCTCTGTTTTTCATGGGAAAATAGAAAGAATGGTTTACTTACACCTGGAAGTCCCAGGGCTGGAGCTGACATGAGGGCACTCTTTAGCTGGTGAAAGGCCTGTGTGGCTTCTTTTGTCTACTGGAGATCTCTGTTTTCATTGGCAATAAGAGCATAGAGGGGTTTGACGAGCAGTCTATAATTATAAACCCACAGCCGGCACCACCCTGCCATGCCTAAGAAGGTTCAGAGTTCTTTTATTGTCTGGGGTTTTGGGGTTTGGCATATGGCTTCTTTGCCAGCCTGCCCTAGAGTCCTTTGCCCAGCACTCACTTTGTACCAGGTAGGTTACTTTCTGTTTTCACTACCGTGCCTTTTTCTTTGATACTCTGTATCTCTGGAGTCCTAGGAAATTCAAAAGGCTTAGACACAACCTTCCCCGACAGTGTCGTGCACCAACAGGTAGGAGCCATGAGAGCCCCAGCACATACACACACACACACACACACACACACACACAGAGCAGCTTGGCAGTGTAGTAATGGGAGGGTCCAGGGATGGAGTTCCAACATACTTTATTTCTGGTGATCCTGAAAGTGTCCAGGGGCCAAAGACAAAGGAGGGTCTAGGGTATAAATACAGGAAAAGATGGGGTGGAGAAGAGCATCAGGGCCAATGGAATGAGGACACAGGGGTAGTGCAAAAAACAGAAAGTAATAAGGAATGCTAGGGTGGACAGGTGGAGTTACATAAATGAATGGGGTAACTGGGAAGGGAGAACTTACTAGAATATCAACATATAAGGGTAAAAGGGGTAGGGAAGACCGATGGGCCAATGGGGAGGACAGAACTGGGACAAAATAATATAGTGTTGCAGAGCACTATGGGAGAAGCTTCCTTCCTCATCCTGAGCTGTGAGGAATGCCTGGAGCCTAAGGTGCATTTCTCTAGGACATTGCTGTTGCCCTCTCCCCAGTAGGCTCAAGGGCCTCCACACCCCTGGAATCTATTCATTCCTACTCTGATGAGTGTGGATCCTTAGCAACTTAGAGGTTCTTTGATGAATTTTAATTATCAGCTGGCTTATTCAGTCTTCAGCTCTTCAGTTCAGGAATTCATTGACAAATGGTCATTAATATTTCAAATCATTCTAAAAAGACAAGCCCCTGGGCATAATTTTGTTTTAAGTCTTCAACTTTTTTGTGGTGAATTAGATTTCAGAAGTGTACTCAAAGCAAATATATTGTATATTTTAAAAAATGCAGGGACTTTTTTTGTCTTGTTTAGCTTTCTTTTCCTTTTTATAGATTGGTATCAGAAATCTCCAGTTGACATTGATCCCAAGCACCTCCTAATGCAGTCTGAAAATCAAGACTCTTTATGTCTGACAATCAATCAGATTTGGTCCCTACCCCCACCCCACTATTTCCCCCATCCAGCCCCTGGGACTCAGAGCAGCCTTGTGCAAATCTGAGTTCCCCCCAAGATGAACCTGCAGCTTTCAGCTCCTTGGCTCCAACTCCCACCTGCTTTCCTTGAAGAAGCAGCTGCCCGACACACAGAGAGTTGTTCATTTATAGTCAGGAAACAAAACCAAGAGAAAGCACAGCTCCGTAAAATGCAAAAGTCACTCCTCTGGCTATACATTAAATCCATTTTCCACAGCAGACAGTTTCAGAGCAATGGAAAACACCTTCTGTGCCCAGAACAGATCCCAAGCTATCCCCAAACCCTCCCTGAACCAATTCTGTCCAGATTTGCTCTTTGCACACACAAGTCACATGCTGAAGTCACGAGCTCCCTCCATGCCCAGAGGGAGGAAAAGAGAGAAAGTGGATTAAAAGCTCTCTTGTGCAGATCTATAGCTGCACTAATTCAAATATTCTGGGCTCACAGGAACTTGATACAGCACACTGTGCAGCATCTGTACCCTGTGGGTCCCTGTTCTGGGATTGGGGTTTTTTGGTCATTCTCAACAGTAGGTCCTGGCTGTGGGTTCTCAATGTCAATAGTTGGCTCAGAGTCCTGGCCATTGGCACAGGGCCCTCCACCATCCACCAGTGCCTAGGGTATATGGATCTTCTTACCTGGCTCACCTGGAGCTGCTCGTGGCCATCCCACAGTGGGCACAGGGCACCCCAGGTTGCCCAGATGGGCGTCACTGTGTCCCCTGGGGGGAATATGCCCCAGGGACAGAGCCAGAAAAGCAGCAGGAACCCAGAGCCTCAGACAGGATATGACTGACGTGGCCACTGGGACATGAGGAAAATAAAACCATGGGCCAGGGGTCTTGGGGTGCCTCAGGTGTCCTGTCACAGGAGCAGATGGGAGAACCCCCCTATAAGAGACAGTCTGAAGTTTCTCTCATTTGCCTCACAACCATCGCAAGGACAGAGACCAGGACACTGAGGACCCTGACTGGAGTTCTGGCCTGGTTGAGGTGGATGCTCGCCAAGTGATTGTTTGCAGCTGTGTCTACGGTGCCACCATGGTATACTGCTTCTAGCAGGGCCTGGCAAAGGACCGTCTCGCTCTCTATGCTTGCATCTGCTTCTTGACACTAGCCCATGAATTTCCCCATCTCTTGTCCAAATGAACTTCAGTGGTCCCCCATGGAAAACCCTTCATCTTCTTCACAACCACCGTGACGGACGGAGATTGAAGCACCCTCCCAAGGACTGAGACTGAGACCCCTATAATCCTGACACGGGGCAGGGGCTGGCCTGATTGAAGCGAGATGTTTGCCCAGGTGTGTTCCCTGGACCAAGAATATGTCACCGACATGTTTTAGGAAAAATCCTTTCCTTAGGATTTTTCCCTCCTGAGAAGCTGAGAGGCCTCAGGAATAAACTGTAAACAATTCTTATCTGCTGCTGTGGAATGCAACAGGGGGAATCTGTGATTGGTCTCATCTGGTTGTTTGGAATTAACGCCCAATCACAGTTCACCTGTCCAGACTGTCTCGGTCAGAGACAAACCTTTGTTATTCATTCCTTTTCTATTCTTAGCTTAGCCTTCTGATGAAATCCTTTCTCTCTGTTCTTTTAGTATAGTTTAATATATTTTCTATCATAAAATAATAAACCTAGCTTGCTGATACATGGAGTCAACTTTCTCGTCTCTTCCCTCATCCTGGGACCCTTGTGGACAATACTACAAGAAAACAGTGGTCTTGCTCACTGCTTAGGACACGGACTGTCTGTACCTGTCTTCAATACCTGTTCCCCCCGCCTTGGCGAAGGAGTATAATAGACCCCTGAGTTAACCAGGACTTTGAGATTCTCCCTAACATGACTAGGTGAATTTCTATTGACCTGGACCACAAGGATTTCATCTCTATGTTTGGTATCTATACCCCCTTTCTCTCTCTCTCTCTCTCTTTGTCTTTTATCTCTTTTCTAATCCCTCTAGCTCATTTGCTGTGGTCATTCAATAAAAGGTGTATTTGTTTGATCAATACTGAAACCCCCTCTGTGTTGTTTTTGCACTCTGAGATCAGTTAACGAATCATCACAGCCCCACTAGTACTACCGGATCGTGATACCCCCAGACCCTTGTGCTCTGTCCAGTCCCACAGGAATTTCCTCATGGTCGTGTGGCCATGGGGTTCAATCTTCTCACACAGGAAGAGGGGCTGAGCCTGGCTGTGCTGCACATTGCCAAGGAGGAGCAGCAGAGCCCTGGACAGATCTGCAGCCACATCAGGTGAGCTGAGGGCTTGGGGGACAGTGTGGCACCCATGGGACATTGCTGAGGATAGCCTGGCAGGTGTGGGGACAGTGTGTCATCCATAGGGACAGCCTGGCACCAACTGGGACAGCCTGAAACCCATAGGGACAGTGTGACAGCATCCATCAGGACAGTCTAGCACCAATGGGGACAGCATGAAACTCATAGGGACAGCCTGGCACCCACTAGGACAACTTGAAACCCAAGGGGACAGAGTGATACCCGTGGGGGCAACCTGACACCCATCAGGACAGGAGCCAGTCAGGTCAGCCTGGAACCCATAGGGACAGCCTGGCATCAGTGTAGACAGCCTGACATCTATCAGGATAGACTGGCACCCATGGGGACAGCCTGGCACCCATGAGAACAGTGTGGCACCCATAGGGAAAGCCTGACATTTCTGGGATGGCCTGATAGCCACTGACACCATGACAGCCACAGGGACATTGTGACACCTATGGCTGTCATAGGTGTCCCCTATGGGGACAGCCTGGCATCCATGGGGAAAACCTGTCATCTGTTGGGAGAGCCTGACACCCGTGGAGACATTCTGGCATCCCTGGGGACAGCCTGACATTCCTGGGGACAACTCAACATCCCTAGGGACACACCGCCACCCACCCATACCTCCCGTCCTCAGCAGCTACAAGTCCCGCATACCAGTACATCTGCAGGGCCAGATCCAGTGGCACTGCATCCTCCCGTGCCAGCACCTCCTCTCCAGCAAATCCCTGTGGGAGCTCAGGGGCTGCTGGATACACTGGCCCCACCTGAAGCTCCAGTCCTGCTGGCCCTGAAGTGGCTCCAGGGCCTCTGCAGTGAAGAGGAGTGTCCATGAGTCCCCTGCCCAGGATCCAGTGTGGACATCGCCATCCCCACTGGAAAGAGTGGGATGTCCTGGAGCTGCAGCAGCTCCAAGGTGCTGGTGGTGACTGCAGTGGGGGTCCCATGGCGTGGGGACGTGGGTAGCTGCAGTGCTACCCCAGCAGTGTTCCCACAGAGGCACCAGCACTTGTGCAACATCCCCAATATCACTGACATCAGCACTGAGCAGGCTGCTGCATGCAAGCCAGGAGGGCGGCCCCTTGGAGAACTGGCTCATCACCCTCCCCAAGACAGAGAGCCAGGCGCCAGAGAGCTGAGGGCATTCTGGGGGAACCCAGGGGGTTCCTGCTGCTGCTCCACAGCCACACTCCTACTGGGATTCCAAGTGGTGTCAGGTATGCCAGGGTGAGGGTGGACACATATGGCTGTCAGGGGTGGTGCACAGGTTCTGCAGCCTGTGGGAGCTGCTGGGCACCTTCAGGCACTGGGGACTGCAGGCACAGGGGGCTGAAATGCACCTGGAGGCCATCCCTCCTTCCCACTCAAAAGGTGACACGAGGGAATGTCCAAGAGAGAGGGCTGTGAAATCAGAGAATGGCTGTGACAACATGAAGGGGCTGTGTGACATCACAGAGTGGACTGTGATATCCCTGGGCAGTTATATGACATCATAAAGTGAGCTGTGTCCTCACAGAGTGAGCTGTGACCTAAAAGGGTGTCTGCATGACATCATAGAGTGGGCTGTGACATCACAGGGCACCTGCGTGACATCACAGAACAGACTTTAACATCACAGAGAAAGGTGTGGCATCACAGAGGGGTTGTGTGACATCACAGGGTGCATTGTGGCATCACAGAATGGTGCACAGGGCTGCTCACATCACACAGGGGTGCTGTGTGAGGTCACTGGGTAGATTAATGTCATGGTTTAAAAAACAGGTGTCTGCCCAGGAAGATGGCAACATTCCAAGAATGGAAAGATGAACCCCCATTCTCAACTATCACTTGGTAATTGCAAAAATATGGGAAAAGGAATAACAAATTTTATATTTATATATATATATATATATATATATATATATATGTGTGTGTGTGTGTGTGTGTGTGTGTGTGTGTGTGTATATGTGTATATATATATGTATATGTATATATGTGTGTATATATATATATATATATATATATATATATATATATATATACACACACATACAAAACAGAACAGAATCCCAGGAGTTCCCTACCTGTAAGGCTCCCCTTCCCCCTTGGGTGCAGTTCTGACCACACGCCACAGGAGGCACTGGTGGCCCCGGCACGGCGGGGCAGGTGCTGTCTTGTAGCCAGCAGGGGGCACTCCGCTACTGGGGTGGGGCCTTCCTGGGCAGTGATGGCGCAGACAGGGACTGGCGAGGATGGCCCCAGCCCCAGGCAGCACTGCACAAGCCGGTTCCAAGCTCCCAGGCAGCAGAGAGTGGGGAGCAGGGGAGCAGGGGGACTTTGGTGGCAGTGCTGAAAACCCCAGGGCAGCAATACCCTGGGCAGCCACTCCTTGATCCTGAATGGAAGGAGCAGCCTTGGCTCCGCTCCAGCAGAGCATGTGGCCATGCTCACACCTCTGGTGATATCCTTCAAGCTGCAGGAGGCTCAAATGACCATCGGATACCCCATCACCATGAGCCACCCCCAAAGAAAGGACTGGGACAGATAAGATTTGGCATTGGATCCATTGGGATTTGAACTTGGATCTGTTGGAATTTTGGGTTGAACCAATGGGATTTGGGGCAAAAAATGCAAAATCTGAGTGAGGGAAGAAAGCTCCTCCTAGTTATTCCTCCACCCACCCCCCCAACCAGAGGCATTTATTGATGGTTCCTGGAAATTCCTGGAGGTTCCCAGAGATTCCCAGAGATTCCCAGCTACTCCAGAGATGTGTCCAGCACTGGCCAGAAGTTCTCGTTGCTTGCCCTCATTGTCTTCAGCCTCACAGGGCTGGGCAGGGGCTCCTTGGGGTCAGGTTCCTCAGGATTGCTGGAGCCAGAGCTGGATGCCGACAGCACCGCAATCACTGGTGTTTGGAAGCTCCAGGGATCCTGAAGATGGATCTGTTTGGATTTCTCCTTCTTCTTCACCTCTTCCCCATCTCCTTCTCCTCTTCCTCCTCTGGAGCGTGGAGTTTTTGCTGTGCACATCTGGTGCCGATGCCCAGAGTGGTCCCACCACTGCGTAGCTTTTGGAATCTCACGATGATCCCTGGAAGGATCCAATAAGAAAGGTCATCCTGAGCTGGGAGACACCATCTTGTCTCTGAACCTTCAGCCTCACCTGTTTGAGGACTTTTCCGACTTCTTCTTCCTCCCCTCGGTTTCTGACTTTTTTGACTTTTCAGACTTTTCTGACTTTTTTGACTTTTCTGACTTTTCTGACTTTTTTGACTTTTCTGACTTTTCTGACTTTTCTGACCTTTTCAACTTTTCTGATTTTTCTGACTTCTCCAGCTTTTCTGACTTTTCTGACTTTTCCGACTTCTCTGACTTTTCCGGCTTTTCCTTCATCCCTTTGGATTCAGACTTTTCCAACTTCTCCTTTTTTCCCAATTCAGTTTCTGACATTCCTGATTTCTCTTTCCACCCCAATTCAGTTTCTGACTTCTTTTTCTCCAATTCAGTTTCTATCTTTCCCAACTTTTCCTTCCTCCACTGTTCAGTTTCTGACTTTCCCAATTTTTTCTTCCTGTCCAGTTCAGTTTCTGACTTCTTTTTTCCCAGTTTGGTTTCCAACTTTCCTGACTTTTTCTCCTTCTCCCCCAACTCTGTTTCTGACTTCCTCTCCTTCCCCTTCCTCTCCTGGGTTTTCTGGTTTTCTGGAATGTCTTCCTCAGGTTGTTCCTCTGCTCCTGACATTCCAGAAGCTGCCTCTGGAACTGAGAAGGAGAAGTCAAGTCAGAGGTCACATCACTTGTCCAATTTCTTCTCTTTTCCCCCACATTTCTTCCTCTTTTTTACCCCACATATCTTCCCTTTTCTCCCATATTTCTCTCTTCTTTTGCCATTCCTTTTCTTTCCCCCCTCTCCTTTCCTATTTTTTATCAATTTCTTTGCTTTTCCCCCCATTTCTTTGCCTTTTCACTCTCATTCCCACTTTGCCCTTTCCCCCATTTTCCCCCATGTTCCTTGATTTTTCCCCAATTTCTTTCCTTTGTACTATTTATTTGCTGTATTATCCCCAAAAATTCCCATTTCCCTCTTTTTTTGCTGTTTTCCCTCTTTTCTTTGGTTTTTCTCCAGTTTCTTTCCTTTCCCTCCACTTACTTTCTTTTTTATCCCAATTAGTTTTCATTTCCCTATTTTTTGCTATTTGCCCCCTTTCCTTGATTTTCCTCAATTTTTTTCTTTATTATCCCCAAAAATTCCCATTTCCCTCACTTTTTGCTATTTTGCACCTTTTCTTGATTTTTTCCATATTTCTTTCCTTTCCCCATATTTCTTTATTTTCCCAATTAATTCCCACTTTCTCAGTTTTTTTCCTATTCCACCTTTTTTTCTTTTTTCCCAATTTCTTTGCATTTTACCCCATTTAAAAAAATGTTTACCATTTCTGTCTCTCCCTATCTTCCTGTCTTTCCCTTCTTTCCTGATCCGTGGTCCCAATTCCCCCCTGGGACATGGGATCTCCTTGGGGAGGCTCTGGAGGCTCTGGAGCAGCAGCGCCCTCGGAATTGGTGCCTGGACCATTTCCCTCTCAAACCTGGATGGAAAATACCGTGATCACCCCAAACCACCCTGAAATCACCACAGTTTTCCCCAAATAGTCAACATTTCCCCCTCAATTCACCACATATTCTTTAATCCGCCTTGTTTTTTCAAAATCCACCATAGTTTTCCCTAAATCCACCACTTTTTCCCAAATCCACCCGATTTCTCACAAATCCACCATAGGTTTTCCCAAATCCACACCATTTTTCCCAAATCCACCATTTTCCCCAAAATCCATTTTCTTCCCCAAATCCACCACATTTTTCAGAAATCCACCATAGTTTTCCCTAAAATCCTCTGCATCTTCCCAAAATCCACCTTGGTTTTCCCCAAATCCACCACGTTCTTTCCCAAATACTCCATTATCACCAAATCCATCATAGTTTTTCCAAATCCATCATATTTTTCCCAAATCCGCCTTTTATTCTTCTCCAAATCCAACACATTTTCCTTAATATACTTTGGTTTTCCCCAAATCCACTGTTTTCCCTAAATCTACCCTGTTTTTTCCCAGATATGTGTTTTTCCCAATTCTACCACATTTTCCTGAATTCACTTGGGTTTTTTTCCACAATCCACCGCATTTTCCCCCAAATCCACCACATTTTCCCAAACCCCCCATGACTTTCCCCAATCCATCTTTTTTCCCCAAATCCCCTCTTTTCCTCCAAATTAACCCCATTTTCTAAATTCCACCATGGTTTTCTCCAAATCCTCCTTACCTTCTGCCAAACCCACCGTATTTCCCTCAAATTCCCCATTTCCTTGCAATCCCCCACCTTTTCCCAAAATTCACCATCCCCCAGACCCTCCCAAGGCAGAATTACAGGCCTTCTAAATCCAAGGAATCCTGGAGTGGTTAGGACCCTGTTCCAGTCCCATCCCAGAGCCCCTGGATTGCCCCTGCACGCACTCAGGGAAGACGATGACAGAGCCAAACGAGGTCAGAGCAGCCACGGGGATTCCCTGAGGCACCACCATGTCCAGGACCTCCTGGATCTGCAGTGGAAGAGAACAAGGATGGATTTTCTCCATGGGGATGAGGAACTCAACATTAGAAGACTCCAAAGATAGTGGGACCTTCTCATGGATGAGAAGCTCGGTGTTAGAGGAGCGCCAAGATGGCCAGAGCTTCCTATCATGGATGAGAAGGTCAGTGATGGAAGACCTCAAAGATGAGGAAGGCAGCATTGTAGGAGCCCAGAGAGGACCCCAAAGATCTAAAACATGACCAAGGGACTCAGAGATCCCAAAGAAGGTGGAAGCTCCCCAATGTGAATGAGGAACTCAACATTGAAGGAGACCAAAAATGCTGGGACCTTCTCCCCATGGATGAAGTAATTTTAAAGTATCACCCCACTCCCCTGCCCCCATCCCCTCAACTCCCTCACCTTGAAGATCCCCTTTTCCAGGTTCTCCTTCCCAGACACTGCCTCCAGGAAGCTGTGGTAGAACCTCATCTGGACCTTACGCCTCTCTACCAGAAGGATTCCAATATCTCTCAGGACCAGGGCCACGTCCTCACCCATCCCCAAGCACTGCGACAGGAGGGACATGGTGGCCTGGAGGGCACCCTCCACCTTGCGCCGAGGCAGTCCCAGCACTGCTGCCACTGCAAAAGTCTGGAGTGGATCCAGGTTCCCTGGGAGGGCATGGAAAATGGGGGGATTTAGGGTATCCTTGGCAGGTGTGGGGGGGATTCTCAAGGTTTTATGGGGTCTCCTTGTGGTTATTGGGGTCCTCTCATGGTTTTTTGAAATTTGTTACAGCGTTTTGGGGTCTTCTCACGGTGATTTGAGGTCTTGTGGGTTTTTTGGTTTTTTTTTGTCTCCTTGTGGATTTTGGTGTCATCTTGTAGTTTTAAGGGATTTTCTCATGGTTTTTTTGAGTGCCTACATGATTTTTTGAGGCTTTTTGGGTGGCTCCTTAGGGGTTTTGGAGCCTTCTCATGTTTTGGGGGGGGTGTTTCTCATAGGTTTTTGAGGTTTTCTAATGTTTCTGTGGGGTCATCTCATGGGTTTTTGGGTCCTCTATTAATTTTGTAGGGTCTTCTCATTTGTTTTGGGGGCTTCTCATGGTTTTATGGAGTGTCCCTGTATTTTTGAGTGTCTCCTCATTGATTTTTGGGGTCCTCCTTTATTTATATGCTTTTCTGGAGGTGTCCTCATGCTTTTTGGGGTCTTCTTGTGTTTTTTCGGTTGTTCACATGTGTGTCAGAGTCACCTGATGGTATTTTGGGGTCTACTTGTGCTTTTTGGGTCTTCATGTGTTTTTTTAGGATTTCCTTGTTGTTTTGGGGGGTTTTCTCTCTTCTTTTTTTTTTCTTTTTTTTTTTTTTTTGTTTGGTTTTGGTTTTTGTTTTTTTGTGGTCTTACCATGCATTTTTGGTGTCTCCACAAAATTTTTGGGGTCTCCTCATGGGTTTTAGGGGTTCTTCTCATGATTTTTTGGGGTCTTTTTGTGGGTTTTGGGGTCTTCCTGTGTTTTTTGGGTGTCTTCTCATGAGATTTTTTATTAGATCTTCTCATGGTCTTATGAGGTATCCCTGTCTTTGAGGGGGGTTCCTCATTGTTTTATGGGATCTCCTTGTTATTTGGGGGTCTTCCTATGTTTTTTTCAGGTCTCATGTTTTTTTTTGGGTCTTGTCACATGCTTTTATGAGGTCTCTGTAAAGTATTTTCAGGTCTTCTCATGGTTTTCTGGAGTATCCTTTTGTTTTTGTGGGTCTCTTCATGGTCATTTAGGGTCTTCTCATTGTTTTATGGGGTCTTCTCATGTTTTTTTGGGGTTTTCCTATAGGTTTATGGGTTTCCCTTTTTTGGGGAGGAAGTTCTTGTCATGTGCTTTTTTGGGGTCCTTAATGTATTTTTTGTTCTCATTCCAGTTTTTTGGGGGCTCCTTGTGATTTTTGGGTTCTTCTCATGGGGCTTTAGGATCTCCTCACATCTTTTTGGTTTCTTCTCACATCTTTCAACTCCTCATTTTCCACCCCGTCCCTCAACCCTTCCCTTCCATCCATGTCCACCTCAGAATCCCCATGGTCCTACCAGGAGAGAATTCCCAGTCATCCATCAAATTGTGGCTCTGGACCAAATTCCTGGCCAGGCAAAAAATCGGCCTCCGTGTTGTCACCTCTATGTCATCAACCTGCGCCCGCCAGGGCACCACATGCAGGGCACCAAGGGTTGGGATCCGCACCCCCTGCAACCGGAATTTTGGGGATTTTGGGATCTGCTTCCCCCCAGAAGTAGAATTTTTGGATTTTGAAGTGGAAGTCTGGGATTTTGGGATCTGCATCCCCCTGCAAGAGGAGTTCCAGAATTTTGGGATCTGAACCCTCTGGAAGAGGAATTTTGGGATTTTGGAATGAATCAGAGGTGACCTTGACCCCCAGGAGGGAACATGGCAGGGGAATTGGGGTGACCTTGTTCCGTAGCAGGAGGTGTTCCAGGATGAAGTCAGCCACTGCATCCCAGATTTTCTTCCACTCTGGGAATTGAGTAGAACTGAGTCAGGATCCTGACAGGTCCTGACATTTCCGGGGGTCCAGGGGCTGCTGGTACCTTCAGAGGTGGTGGCTGAAGCCACTTCTGTCCTCCCCCAGAGTTCCACCTTAGTCCTTTTGGCAGTAGGATGGCGGGAGCTCATTCTGCATTCCCTCAGGATTTGGGATCAGAATGTGGGATCTGGATGTGGTGCCTAGGATGTCCCACCACCAGACTAGCTCCCGCTGTGTCCCTCAGGATGCTTGGTGATGCTGCTGGTGGCACTGTGACTTTGGTGGGGCCTCTGTGACATTGTGATGACACTGTGGGAACAGGGGTGGGGATATGGGGCTTGGACAGGGAGGAGGGATGGAATAGGGAATGGGGGACATGGAGGGTGTGGAACCACTGTGATGGGACATGGAATTGAGGACATTGGATGGGGGATGTGGGGGATGTGAGATGGAATACACATGGAATGGGGACAGGAGGGATATGGGGGATGGGGGATGGAGGAATGGAAAGGGGGGATGTGGGATGGGGGGTAGGAGGGACATGGAAGATGGGACACAGAATGGGGGCCACAGGATGGGGACATGGAATGGGGAATATGGGGGATATATGGGGAAATGGGATGCGAGACATGGGGGTTGTGGGGGATGGGGGACATGAAGTGGGGACTTAGAGGATGTTGGTGGGGGGCACAGAACTGGGGACAAAGGAGACATGGGGGACATAGTCTTCAGGTGTTCAAAGGCATTACGATAAGCAGACACAATGACAAAGCAATTTTTGAGGCATTTTTATTATTATCAGGTCCTTACACCTGGTCAATGCCCAAATCCCGAGACAGGGATCACAGTTGCTTGGCTTCACTACCATCCAGTTCCACACTGGAGTCTCGATATTCCTGCAGAGAGCAGCAGGGTCACCAGGAGCTCTCCCAACTGGCAGCTGAAATCTTTTCACACATCTCACAGCTCACCTGAGGACAAGGATCAGGTGATTGTCTCTGGTCCTAACTTTTCCTCCTGTTGTGAGGACCCTGCTTCCTCTTCCTCCCTCACTAAGAGATTGGTGCTGATTTGGTCCTGGATTTCTTCTGTACAGCAGCAACTGCTCCCAGCAGGGGCTGTTCCCCAGGTTCAGGAGTACCCACAATGCCTGTTGCTGTGCTTTCATCCTCCTCCCCCTGAGGGTGCTGTCCAGTGACCAGCAGTGTCCTGGAAAGAGTAGCCAGGGCCCTTCAGGTTCCATCACTTTGTACCTCTCTGGAGCTGCTGCAGTATTCTTCTTTCACATATTTTATCACTTTAAAAGGGTCCTGTAGCTGTTCAGGGGTGAACTTCTAAACCATTGAAGGAGAGGAGTCCTCCAAATACTGGGCCATTTGCTCCCACATTCCACGCCACTCATGACTATCCACTCTTGGGACAGATCTCTGAATGACCTTCCTAGAAACCTCTGTTCTGACTCTAAACATGGTGTGGAGCATACTGGGGAGAGCTGGCAGACTCAGCAACAAGAACAGGCTTTCCTTAACACCCAAAGGGAATTAAAACTTCTCAAAAGCCATTGAAACAGGTCTGAAAGGAGGAAAAGGGGGTGAAAGGCAGGGGAAAATCATCCTCTACCATTCCCCACACAGGCCGGGCATGATTATTAATGGAGTCCCAGAGATAGCACCCAAGGCAAGGGCAGGAAAGCAGCACTAAATACACATCCAAAATGACCCTCACTGCCCTTGATGTTCTCACATCATAAACTGATATCCCACAGTACATCAACAAAGCAATCCTGATCCCTCTCCCTGCTCTGAAAAAGATCCCTGAGAGAAGCACAGACAGGAATATGTACACGGAGAGCTCCCACATCCACATGAGCAGACCAAACAGCATTGTGCCCAGTGGCTCTGTCCCTAATACTGCAAATGCTCAGATCAAATTTATTCCCAACCTGCTCAGGGCAGATCTGTTTTTATCCAACTAGTTTTGTCCCACAATGGCCACTGGCAAGTGCTGCCCTACATCCACACAACCCCTTTCCAACCACATCCTGCTCTAACTTCCCATTTGCTCTTCTTATTTCAGTGTTCACATGTTGATTGTGACACCACTTCTGCTAAAGGAGCCTGGTTGGGCCGCATAACTTGGGGACAAGATATTAATCACACAACTGCTCATCCCAGCAGAGACAAGCCAGAGACAGAGGAAAGGGGAGAGTCAGGTCCAGGGACAAGGCTGCAATGGTGATGGCTGTGAGGTCACTGCCACTGCAGCCTGGCTGGCCCTCAGCAGACATTCTGGCCACCAAGGTGTTGTGAGGTCATGTTGGAATGTTGGGGGACACAAGACAGATGATGGACTTTGGACCTGGTTAACGTAAGAGATTTGATAACAGGATGCCTTGGGAAAAGCAAACAGAACTTTGAAAATTAGACCTAGATTGCAAGAAGATTCAATCAAATGGGTTTACAGCAAAAAGAAAATCCCATTAAACTCTGCAAGAAAGAGATGTTGTATTTGCATAAGTTTTTGAATGTGATTTTAACCTAATCATTGTAGTACACATTACTAGTCTCCCTGAAATATGCATAAGTGTTTGTATCCCACAATAAAATTGGATTCTGATCACTGAGTCAGTCTCCCCATCTCTCTCCATCACTGACAAGGTCACCCAGCACATCAGAGAATCCACACAACAGGAATTCTGTCGTTAGGGAGATGAAGGAGTGAGGCAGGAGGGAGAGGCCTCTCCTGGGCTCTGATTCTGGGGGTACCTCTCTTACACAACCCAAACAGTGCTGGCACACAGGGAGCCCATCCAGGCTCATGGGGACCCTGCTCCGCACCAGCCTGGTCACTGGGGAAAAATCCTTCCTCATCTCCAGGCTGAACACCTCCTGTTTCACCCAACACCCCTTGTATTTCATCTTTCTCACATGCTCCAGCAAAGCTTTCACTTCCTAAATACAACAAAGTCACCATATCTCAATTTCCCCTTTGCAAAGTGTCCTTGCTGTCACTTCCTGGCAGTGGCTTCATGGTCCCTGTCAGAGTCAGCTCTGTCCTTGCATTGCCCCAGCTCTGCTGCCCCAGAACTGCTGGATCAGGAAGGGCAGAGCCATGGGGGGGGGGGGGGGGGGGGGGGAATGCACAGGAACTCCTCCTGGGAGGGACCATGGGTGGTTTCCAGGCCAACCCAAAGCACAGTCATCAGTGGAGAAAGGGACACAGGGATGGGCTGTTTTTGTGCTCTGCCATGGCAGAATGACATGCAGAACTGCAGAGACACCCAGACCATGTGGATCCCTGCAGGAGCTGATCTCACACAGTGGCTGCCAGGCCTTTGCTGCTTGCTGGTTGCTCTGGTTTGATGTTCTCTGGTGGTTACACCCAGTCCCCCACACACCACTGTGCACACCAGTGCTTTGTGCACACACACCAGTCTCACCAGTGCCTGGGCCCCCAAAGGACACAAGACCTGATGATTTGTGGTCCTCACTCCAGTATCTGGCACTTGGACATCCCTCTGTACCCAGTGCAGAAAGAGTTGTCTTGTCTCAGAAAGTTCTTGGCAATGGAGGGTTTAGGAAAATGCCACAGGCTGTGGGGATCAGCTGTTAGGCACTGCCAAAGCAGTGTCCTGACCAGCAAACACTGTTGTCAGGAAAAATGAATCCACAAATATCAGAGGTTTATGTCCAAAAAGGAGACAGAGGAGTCCTTTTACTTTATTCCAATAAAGGGAGAGGCCATGGGGCATTCCCCTAGGGTCTCTCCAATTTTTGGAGGATGCAGCCTCCTTTTTATCCTAATTTCCCACTCACATTTCCCTTCTCTCTTTCCCCATTGGCTGAGGTACTTGAGAGGTTCAGACTTCCTGACACACATGATACTGAAGTTTCCCTGTAATGTATAACCCTCCCTTTTAATTTTTAATTCTTGTTGAATTTAGGGGTTTTCCCCATTGTTTCTTTCATCTTTCAATGTCCAATTTCATTTATCAGCAAACCTACAGTTTATTTGTAAAAGCAAATATCTTTTTCCATTCATCAATCAGTGGAATCCTTACCATTGTTTCTTTTATCTCTCAGTGCTAATATTATCTGCCAACAGACCCACAGCTTGTTTGTAAAGACAAATCTGTCATTCCTCTCAGTGTCAACCCTGTTCAAACATTATTATCTCCTCTCATCATTATTTCTCTCTGTTTTCTCATGCCTTTTCCTCAGCAAATGGCCTTGATCCTCCATCCTTTCACTTCCTGGACTCCTTTCTTACACATCCTATGGGAAATCTTGCACATTCCCCAAATGTCCTTAGTGGATTTCCATCAGGAGTCTCAGACCTCAATGTAGAACTCTCCATGTTCAGCTGGCAAGGTCATGCTGGAAAGCTCTGTCATTGAGCCCCTTGGTGAGTCTGTGCTGCTGAGCTGGGCTGGGTTCCTGGCACAGAGGCAGCTCTTGGCTCTGGGACACTGCCTGCAGCCACCTCGGGCACAGCACAGAGGCACAGAGAGCTTCAATCAGACAGAGCTAGGAAGATGCTGAGAAGCGACATGGGGAGAATTGCTGCCAGCCCTTGGCACAGGAACCTCTGGCTGCAGGACAATGCACCTCAGTTCCTGTAGTGATCTCTGGAAGCTGGAACATCCCACTGACTATGGATTCTGTAAGTACAAATCAGAATATCTTGGGTGTAGAGGAGGACAAGTTGAGAGTTTCAGGTCACTTCCAGAATATTTCCCAGAAAAAGATTCTTATAAAGGCAAGAAAATTTCCCAAGATTTTTTCCAACTTCCTTCTCTTGTGCAATGGAAATAATAAATTATTAAAAAATTATTAATTTTGACAAGCATCTGAGAGACATGAATTGTAGTTTTGAGTGCTCTGTAAACAGGAGTTTCCTAAAGTGCTTTCAGCCATTCCACTGTCCATGGGCAGCACCAGCATCTCCTTTGCTGGACCCATCAGCCTTAGTCTGAACGGTCCTTTTTCCAAGCTGCAAACAGAACCTGTCCCAGCCAGTGCCCTGCAAATAGGCAGAGTTCTGTAGGGCCAAGGAAAGCGCACAGAGATTCGAGGTCTGTGAGTGCTGGCAGGGAGAGATCAGGCACAAGGAAACACCTCTAGGAGGAAAATCTCCAGAAAGCAGAGAGATCAGGCAATAAGAGAAAACAGAAGCCAGAAATGCTGTGGCAGGGAGAGTTTAGAGATCTCCATAGGATCCCCTCCAGTGCAGCCCCTCCCTCTGAACAAGCCCCCTCCCTCCTGTCCTCCCAGCCAGGCCTCTGTCCTCAGGGCCAGGGCTCCAAGGTGTGAAGACCCTCCTGTGCAGGCAGAGCTGCAGCAGAACCATGAGGCAGCTCTGCAGCCCCGGGCCCAGTTCCCTCTGCAGAGCACAGGGCTGGGAGCAGCTGCCCAGCCCTGGGGGCTTTGGCAGGGGGCACAGCTGGCTCATGGTGACGCTGTTCCCAGTGCCCAGCTCTGGGCAATGCTGTCAGGACAGCCAGGAAGGAGCTGCATCTCCCTTCATCCAATGCCATCATTAGGAAACTTGGAGGTCTCCCTGAGATTTCAGTCCAAGTGGGAGCTTCAATCCAGGATGCAGACCTGTCCTGTAGCATCTTTGTGTTATCTGAAAGCCCCTCAGTGAGACATGGATGTTCTATGATGGAGAAAATCCTGTTGGGTTGGTGAAATTAGCCTTGTGACCTTGGGTACAAATGTGGGGCTGAGACCTTAAGAAGGGGATGGACATTTGGTGGACTGTGGTGGATCCATCTGCTCTCAGCAGATGTTTTTAAGGGAAACATAGGAGTGAGATGATGTAGAGAGCATTTTGAGCATACACTGGATAGAAGCAAGCTGCACAACCCTGCGTTCATGCCTGATAGCAGAGACATGCTGCCCTTGGGCAAACAATATAAAGAAGTTTTACCAAGATGTACCCCAGGAAAAGGGATGTGAAGGACAATGTTCTAAGGATGTGAAGAGAAGATATGGAGCAGAACATTCTGCTAACAGTTTCGTGAAGCTATGCTACGTGAGCAAAGATATGTTAGCTCTTTTGTCTTATACATAATACTTTGTAACTAGTTTTATGCATTCTCACATTGCAGAACCCTGTATTACCATATAAATGTACTCTCAGATTTGAAATAAATCGAGTATTGATTATTACCTCCATGAGGATTGATCTCTGACTCTGGAGGGCTCCTCTCTCTATTACCCTTTTCTTTTCCCCCGTCTCTTTCTCTCCTGTATACCATTCCTTCTTTTAAGAAAATCATCCTCTGTTTGAGAAAGGTGAAAGTTCACAGAATCTTGGAACAGGACAGAGTGACAGACTACCTGCCTTCACTCTCCATTCATCACCTTGCCTCACAGAATTCGCTTTGTCCCTGAGAGCAGCAGAAATGTTGAGAGCTTCTGACATCCAAAAATAGTCAGCAGGAGAAGGGGAAGAGGAGCTGTAAAAACTCTAGTACACTTAAAAAGAGCCTTTGCCATTCCTGTTATTTACACTGGGAGTGCAGATGCTGACAAGGCCTTCTGTGTTAGCTGGGGTTTCAGAGTGGAGCACAAGGACAGGTCCCTGTCCCCCTCCCACTTCAGCAGAGCAAAGCTAAATTCTAAAAAACCTGTGTATAGTTGCCCTGAACCTGAAGTCCCACTCAGCCAGCACCAACCAAGTGTCTTGGACATGAAGGAAAATCTGTTCGAAAATCAAAAGGGTGTCCCTGTGTTACAGGAGAAGGGTCTGACAAAAAAGGCTTTGATTTCCTGAGGGAAGTTTTCCCTAACCTGCCATTCTTTTTTCTCCACAAACAGCTCCCCATGGCCAGACACAGCAAATGTCCAATAGCAGCTCCATCAGCCACTTCCTCCTCCTGGCACTGGCAGACACTCACCAGCTGCAGCTCCTGCACTTCCACCTCTTCCTGAGCATCTCCCTGGCTGCCCATCTGGGCAACGGCCTCATCATCAGCGCCATAGCCTGCAGCCACCACCTGCACAGGCCCATGTTCTTCTTACTGCTCAACCTGGCCCTCAGTAACCTGGGCTCCATCTGCACCACTGTCCCCAAAGCCATGCACAATTCCCTCTGGGACACCAGGCACATCTCCTACACAGATATACTGCACAGGAAATTTTCTTTTGCTTCTTGATGTCAGCAGAGTTATATCTCCTGACCATCATGTGTTATGTCTGCTATGTGTCCATCTGCATACTGCTGCACTATGGGACCCTCCTGGACAGCAGAGCTTGTGCCCACGTGGCAGCAGCTGCCTGGGCCAGTGGCTTTCTCAATGCTCTGCTGCACATGGCCAATATATTTTCCCTGCCTCTGTGCAGGGCAATGTCCTGGGCCAGTTATTCTGAAAAATCCTACACATCTTCAAGCTCTCCTGCTCACACTCCCACCTGAGGGAAATTGGGATTCTTGTCATTAGTTCCTGTTTATCATTTGGTTGTTTTGTGTTTATTATTTTCTCCTATGTGCAGATCTTCACAGCCATGCTGAGGATCCCCTCTGATCAAGGATGGCACAAAGCCATTTCCATGTGCCTCACCCACCTGGCTGTGGTCTTTCTGTTTATCAGCACTGGCACATTGTTCTGTCTGAAGCCTCTCTTGATCTCCTCCCCATCCCTTGATCTGCTGGCGTCAGTTCTGTACTCAGTGGTGCTTCCAGCCCTGAGCCCCCTTATCTACAGCCTGAGGAATCAGGAACTCATGGAGTTCATGAGGAAAGTGGTGGATTTCAGAAGCCATGAACGCCTCTTCTACAGAACCCTAAACCAAACCCCTGCTGTTTTGTGGAGAAAATCAAAAACTCTACAACTTTGTAAAAGTTGTAAAGCTGGGATGTTTATTGCAGCGCTGGACACATGCGGGGATTACTCTCCTTAAAAGGCATGCGTACTTCTGGGATCTCTAGGTCTCTTTTTATCTCTCTCTCTAAATATATATGCATACAATATTACAATAGGTTCATACATTTCATTTTACAGACTTCATGTGACATTTAGCACTAGTTCTTTTGTTATCAGAAAGAATTCCTAGGCCAAGTTGACTTGTCTTCCCCTCCTATCTCTGTCTTTCACTGAAGCAGTTTCTCTGAGCTTAGGCTTTTGCAAGAACAGGCAGTCAGACTAAACAGCTAAGATTTTAAGGCTTAACTAAAAGATGTACATTTAACCTAAATCGAAATGGATTTCTACCCTGGAACTTGGAAAATTTCTACTCTGTCTCACTACCCTGTCCCTAGCCCTAATCGTAGCCCTAACCCTTTGTCACTCATTACAATCTCAGCCTTTTTGTTATTTTTTTCCCATTTTTGCATTGTCTGAATATATTCCTACCGTAATGTTTTTCTGGAAAAGGATATTACTCACAGTATTTCCACATGAATATCTGCCATTATTCTGTATCTCAATAACTTTGAAAAAGATTGTTCCTTGATCACCTGAATAAAATAATCAATTTTGTGTAGAGATGGAGGGAAGAGACTCCCAGCACTGTAGTATTGTCCACAAGGGTCCCAGGATGAGGGAAGAGATGAGAAAGTTGACTCCATGTATCAGAAAGCTTGATTTATTATTTTATGATAGATAATATATTAAAACTATACCAAAAGAACAGAAGAAGGGATTTCATCAGAAGGCTAAGCTAAGAATAGAAAAGGAATGAATAACAAAGGTTTGTCTCTGACCGAGACAGTCTGGACAGGTGAACTGTGATTGGGCGTTAATTCCAAACAACCAGATGAGACCAATCACAGATTCCCCCTGTTGCATTCGACAGCAGCAGATAAGAATTGTTTACAGTTTGTTCCTGAGGCCTCTTAGCTTCTCAGGAGGGAAAAATCCTAAGGAAAGGATTTTTCATAAAACATGTCAGTGACACCCAGCACAGCAGCATGGCCAGGGACAATTGCCCTGGCTCTTCCCCACTCCACTCCCTTCTTCCCAGCCCTGCTGTGAATGTAAGGCCAGAGTGCTCTGACAGCTTGGTCACGGCCCTTGTCCGTGCTGTGACCACAGGCAGGGACAGGCCATAGGCACTGCTGGGACACTGCTGGAACACAGCTAGGCTCCACCCCAGCAGTTCCATCAGCAAAGGGCATCTCCTGAGGGCAGGGCAGGAAGGCTTCACTCTCGTCCAGAGCCACTCCCAGGAACAGGCCCAAGGAACAGACTCTGAAGAGATTCCTTGTGTATCCTTGTTCTTCCAGGGCTCAGTAGGATGAGATCAGGGTCCCAGGGTGACCTTCAAAGGGACTAAGATCTGGGTCAGCTTTTGGTTGTTGGATGCCAGTGCCCATCACATGGTGAATGGTCTGTGCTGAACCTTCCTGGGGCCCTGCAGCTTGTGCCAGGGCTAATGGCAGGGGAATGTTTGTCTGGAGGGCCTTGGAAGCTGCCAGTAGAACACAGGGGACCTGCAGGGACTGTGTACCAGGGATCAGCAGGGAGTGGAGCTCACTGGGCACAGGCCTGTCCAGGGTTGGGTCATCCAGAGATCAAGGACTGAATGTCTGCTGTGAGCCAGGAGAGCTCTGCAGCCCCAGGGGACACAGCAGGCACAGGGAAAGGAGTCTGAGCAGTGACTGATCTGACCCTCAGGGAACTTGCCCAGGAAGATCCACGGCAGCCCCAAGCCCATCTGGCAGCCCTAGAACAAGGCAGGCACCTCTGAGCACCCTCCATGGCCCCGCAGAGCCTATGTGGGAGGAGGTCAGTGCAGAGAGCACCACCATTAGCTGTCTCTGTCACCCACCTTGAGCAGTGGAGCCCAGCAGAGGCAGCCCAGGGCCCTGGGCAGCTCAGCTACTGTGCTCTGCAGAGCAGCTCCCCCAGCTCGGGGCTGTGGGGAGCAGGACAGGGGCTGCAGTAATGGCTGCTCCAGCCAGCACAAACATGCTCCCCTGGGAAAGGTTCTGTGGGCAGCTGGCCACAGAGAAGAAGAGGAGGAGCCCGTGGGTGTGCAAAGGAGCACTAGCAAGAGGCTGCCCTGTCCTTGGGCCAGCAGGAGCTGCTCTGAGGAGCCCCAGGGCCAGCTCTCTACTGCAGCACTGGGCAGCAGGGCTGACCCTGGGGCTGCAGGAACTGCCCAAACTGAGGATGTCCTGAGCATTCCAGACACAGAGTCACAGTCCCTGACCTCCAATGCCTCCAGTTCCTACTGTGTGGGGGGATAGAATGTAAGAAAATAAAGACAGTGCAGAAGGAAATCTCACCCCTGAGAGGTTACAGCGGTACTAACTACCAAAGATTAGGAACAGGCCTGCCCTTAACAGGCCACAGCTGTTTCCAATGAGGATGAATGCTATAAAAGAGTGGGTTAGCTGATTGAGAAGGGACCTGGAGTTTGTTGGCTGTGTTGTGAAGGAGTCTGTGCTGTGAGGAGCTGCCCATGAGGAATCACCAAGAAGGTATGGGAGCTTTGCAATAAACTGACAACACTGCTGCAGGGCCAGTCCTTACTCTGCTGCTCCGTTGGGGTGGGTCGGGGCAGGGAGACAGTGCCAAGGAGAGGAAAACCATTGCTCCTTGGTTATACAAGTCCCCAGAGTTTCAGAATGGTCTCCATGGTTCCATGAGACCTCACAAGGTCACACTGGCCCCTTGGTTCCATAGGGCCCCACAGTCACAATGGCACTGTAGCCCAAAGACATACAATGAAACTGTTTATCAAAGGTAAAGTTGTGCCAGCATTGATCGGATGCACAAACAGATTGACCAAGTATTTTCCCTTTATTGTGTTCTATAAAATCCCTTATAGTGATTTGAGTTAAAGGAGTTACTTTTCCACAGGTGGATGTACTGATTCCTCTGCAACTTATTTGTATTTCTTCCCCAATTATTCAATTAGAATACTAATCCCATTTTTTGTTCTTCCCATCATGTTTCCAGAATGTTTCATTTCTGTGCATAACCACAGAGGCCAAATAAAAATTATAGAGATTTTCCCCAGCCATACTGGAATATCTGATGTGAGTGTGGGGACTATGGCCAGTCTAAAGTAAAGACTTGAGTCAGCATCAGGAGAACTTGAAGATCATTGGTCCTACTGGCTCTGATGTCCATGCTCCTTTGGATGCCTTCTTCACTCATGAATAGTGAATCCAGGCAGGTTTTTTTTGATCTTGACTGGCATGAAGGTTGTCAGAAGCACCTGGTATAATCCATTCCACTTCTTTTCCAGATATTGACCTGAAAAAGCCTTAACAAATACCCAGTCTCCAGGTTTAAAGCAATTAATTGCTTGATCCAAACCTCTAGCCCTGGTTTCAAAAACCCTCTTATTAATTTTGTTCATTTGTTTTTCCTGAGTTAGTATATACCATCTCTGGTATTCTTCTCCTATTTGGCTGATGTCTTCTCCCCTGTATTGAGTCTGATAACGCCTTTTATATAACATTTCAAATGGGCTTAGGCCTGCCTTAAACTGTGGTTTAACACTAATTCTGAGTTGGGCAAGTGGAAGTGCCTGATTCCAATGCAAATTTGTTTCTTGACAGATCTTTGCTAATTGCTGTTTGATTAAATGATTCATTTTCCCTACTTGTCTGCTGCCTTTGGATGATAAGATATGTAGTTGCCAGTCTATCCTAGGGCCTTACTGACTTGTTGGACTATTTGGGCACAGAAATATGCACCACTGTCACAAGATGTCATAGCTGATACATCAAAGTGAGGTATAATTTCAGGCAGAAGTACTTTAGTAACTTCTCTAGATTTATTTGTTCTGCATGGGAAAGCTTCCAGCCATCCAGAGAAAGTGTGTGTCAGTGTCCTGGTTTACGGCAAATTTGGGTTAAAAGGATTCCTCTAGAAAGCAGATTCAAGCGGCCCCCTCCCACAACTGGTTTGGGAAAATATACCCTTGGAGAAATCTGGACAAAATGTTTATTTAACAGGCAAAGCATTCATCAGCACAAAAAAAAAAAAAAAAAAAAAAAAAAAACAAACAATATGTCTGATTGAATTTGTAAAGACTGAGGAGAAACAGACTGGGTCTTAATGTGCCACCCAAGGTATTTCCAAGGTGGTTGACTCTGGCTTTCTTCAGGAACAACACAAAGTTCCACCTGGGTTACAGCAGTGATGACAAGGGCTAGGGCTTCCTCCATAGCCTCTTGGGGTTTTTTTCTGCAACTAGAATGTCATCCATGTATTAATATAGGAAAGCATCACAGCATCATATTGTGACGAATGGGGCTAGGACCCTTGCAACAAACCACTGGCAAATAGTAGGGCTATTTTTCATTCTCTGCAGCAAAACAACCCAGTGATATCTTTGCAAGGGTGCTTGCATATTGGTGCTTGGGACAGAAAAGGCAAATTTAGGAGTATCATCAGGATACAAAAGAATGTTGAAAAAGCAGTCCTTTAGGTCAATGACTGTCAAATGCCAATCTTGGCAGGAGATGGGAGACCAGGCTGCAGGGCTCCCATGTCTTCTATTACAGAATTAATTTTGTGGGTGTCTTGGAGCAACCTCCACTTGCCAGTTTGTTTTTTAATAATAAACAGGTGAATTTCAAGGACTTGTGTAGGCAACTAAATGCCCCTTTTGGAGTTGTTCTTGGACAAGTTCAGTGAGTGCGTGCGATTTAGGAAGTGGCAGGGGCCATTGATCCACCCAGAGAGATGTATCAGTCTTCCAGGTCAATTTTAGGGTGTCACACACCACAATGGCCCCCATCAAAAATCAGACTGAATTTTGAAATCCTACTGAGAAAGTCCCCATAACACCATGGGTACAGGTAAAACAAATGGCTTGAAGGAAGCTGTGTGACCCTCTGGTCCCATCACCTGAATGAGATGGCTTCTTTGATAACTGCAGCTGCTCACCCCAGTCCCAGTGAGGGCTTGGGGTACCTCCATAAGGGCACAAGGGGGGAGCCCTGGGAAATTGCAGTGACAATAGCTCCAGTATCTAAAATACCAGTTAAGTGTTATCTGTTGCTCCTGTAACAAAAGGGTACATTTGCAGGTAGGGCATTTATCAGAAATTGCCTGGACCCATAATATTTGTGGGGTTCCTGTAGAGCAAAATCCTCCCACCTTTGTTTTGCATTCTTTTACAGGGGATGGAGAATAGTGTGGGAAAGGAATTAACTGAGCAATATGGGTCCCTTTAGGTACAGTGCAGGATGGAAAAGGGCTTCAAGCCATAATCCTAATTTCATCATTAGAGTGTATGAACCCAGGGAGAACAAAAAGTCCTAGAAGGGTGGTTGAAGATCTCCCTTGTTGCAGTTTTTTTGGGTTTTTTTTTTGGGGGGGGGGGGTTTGGTTTTTTTTTTTTAATTTTGCAGGTTTATTGTTTGGTTTGTGCTTTGGTAGTCCTTTTGGGTTTTTTCTCCCCTTTTAGAGGGAGGAAGACCTGCCTTTGTTATTCAATTGAGCCAGGTGTCGGTTTATGTGTTGCTACTTAGCTACTTTCCTGCCAAGTTTCAAACCCCTTTCTCCCACATCCAGTTGTTAACCCCTCCTGTACAAAGTAGTTTTCCTCCCTTGTGTTCCCTGCTTGTGTTCCACCCCCAGTTTTCCTGAGTAGTTGAACATTGTATCCTCCCTTGAGACCTTTATTGAGACCATTGTATCCTCCCTTGCCCCCCTTTATAAGCTGTTGTTTGCTCCCAGTTTGTTGCCTGGGACCCCAGACTCGGGGAGTGTAACATCAAATAAAGTAACTCAGTGCCACCCCATGCCCGTGCTGTGGCCTTTTTGTTCCGCGTTGCACCTCCGCTGGTAGCTGGGATTCTGAGGAGCCCTGAAAGAGGGGGACTGTCACCCCCCCCCCATTGCCACCATCTAGCTGGAATGTGCGACACAACCCTAGCAGCAAAGCACTTTTCTGGGATCCTGGTGGGCCAAAAATTCCTGTAGGAAGTAAATGAGCAGAAGAGTCTAGCAATGTTATGATTGAGGTTGCCAGGTCCAGTCCTGGACTGCTTGCAGTTGCCAGGCAGACTTAAGGAGACCCTCCCTTCAGCATCTGTGGGGGCAGCATATGTGGGTGCAGCTGAAACATTTGTGTCTGAGCGTGGCACCATCCCGCGGTCTGAGTCTAGTTTCCCTGGATCAGGCAACCTTCAGAATCATACTTAGAGTGAAGCTGGTTAGCAAAGTTATGAACTTTACAGCACTGTGGGCATATATCAGGGGCCTTAGCTTAGCTCCTTTCTGAGCAAAGCAGTCTTTTCTAAGGTGGCTGGGTTTACCACAGCCAAAACAAACTCTTGAAGTTCCAGAGGGGCCTCTAAGGGCTGCAAAAGCTGCAGCTATAGCCTCATAGTCATGCTCCACAGTGCCAATGTGGTTGCACACTTCAATCATTTCAGTTAAGGTTGGGTCCTAGTTAGACAAAGACTTAAGGAGTTTCTTACAGTCTGCTTTTGCATTTTCAATAGAAAGTTTTAAAATCAAAATTTTGCAAGCCTGAGTATGATCACTTTGAGGTACTAGCGCTTGTTTAAGGCGGTCAATAAAAATGCATGTATGGTTCTCGAGGCTGCTGCACGACAGTTGTAAAAGCCTTTTGTGGCTCCTGTGCATCAGGGACCTTAAGAAAGGCTAGCCGTGCTGCCTCATGGACAGAATCAAGGGCTTCCCTCAGGCAGTCTGGGACTTGGGCAGCATGGTCTGTGTGGGGCCCTGCTCCCATGAGACAATTAAGTGTCAGGGTCACCAGCACCTGATTAGCATGGCCTACATAAGTCATCAAGATAGCGTGAAGTCCTTTTCGCCACCTGACTTCCCATAGAGCATACTGCGTGGGAATTAACAACAATTGGGCAAGCGATTTCAAATCATGTAGTGTCATAATGTAAGCAGCAAAAACAGATGATAACAAGGTCGCAAAGTACAGGGAGCCTATACCATGCTCTGTCACTGTCCATTGGAGCTCTTTAATCACTAGAAAGGGCAGTGATTCCCATTGGGCTGTTCACTTTAGCTGACCCAAGTAAATTACAGGTGCCACAATTCTTTTGGCAATGTCCAATTCCCCCTCCCCTAAGGCTTGCTGTTTCAGGTGAACCCAATTATCATTAGGGTCAGGGGAGTAAAGATGTGGTTCTTTTTCAGGGTTGACAGGTCCAGGGTCAAAGGGGTCCCCTCCATCATCCTTGCTGTCATCCAGGCAGTAGCCAGCCACAAATGTCCCTATGGATCGCAAGGGGTCCCTCTTGCTCATAAGAGAGGGGGCCATGGGCTATTCCAAGAGTGTGGGACAATACCCTTTTCCTGACCCAGAGATGGGGCAACTGAGAGGCATTTTAAAACCTTTTATTCCATTTTCAGTCTCATGAGAAGGGTGACACAATACAGATGTTATAATTCATGCCATCACAATCGGAAGCCGACTATTTCTTAATTACAATAGACTACAAGTGTTTCTTGGCCTATCAGCTTTTTGCCACGCCACAATGTAAATGCCTTAAAGCCAAACATCTAAAACCACCCCTTGTGGATCCCAATACAAGGCCTCTTTCATAGTTCTATTTCTCCATAGTATCTAGTCTTATTTGCAAGGCCATCTTTTGAAACTTTTTTCTAGATCCATTTCTCTCTCAACAATATCTGTCCTATTCCATGGCATTTCTAAGTCAGTATTTCTTGTCTCAAGGTTTGCATACGAATGCATAATGTGTGGGCCTTCTGTCAGACCCTGAGAGCTCTCTACAAATCCATTTCCCACAACTCCCCATCTCTCTTTGTCCTAGGGTGACGTTATGATGCTTTTATCCCATTCGTGTGTTCTGTTTATGCTGGATATAATGTTCTGTATCTTCAAGACTGGCTCTGAAGAGTGAATGTTTTGTTTTGGTTTTGCTATCAGCCACTCCCTCATGGTTGACGGGACACAGAGATGGGGCAGTACACAGTGTTGCTTTTGCTTTTTGCTTGACTCTTGCTTCTGCTTTGTTCCTGCTTTGCTCCTGCTTTTTGCTTCTGCTCATTAGCTAGTTTAGCTAAGCAGTCCAAATTTTTTCTGGATTGTTTCTCCTTTCCCTTTTTTGGAACTACTCAAACCTGCTCCAGACTGGGACCTGGGAAACACCAAGACTTTGCACCTTGTGGCGGCAGCAGCCATCCCCAGTGCCGGAGGGACTGATAACAGAGCGACCACCCCCAAGAGAGACTTTCTGAATTTGTCATCTTTTTTCGGAGCAGTGAAAGAGTGTTTTCATCCGGTATTGTTCATTTTGTGTGCTGGGGGGTGCTGTGCCTGTTAAATAAACAGGTTCTTTCCACTTCTCTCCGAGGAATCCTTCCCAAACCAGTTGCGGGGAGGGTCCGTGTGGGTTTGCTTTCTGGAGGAGTCCCCTTTGGAGGCTTTCTCCCAAATTTGCCCTAAACCAGGACACTCTTGAACTGAAAAAATTTCTTTGATGGCCTTGCTCATCATTTGCTGCGCACAGGGAAGTACACAAGGCACTATCACTAACAATACCATGATAACTATCAGTGCATATAAATCTATTTTGCAAAGCTCCTTTAGCCATAGTGCAAAACTTCATCCTTCAAATAATTCGTCTAACCATGATCCATCATTTGTTTTAATTTGATTTTTGTCAGATCTCTCGGTTTTTGAAGTTGTTTGTGGATGGACACTGAATGGTCAGACAAGTTCATACAACACAGTCCTTAAAAATCCTCACAACCATGTCCATGAGCCAGTAAAAGAAAATGGATTGCAGCCTTCTGTAAGGTTGCATGTCTGACAGCACTAACATCTGTCATCATATTACTAATTGCAATGGAAGTAGCATTGTTTTCTTTACTCAGCCAACACCCCAATTGATGTAATTATTTCAATGCCTCACCTGAGGCAAGTTGAGGTAGAAATAAAGGTGACATAACTTGTTTTGCAGGGCCCCAGGGTCTGAAATTTCTATTACAGTTTTCCTCATAACGAGGGGCAAATCTTTCTTCTCTATGTTTTCTCTTGATGGCCTTTTTAACATTAGATGCTATCACAGTGAGTTGTCTGATGCTACATGGGCCACCTTTAATTTTTGAGGGAATGCCCTGCCAGGCTCTATCTCCATAAATGACCCAATATCCTTTTGGTAATTGTTCTGGGGACCCATCTAGGTCAGCAATTTCACCCTTAGGGGGCACTGGGGTAGTGCAATTGCACCACAAACTTGAGTTTCTGTACACAGGAAGATGGGGAGTAACATTTAACTGCGGATCTCCCTGGTACTGAAACTCAGCACAAAATTCCATTACCAATGAACCAAGAACTTCCAATTCTTGAGGTTCCAAAAGGTGCTTTAAGAAGATCAGGGGCCCAATGATGCTAATTGGTTATGGGATTGGTATCATGGGCAGCCTCACACCAATATTTGTCATGACTGGGTATTGACTACTCCTTGGTTGGCACTGGAATACCAACCAAACAGGTCGCAAAGGGTTTGTCTGGGCTCAGACTGGTGAGATGTATGGTGTCTGAGCCTGCTGACTTGGCTAAAGCAATCCAAACATTTGTTTTTGGTTGATCTACAGGCATATCTGCACTGCAAAAGCAAGCAAGCAAAACTAACAAGTGCCAGTATATCATTTGTGTTCAGCTGCTTTCTGGCAAAAGCTTCCCCATCTATTTCAGTTCACAAGCAAATCTTATAGCACTTGTCCAGGGACTGGCCAAAAAAAGGCACTTAACTGTCCCTCTAACCTTCAAGTTTTACGAATTTGGATATCTTAGAATTCTTTTTAACATGATGGACACCACACTTTTGCCAAAAGAGCTCTATGATAGTAACAATTTTCACAGTCCAAAAATCAACTCAAGATTTGTAGTTTTCATAGGCTGAACAGGGAATGCTTGGTATGAACTGTAGCCTCTCTGTGCAGTTCACATCTGCATGCTTGTTTCCCTTCCTGTGGAATTGTTGATGTGCTCTTGTGTGTGATACGGTTTCACATTCTTTTCTGGGATCCACTTGGGTCCGGCACCTGTGGAAATACAAGCATACCCTTTGCCCCAAGTGATTAGTGGAAACGGTCCTTCAATTTGTCCTGACTCTGAGTTTCTGATCAAAACTGGAGGATTTTCTTTCAATTTTGCCTGTGTGCTGTTCGAAAAATGCCTAAAAATTGGAGGATTAGGTTCTGCTCAACCTCATCTGAGGTGTTGCTTGGGCCACTCCCTGTAAGAGACAGTCCAAAGTTTCTCTCATTTGCCTCACGACCATTGCAAGGACAGAGACTAAGACCCCAAAGACTCCGACTGGAGTTCTAGCCTGGTTGAGGTGGATGCTTGCCACATGATTGTTTGCAGGTGTGCTTGCTGTTCTGTCACTGTACACTGCTTCAAGCAGGGACTGGCAAGTAGTGGCTTGCTCTGTACACTTACACCTGCTTCAACTATGGCTGTTTGCCATAGTTGTAAACTTTGCAATCTTAGAGGTTTGACAGCTCCTGTAGAAACAGGAGGTTGTACAATTTGATAGTTAGGACAAGCACCAATAATGGCTTTTGATTGACCCTTGGAGAT
Source organism: Haemorhous mexicanus (assembly GCF_027477595.1). Classification (NCBI taxonomy): domain Eukaryota; kingdom Metazoa; phylum Chordata; class Aves; order Passeriformes; family Fringillidae; genus Haemorhous; species Haemorhous mexicanus. The sequence goes on from NC_082364.1 coordinate 131,587, forward strand.
ACAAAGCATTTGCACAAGTACCTGTGCATTTTGATGAAAAAAGGCATGACTCAGTTTTGCTTGTTCAAAAATGCTTGGCAGACTGTTTGACACAGCCATTGTCAGTTTGTCTGCTCTCATATTTCCTTCCGTCATGAATTCTGGAAATGAAGAGTGTGCCCTGATATGAGAAACAAAATATTGGTTAGTTCTGTGTTTCAAAATTGTATAAAGACTGTCACCAACATGTTTTATGAAAAATCCTTTCCTTAGGATTTTTTCCTCCTAAGAAGCTGAGAGGCCTCAGGAACAAAATGGAAACAATGATTATCTGCTGCTGTGGAATGCAGCAGGTGGATCTGTGATTGGTCTTATGTGGTTGTTTCTAATTAATGGCCAATCACAGTCTGCCTCTCTCAGACTGTTTTGGTCATTCTGAGCCTTTGTTATTCATTCCTTTTCTATTCTTAGCTAGCCTTCTGATGAAATCCTTCCTTCTATTCTTTTAGTATAGTTTTAATATAATATATATCATAAAATAATAAACCAGGCCTTCTGAACATGGAGTCAACTTTCTCGTCTCTTCCCTCATCCTATGACCCCTGCAAACATCGTTACAAAAGACATGAAAGCCAACAATATATGTTATCATTACTAAAATCCTTCAAAACTGATCCTTCGATTCTCTTAACAACATTAGCAACATGAGCTGAATCCATAATTAAATTAAAAGGTTCTGGAAAGAGTTGAAAAGCTCTCACTACAGCTGCCAATTCAATAATTTGAGGAGAGCCCTCTACTGTTTGAATATGTCATTTCCATGTTTTTGTTGTTTGGTTTTGCCAAACTATTACTGATTTATGTGTTTATCCCTGATCCATCTGTGAGGAGAGTTAGAGCACTCAAAGGCTCTTCGCTTAGCATAGGTTTTTCTCTAAAACTTAATTTTACTTGCAACAATTTGCTACCTGGATAATGTCACGGTTTGACCCTGGCACAATGCCACTGCCCCCATGAAAATATATTCTCCCTAATGTCTACTATGAGATGTTACCAGAAATAGAGCAAAGCAGGCTCCAGCTTAGGAATAAAGGGGAAAAAACTTTATTAACCTACAACTATATTTAAAAAGAAACACACACATAACACAGAATGAAAACCTTCCAAAAACATTCCTCCTCCCCCCCACCAAATTTCCAATACATCACAGTAAGACAAAACCTTGGATTCTCAATTCAATTACCATCCCTCAGATCACTAACTCTCACCACCTTCAGATAATCAATTCTCAGTTCCTTAAGAAGAGAGGAGTCCCTCTTGTACCATAGGCTTCCCCTGGAAACACAGTTAAGACCTCGTGTGTTTCCATGTCGCATGTGGCACTGCCCGGAGAACATTTGCCGTTGTGGCATCTTCCTTCCATGCCCAGTGCTCTCACCACTGTGCATGGACCACAGCTGCTTCTAGGGTTTTCCTTTTAAGGGTGCTTTGTCCAGTTCTGAAAAAAGCACAGTCTCTCACTTTTGGGACACCTGTCCCCCCCAGATTTCACCCCCTGGGGCTGAGGAGTCTCAAGAACAGAGATCTTCTTCTCCTCCACCGAAGATCAAGGGCACCACCACCCTCCTCACCTGTCGTCTCTGTTCACGCACTCCTTCACATCACATCACTACACTCTCTTGGCTCTGAGCCATTGCCTCCCCCTAAATGCAGTCTCTGTGTCACAGGAAAAAAGTGGTTCTGTCCATGGCTATACAAGAAAAGTCCAGCCAAAGGCCACTCCATCATCTCCTCCCATCTAGGATTCTTCTCAACTTCTCTCAGACATCTTTCGCTTGCACGGACTTTCATCACACTTGCCCATTTCCAGCTATTCCATATCTATCTCTCTCCTCATTCAGCTCCATGAGGATCAGCATTTGTAAGGTTTCCATCATTCAAGAAAAGGGTTAAAATATCACGCTCTGCCTGTCCAGAACTCCCACACTGGCCCTGATGGGCACCTTCTTGCTGCACCCCCCCTTCCTTCTTCTCGGCCAGGCCATGCTAACAAATTTTAAGGTGGCACCAGCACAGGCACAGGCTCCCACTATCTCCTTTGGGGGGTGGAGGGCTGCCTGATGTCTCTCAGGATTCCTCCTCTTCCCTCCTGCAGGGGCCTCTACCTCCCTTCTCTGTCTAAGGCCGGGCCAACCTCATCTGGCCACATGGCTTCCCCTCCCCTGCCCAGCCTGCAGCTGGGCAGGACAGGTCTGACCTCTTTCATGGACAGAACCCAAGAGAGCTTCCCCCTGGGAGTTCTCAGCTTTTTACCCCCCACCTGTGTTCTCAGGGGCATATCCATATCCTCAGTGGCCACACCAGGTGCCAATATTCAAATCTGAGCACCTATTGGTTTGACCACAGCATCCCAAAAAACTCACTTCCTCTCAAACCAGGACATTAATGAATTGAACTAACACTTGAATAATTTAACAACACATTCTGCAAATCCTCTGAATTTTGCAAAGCCCAATAAAGGTAATATTTTTTCAAAGGTAAATAGATAATTACAAAATCTTGGCCTGCCATAGTCAGCGATCTTGTTCTGGCTCTAATTATAATTTGAGCTGTCATCTCCATAATTGTAAAAACTGGTTTTGGAGACCTGTAACAAAGAAAAACCCGTTCTATAATTAACAAAGGATCTTTCTCAGAAGACTCCCTCTAACACTGCAAGGAAAAAGGGCTTTTCTGCAGCACAACAACGTGTTTGTCTTTTTTTGAAGAGCTTCAGCTACCTTTTCCAGGGATATTTTTGCTTTCCAGGTGAAGGTTCTTGGAGATTTGATGTCAAAATATCCTCTTAGTAGGTTAAAATGTGGAGCAAGTTCATAATTTGTAATTCCTAAAACAGATCAGACCCAGTGGATCTCTCCTAAAAGCTGCTGTAAATCTTGCAAGGTGTTGACTTTGCTTCGAAGCTGTATTTTCTGTGGCTTGATTGTTTGTTCTGTCATCCTCCATCCTAGATATTTCCAGGGTGAGAATTCTAGTGTCTTTGATGTTGAAATTTCCAGTCCAGCATTTTGAATTTCACCAATGATGCTGTCTTGAGTATGTTACATTTCTTTTGGAGTTGCTGCTGCAATGAGCAAGTCATCTCTGTAGTGTAAAAATCTTGACCGTGGGTGTTGTTTTTGTCTGGCTGGAGAGAAGTCTTTTGCCACAAAATATTGACAAACAGTAGGCGAATTTTTCATCCCTTGCAGCAAAATGACCCAGTGATGTGGGAATCCTTAAAATCAGAGGATTTTGAGAAAGCTGCAAAAGGCAGGTCTCAGACACTGCAGAACTAGAGCTGATTAGAGCTAAGCAGTAGCCATAAGCTTTGTCAGTAGAACATTTATTTAAGTAGAAAAGCAAGGACAACTAAAACAATGGTCTGTGTATTAACGCTTGGCTAGAATAACTCCCTAAGCTACGCGAAAGTATATCTAGCCAGTTGTTAGGAAGTTCTAAGCTTAATAATGGAGCTCTGCATTGTATCTTAAGGCTTACAAGCAGGTATTGTATTCAAAATAAGCAAGCATTGTTTTAACAACAGGTACATGTGCTTATAGTAGTTGGCTAGAACTACTGTCAATATGCTTTTGCTTTATGTGATTGGTCAAAAAACTTTTTAAGTAAGTTGCAACATTAAGTTCTTGGTCTGATGCTGGGGATGTGACCTGCTGGCATCTTCTCATTGTCATAGCCATGTAATGAGACTGATACTAGAAAATAAACAGCTTGAGATGTGTTCCTCAGCAGTCTTGTCCCATTCATGATTTGTACACAGACCCCCAGCCGGCAATACAGTGATACCTTTGAAGCAGTTCTTCTCTATTGATGGCCGGAACTGAAAAGGAAAATCAAGGAGCATCCTCTGGATGCAGTAGAATGTTGAAAAAACAATCTTTTTAAGTTGATGACAGCAAGAGGCCAGTCTCTTGGAATCATTGAAAGAGTGGGAAGTCCAGATTGCAGGGGCCTCATGTCCTCTGTGATCTCATTGATCTTCCTCAGGTTGTGGAGCAATCTCCAGGAATCAGAAGTCTTCTTAAGAATGACAAAAACTGGGGAATTCCAGGGACTCTTTATAGGTTTGATGTGGCCTTTTTGTAGTTGTTAATTTACTAATTTTTTTAGAATATTCAGTTTTTTCTGTTCAAGAGGCCATTTATTAATCCAAAGTGGCTCATTGGTTTTACATTTTAAGTTCAGAGTGGCAGGTATTGCTGAGGTTTTCATCAAAAATCCACTTTTCATCAAAAATCCACTTATTCACTCCTGACTGGGACAACGTCTCTCCCCTATACTGTGACAGGCTTCGGCACCACAAAGGGGCAGATGGTTGCTGTTCTTCCCATAGGACCTGTAACAGTCATCATGAATTCACTTTGCAGACACAAGGTAGTTCCTCCAATTCTTGTGAGACCACCCATGGATATCACCAAATTCCAATTGTTTGGCCAGGATGCATGAGAAATCACAGTGATCTCTGCCCCTGTGTCCAGCATACCTGTAATATGAACTGTTTTACCAAGGTGTGTCAGACTGCACGTCAACTCTGGCCCGTCATTGCTGACACATCTTATCCAACGGACATTAGGCACCGGGCCAGAACTCTCAAAAGACATTTCTTGGCATACAACTTGCTTATTTATATTCATTGGTAATGTAGTAGCAATGGCTATTGTTGTTTTTGGTTCAATTAACATTGGAGCATTGTTAGCAAGAGCTGAAATCATCAGCTCTTCATTACAACTTGCTAATATGACAGCTGGAAAAACTGAAAATCCAAGAAATTTATTACTGTCCTTGCCTATAATTTAAAAACCTTGTCTTTGTTGTGAAGTACCAGTAACTCCTGTGGGAATGCATTCACACCAAAAATTTTTAAAAAAATATATTAATTTGGAATTTGCCAGTTCGCATCATATCCCTGGGGATAATAAATTGGGATCACTTGAGAGATGGCTGGCGATTGCACAGATTGCATCTGGCCCAGGCTTCCCCCAGGTAACTGCAAGTTGTTTGAATGGTCTTGTGATTGAGCTGCCATTATCTGTTTCTCCACACCACGGCACTGTGCACTCTTTTTCAGGACTCCCGTCAGAGGTTTTCCATCTATAACAAACATTGGCAAAATGCCTTTCTTTTAGGTGTTTTTGTATTTTTTGCAGTCTCAGGACAGTCCTTTTTTAAATGTCCAAGCTTATATCAGTGAAAACATAGGCCTTTAACTGAATCAATCTGCAAAGCAGTGAGGGTTTTCTCAATAGTTTTTGTTTGAGCCTCAAGGGCTTTTGAAAGCTGCTCCCACAGCACATTAGCATGCACTGTAGCTACATGCAGAGGTCTGCCCAGCTTACTACAAGCAGACAGAATTTGGAGAACTGTGGGGGGTTGTTCTGGTAGAGCTAAAATGACTTTTTTGCAATTGTCATTTGAGTTTGCAAAATCACGACTTTTAATTAAAAGTGGATGGGCTGCCTCTGAACAGCCTGGGTTAAACGATCCAGAAAAGATCCATAGGATTCAGTTTCTCCTTGCTGAATCAGAGAATAAGCATTCTCATGAGTTCCTGCAGGCTGGACAGTTAAAAAAGGCCCTCTGAGCTGCTTTCTTAATATCTTCAAGCACAGCTGGAGACAAAGCCTTAGCCTGGTCTTTGGCTTTGTCATTTGGAGCATCGCCAGCTAATACACCAACCGTAAGCTGAGCATTAGGACCACCAGCATAACTCTCAACCAATTTGTTAAGATGCTTTCACCATTATAAATCCCATAAAATATGCTGTGAGTTTTTTTAAATCATGGAGGAAATATTTTTACAATCTGAGAGTGTTAGATTGTAAGAGCCAAATATACTTTTCACCATATTGTTAAAATATGGGGAACTCAAGCCACTATCTTTGATGGCTTCCCTTATCTCTTTGATGTCAAAATGAGATATGGGCTCCCATCTGGGCTTAACATTATTCCTTTTATACCTAACTGGCATTGCAAGCAACTCTCTATTAGGTGAAGCAAAGTCTTTATCTTGCCTTTGTGTCTTATCTCAGCCCAATCAGCCAGTCTCTTTGGATTATTTCCAGAATCAAAACCAGGTAAAGCAAGCCCCCTTTTTGTTTTAACAAGACCAGTACATAAAAGGTTAACTTCCTCCTCTGAAGACTTACTGGAGTCACTAGAGTGACTGTTCTCCTCCTCCCCCATGGCCTTGTAAATCACAGACTGTTGCTGAGGAATTTCACATGACAGAACCTGTTAGCTTTGTAATGTTAACAGAGAAATCCTCCCTTTTGCTAGCAGAGATACCAGGTACTGAGAAATTTTTCCCTCTTTCTCCCACCCCCTCCCCCTCTCTTTTTCTCACAAGCAGCAAAGAGTTTGCATTCTGGGGGGGCAGAGAGAGGACCCAGACACGGCTCGGAAAATGGTGAAAGTTGGGGGGAACGCTGCGGTGGCAGTGGCAGAGGTGTCGACGCCCCAGTCTGAATTTCAGGGTATTGAGTCATGGCCAAAGCAGAGTGGGGGTCTGGGACTCAGCCCGAGTGTTGGAGGCAGGTGCGGATGCAGCCAAGGAAGCAGAGGCTTTAGTAGAATGTTTAAACATATAAATCATTGTATAACATGGTAGCAGCTTAGCAGCTGTTTGATCTCTGTTATGGTAAAAGCCTTGTATATTTTCAGTCCTAAAAGTTCTCAAAGAGGGAGTGATAACATGGAAGTTTCATCCATAGCCGGAAAGTGCTTCTGAATGCGTAATAGTAAGTCCTTTAACTCAGATTTTGAAAAGTTACAGGAATTAGATTTGACCAGATCTTTGAGGTTTTTATAAACATCTCTAGGCAAAGTGGACATCTTGTGTCTTAACATGTTCCCTGAGGCTTACCTGATGTTGAATAACAGGCAAGTCCTTGTCAGATCTCCGTCCTGAACAAGTCAGCAACAAGGGTAGAAATCCAATTTCTCTCTTCTTGCAAGAGTTATAATCCTGGGATTTGTGCTTCTCTCAGCAACACTTTACAAAAATTACCTTGGGGCTTTCTGACAGGTTGGACAGTTTAAACAAGTTATCTGTGTCCTCACATATAACAATACCCTTTTCCTGACCCAGAGATGGGGCAACTGAGAGGTGTTTTGAAAACTTTTATTCATAGTTCTATTTCTGCAAAGTATCTAGTCTTATTTGCAAGGCCATCTTTTGAAACTTCTTTCTAGATCCATTTCTCTCTCAATAATATCTGTCCTATTCCATGGCATTTCTAAGTCAACGTTTCTTGTCTCAAAGTTTGCATATGCATGCATACTGTGTGGGCCTTCTGTCAGACCCTGAGAACTGTCTACAAATTCATTTCCCACACAACAGGAACACAGTCTCTTCAGATTGTAAAGAACTCTGAGGCTGTGCCACAGAGGGAGGGCAAGAGGCATCACCTTTAGCATGGGATTTTTCTTGGGCCTTTAGGACCTCAAAAAATCACCCAGCAAGAGGGAAGCATTTCTGCAGCCACTTTATCTCCTTTCATCACACAATGCCACCATTTAACTTCCAGATCGTCCCACAAATCTTTCGTAAAGATTGTGGACTGAGTAACTCCTGGAAGCTGTCCATTGCCATATGATTTTAAAGTCATGTAAAGGCAAGGATGTGCCATGCTGTTGTGGCAGCTAGTCATTAGTTCAAAAACATCTCTCTCCTGGCCAGACATACCCTGACACATGTTCCCTTAAGCTCACCTCCTTTTATCTCGGAGGGAATGGTTGCCAGACGGCTTCCTGCTGCCTCATAGCAGCACTTCAAGTTCTGCGGGGCTCACCAACAATTGCTCAGCTAGGCAGATCCTCTGTCCTCATGCAGGACACCAATTGTTGGCAATTGAGAGATGGGGCTCCAGAGGATGCCGATGCCAAAGTTGATTTATTGATTACAGGGCTCAGTTTATATAGTCTTACAGCTTTGAAATAGAATTTTCCACTGCCAAGCAATAACCACATTATCCAAGTTTCTTGACCATATCATGGTTTTTACCCTACCAGGGCCAGGATGTCCACATCTGTCATTTCCCCAGTACTCTCTGCTCCACTGACCAGTTGCCTCCCCATAGAGATGGAGGGGGAGGATTCGCTATTCCAGCTGATCCTCCAGTCCTTCTGTGAACTGGTCGCACAGGCTTTCACAGGAAGGTCAGAAGATGATTGTGTCATTGTGCATCTCCCCCTTGTGCTTGGTTTTCTGTTTCCCTAGTCCTTAAAAGATTGTCTGTTAGTATAGACTTCATATTTGCATTGTCTGGTTGTATGACTGGGTTTCCCACATGGGGTACAGTTAATGTTTACATTCCTCTGTCCTTGAAATGTCCCTATTAGTGTGGGCTTGCGGAGACAGCTCACTCTCAGGTGGCCTTGTTGTCCACATCTGTAACACTGGGATGTCATTTTGCAGCAGCTGCAATGGAATCTGCTAATAAGGACATGTTGTGGGAATCAGATCCAGCCTTGGCACAGGCATTTGTCATCTTGTCTAATGATGACGAGATTTTCATTTGGCAGCAGTTCTATGATTTTCCTGCAATCTTTATTTGCACTGTCCTTTGCCAAGTGTAAAATTAATTGGTTTCTGGCCTCAATATTCACAATTTCTTTTTCCATGGCATCCTGCAGTCTCTCTATGAATTGCAGGTATAGTTCTTTGACCCCCGTCTGATCTTTGAATACCTTCGGGTTGGGTTAGCCCTGTTTGCTACCTTAAATAATACCTACATCCCCAAATCTTTTTCCTGTGCTGGCCCTTGTTGGGGTCTCTCTCTCTAGCTGGTCAGAGTGACCCTGAGAAAAATTTTAAAGTCTCTTTTCCCAGCCCGGTGCTTGAAGAAGGAGTCAGGGCTCTTCAGTTCTCAGTCTCAAGGTTGTTTATTGTATCTTATCTATAAAATTCTTCTCCCTGTTCAGCTGAGATCCGTTCGGCAGGACAGTCAGAGGCACTCCACCTGCCCCCAGGGCGGTGTTATCTTTATATACTACAAACTACGTGTACAACATTTACAGTTATTTTCCAATACCTATCATCTATATTAGACAGTGGGTTTCTACTCTAGACCAATCTAAAAGTGCCAACATCACCAGTCAAGATGGAGGTAGAAAAGAAGAAGAAAGGCTAGACATGCCCAAATCCCTCCATCTTGTCCCCAGAAACCCTTATACCAAAAATCCTAAAACCAACATTTACACTCTGTAATTATTTTATTCTTACACTATTTACTCTATCGTGGCTTTTATCTCTTCATGTAAAGGTGGCAAGTTGTTCCATGGTTCGTAATCGAACCCGCTGGTGTTCTGGGCTGTGTGCCAGGGTCTCTGAGCCCCCTGGCAAGGGTCCCAGAAACTCTGGACTCCCAGAGGGATGTCCTGAGTTCCAACAGGCCCTAATGAGTGTAACCAGGCTTGGAGTTGTGGGTCCCCCTATAGTCGTAGTCCTAGGAGTTGAGGAACCCCTATCCCAAAGCATGGGTTGTAAAGGCTGATCTCTGAGGCCATTTGGACCTGATCCAGCTAGCTTTGGACCCTCGGCCCCTCACAGCCTTACAAGAAGAAAAGTAACAGACTCAAAGTGCTCTTCTCTTCGGGACCAAAAATCCCACAGCATTATTGTGGAATCAATAAGTCAAACCAGGGGGTCCAATGGAGGCCAAGAGGACCAGAGGAAAAATAGACTGATTGTGTGATAACGGGAGATTTTAAACCCAGGGGATGGGAGCAGAGGAAAAGAACCACAGCCAAGTGAGGAGGGGGACAAGGGGAGGAGTAAACCTGGGGCAAACCACTACCACTGGGGTTTAGGGTGGGGGGGGGAAGACCACATGATAAGAGAGGATACAAGCATACTATTCAGTACAAAATACAAAACCTAGTGCAAAACAACAACTAAATAAACTATTTAGTCCAATACAGCAATGGGTCTTGTGGTGAGACCTTTAGGTTTTTTAGCTCCTGCTGTTCTGCACTGCATTGCCATGTTGATTCAAAAACCATATATTGAACTGGGGTAGAGATCAATTTTGCCAGCTTCTTGATATCAAAACTTGTTATTCCTCAGTGGTTAAAAATTGCAGCACGTTAGCAATGACAAGAGACCCCAGGCCATGTTTGGCAACAAGCTGTTGTATTTTGGAAAGAACTGGCCACTGGATGGGTGTATATTTATCAAGCACAGTTCCACTGCCTCTAAGTACTGGGTATACTTCAAGTGTCTCAGCTCCAGGCTCTCAGCCACCTGATAGGGGCACGTCAATTTTGCCTGCTCCTGTGAAATGCCTACTTCTGACTGCAGCTCACTTTACATGTTGCCAGATGCTGGTCGGGTCGGGTGTAGCCGTTGACAGCGCAGCAGCAGCAGCAGAGTTCTTTCGCAGTTCCACAGACAGGCAATGGTTCTGGCTCTCTCCATGGATGTCTTTCGAATCCCTAGTTGGTATATATCCCAGGGGCTGTTCTGACTCCAGTAATGGAGGTGACGATGCTTGTGTCACTGCAACTTGGGGGTCTTCCATCCCGCCACTACTTCTGGGTATGATGTTGGCTTGGCATCCAGGCATTTGTGATCACGTATCTCCAGGGTCTGCCCACTAATCGCAGCGGTGAGTGGGCATGCCCAACAGCATCTGTGTAATAGGTATGTCTTGGAGCCAGGGTAATCAGCTCTGGGAGGAGGCAGTCTGAGCATGTCCATGGAGACAAGGGGCATCTGCAGCTCTGGCATGTGCAGTTCAAATGGCTGTGCAGGCACACTCAGTTCCGCTACAGGATGCTCCACTTCTGCAAGATCCATGTGCCGCTGTGCGACTTCAGGGCCAGCATGATCTGCCACATTTTGAAAGTGCTCACCTGACACAACAGCATGGCATGGCTCAGCAGTATACGCGGCTCTGCAGCTTGACACAGCTTCGCAGCAATGAGGCATGACATGGCAGCAGCTCGGCTCACCTGTGGTGCGATGGGCACGCTCCACTGGCCACACATCCCAGCACGGGCCAGCAGCATGGCTCCACATAGCTGCAGGACTTTCCTCAGGCGAGACATCCCAGCATGAGCCAGCGGTGTGGCTCTGTGTGGCTTTGCAGCTTGATGCAGCTGTATTGCCCATCCTCCTCTCCTGCATGCCTGGTGCAGCATCCATGACCCCCTGTGTACTGTCCTCACCACTTGCCTCGGTGGGCAGTGCCTGCGGCATCCCCTCCACCGTCCTCCCATCAAAGTCGGTCTTTAATTTACTTAATTAGTCCACAATAAGTCTCCAGGGCTTTATTACATTAATGGCAGTCTCATCACCTATGGAGGCTGCCTCAATTATAAATCTTCCAGGCCACTTCCATGTTCTTATGTTAAGAGCGGCTCCTTCAGTCATGTACAATCTGTGGTTCTCAAACCACATTAGCAAGGCTAGCAAGGCCCACTCATCATATTTTATACCCCATTTCTTTAAAATAGAGTCCATAGCTGGACAACAGGTTCTTCCTGCACAGAAGCCCCCACTCCCATATTTCCCGATAGTGTCTGCTATTCACAAAAAGCCCAGACCAATGTGGCTCTCTCTGCCACCTTCTGGAGCTCTCTCTGCTGCTTGCAGCTATATCCTCTCCTCCACCGGGACTACTGCAGCTTTCCCCACTGCTCTTCACAGCCCTACAGGCTGCAGGAAGCAATCCCCATTGCACTCTGTCTCCCTGCTGTACCCGCAGCCACTTGTTTCATCACATTGGCTTTTCACTGATGTTGGAGACAGGCACGTGGCAGAACAATGAGGTTCATGCAACAACAGCAAACTTTATTGAGTGCTCTTCTCCTTATATAATTTTGAAGGCCTGCATGGTTAGTCCAGCTTATTGGCTGAACCAGCTGCCACCTGGCCATCGAGACAATAGCTGCCCACACCCCCAACAGCCTAGACTGCTCCCCAACTGTACAGACTGGTTGAGTTATGTAATTAAGGTAGTTATATTATAAAATTAAGGCAAGAATATAATTAGTTCTATTTCAGTAATAAACTTAAGATTATTTATAACTGTGAGGCCTTCAGGCCAGTTGTTACCACCACAATGTTACACTTCTTCAGCCCAGCTCTTTCCAATCTGGCTCTGAGGAGACCACAGCAGACCATGTCATAGGCCTGGCTAAAGTCTGGGCACACAAACATCCCCTTCTTTTCCCTCCTATGAGGGTTCTGCAATCCCCGCCTTGTCCTGCCAGTGCCTGGAATGGCTGCAGGAGGATTTTCCACATCCCCTTCCCTGCTATAATGATAGTGGTGCCCTGGAAAATGCTAAGATAAACTCTGAAATGTTAAGCCTTGTGTTTTACCTGCGTAAGTAGTATAATTGCTAGCTGAAATGATTGTTTAGTAATTAAAATAATTCTTGTATAATCATAAGAAGAACAATGAGAAACTGTATGTTCCTGGTCTAAGGTGGCTATGCTTGGCTGAAATCTATGTATACTATAGAACAGTGTAAGTTTAATAATTAACATGAAAGTTATATAACGATAGAACATAAAAGCATATCCATCCCGAACCTATGTCGGAGTCAGATTTGGGTTTGTACCCCAACACCCAGAGCTCTTCAATAAAAGCACCTGCATATAATCATTTCTCGTGATTATGTGTTCCTGAACGCTAACATTTTGGCAACCCAGGTGGGACCCTGTGAGTGCTGCTGAGCGAGTTCATGACTCGATCACGCTCCAGCCGGCACCGAGGGATTCTCGGGGAGCCCATTGGCCGCGACCACCTCTGCCGCTCACAACGTCCCCGGGAGAGAGGTAAGGTGCTTTTATTTTGGTTTGGGTGCCTGCCAATAAGACGCAGTGAAAGCTACGTTTGGTTGGGCTAAGAAATTCCTGGTGGTATTGCCTAGGCGCCGTTCCGTAAGACAATCGAAAGCATTGCTGGTTCGGCATTTGGTATTTTTGGATGGAGAAACTCAAAGAATTTTGGGCAGCAATGCCTCTATTCCACAAACTTCTCCTTTGGGGTGCTTATTAGCACATTGGAAACAGGGTAATTTTGGGGAAGAATTACGTAAAACTAAGTTGATTGATTATTGTAATACATGGTGGCCAGAATATATCTTGGAGAATGGCAAAAAATGGCCAAAATACGGCACTTTGCAATATAGCACCATTTCACAGTTAATGTCGTTTTGTAAGAAAGAAGGAAAATGGGATGAGGTTTCGTATGTTGATTTGTTTTTCTATTTATGGGAAAAGTCAGAATGGCAAGATGAATGTTGATTAATGGTGGTTAGAGCGTCTGCAAGTAATAAGTGCGGGGTTTGCGAGAAACATTTTCTAAAACACTTGGCGTTGAAAGAAAGTCTGAGTAGGGAAAATTATGCAGATATTGATTTACAGGTAGCTCCAATAAGACCAAGGGGGCCCAGCCCTACCCCACCTGTTTCATCTGTCCCTATCCCACTGCCTTTCCATACCTCACCCAATCCTGAGCCTGTCTCATCTAGTACACCTTTCCCTCTTTTTTCTCCTCTCCCATCGTCACCTGATCCCTCTTCCTAGGAAGATGAGCAAAACCTAACTGTGATAGAAAGGAGGGGGAGGGATGCAAGTGAAAAAAATAGCAATGGTAATAAATCAGCAACCCCAGTAGCCCACAGAACCCGAAGCCGGTCAGAGCTTGCCCCGGTTGTGGAAAGAAAAGACATAGGCAGACAAAAACAGACCGTGATTGCCCCCTTGCAACAAGGTGTAGGAGCGGAAGGGCCAGTGTATGTAAAAGTGCCCTTTTCTCCTGCAGATTTAATTATTTGGGAACAGTCAGCTGGAACCTAAAGAGAAAACCCTGATAAGGTGGCATGGGTAGCAAAAATGATAATGAAAACTCAGAATCCTGACTGGGATGATATACAAGTAATATTAGATACTTTAATAGACTCCACAGAGAAAGAGATGGTACTTAAAGCAGCCAAAGAAAGGGCAAGGGAGGATATCAGAAACGGGCTCGTAACAGGAAATTTAGATCTCAATTTCCCAACTGAGGATCCAAAATGGGATCCTAATTTACTTTGTGATATGAGGAGACTACAGAAATATCAGGAGTGGATCCAAATAGGAGTTCAGAATGCTGTGCCCAAAACCATAAATTGGTCTAAACTATATGATGTTCGGCAGGAAAAGAAAGAATCTCCCACTGTGTTTTTGGAGAGGCTTAAAGAGGCAGCAAGGAAATATACAGATCTCCAAATAGACACAGAACAAGCATAGGTTCAGCTCACTCTCATATTCTTCGGACAATCACAAGACGATATTCGGAAGAAATTGCAAAAATTAGAAGGGGAGGAATTAGGGAATCTGGATAAGCTACTTGAGGTAGCCTGGAAGGTATATAATAATCGTGAAAGAGAAGCTAGTAAAAGGCAACAGCAAAATCTTTTGGCAGTAATACAAAGAAAAGGTAACCCAAATTTCAGGGGACGTGGCAGAGGTAGTCGTGGTAGAGGACCAATTATGCAAGGGTTAAGCCTAAATCAATGTGCGTATTGCAAGCGGGAGGGGCATTAGAAGAGACAGTGCCCAAACAACTCAAACAACCGGTTTCACCAGGGCAATCAGTTCCAGTAAGAAAACATTGCCAAGGCGATAGCGTTAGGTGAATATAAAAGCTGACTAGACATAGAACCTGTAAAACAGGTTAAAGAACCTGTCAAAACCATACAGCTAGGGCATAAGGAAGTCAAATTTCTAGTAGATACTAGAGCTACCTACTCTGTGCTGAATGATCTACAAGGAAAAATTGGAAATAAGCAAACAACAATAGTTGGGGCTACAGGGAAGGAAGAAAATCAGCCATTCTTGCAACCCCTAGATTTGTGCTTTGGGAACAAGACTTTAACGCATGAATTCCTATATGTACCTGAGTATCCAATTCCGCTTTTAGGGAGGGATCTGCTGGCGAAACTTGATGCGGTAATAACCTTTGAAAACGAGGAACTTGTAATGAAAATACCTGAATCAAAGACAGGACAGATTTTAATGATCAAAGAAAAACCAGTTCCCTCTATCCCTAGGGAGGTAGATGATGTAGTGATTCCTTCTGTATGGGAAACGGATATACCAGGAAAATCTAAATTGGCACAACCAGTGCATGTAGAGTTAAAGGAAGGGGCAAGGGCTGTACAAATCAAACAGTATCCCATAAAACCAGAAGCACGGCAAGGAATAGTAAAGACTATTGAGAAATTCTTGAAATACCAAATTTTAGAAGAATGTGAATCAGAATTTAACACACCAATATTTCCAGTAAAGAAACCAAATGGAGAATATAGATTAGTGCAAGATTTGAGAGCAATAAATAAAATAACAAAAGACATTTATCCAGTGGTAACAAATCCCTACACATTGCTAACATCCGTAAAGGAGATATATAAATGGTTTACTGTAATTGATTTAAAAGATGCCTTTTTCTGCATTCCCCTTGACAAAGAAAGTAGGAAACTGTTTGCCTTTGAGTGGGAAAACCCAGGGAACAGAAGAAAGACCCAGCTCACCTGGACACAGCTACCACAAGGATTTAAGAAAAGTCCGACCCTATTCTGAAACCAACTGGCAAAGGAGCTGGAAATTTGGACCGAAAATGGGCAAGTACCAAGAGACCAATACCTATTGTTGCAGTATGTTGATGATATACTAATAGCTACAGAAGAAAAAGCAACCTGTATAAAGGTAACCATTCAGATTTTAAATTCACTGGGAATGGGAGGTTACAAAGTATCCAGAGGAAAGGCAGAAGTTGCCCAACAGACTGTGATCTACCTGAGATGTGAAATTTCACAAGGGCAATGAAAACTAAGTACTAACCATATCCAAGCTATTTGTGCTATTCCAGAGCCCCAGGACTTACATGAGCTGCGAGTCTTCCTTGGGATACCAGGATGGTGTCGCTTGTGTATCATGGACTATGGACTGATTGCGAAACCCCTGTACGAAGCTCAGAAGACACAGCCATTCACCTGAGGCAAGCCACAGAAAGAAGCCTTCCTAAAACTAAAAGAGGCACTGACGACTGCTCCAGCATTAGGGTTACCTGATCTGTCTAAAGATTTTCAGCTGTTTGTACATGAAAGACTATGCCTAGCACTAGGAGTCCTGACCCAACGACTGGGAAGCTGGAAAAGGCCGGTGGGCTATTTTTCCAAATAACTTGACAACATAAGTGCTGGGTGGCCTCCATGTCTGCGGATGGTCGCAGCCACCGTGATGCTGATACAAGAAGCCAAGAAGCTTACTATAGGAAGACACATAGATGTCTATGTACCACACATGGTAACCACTGTCTTAGAGCAAAAGGGAGGCCATTGGCTATCTCCAAGCAAGATGATAAAATTCCAGGTAGTCCTGACTGAGCAAGATGATGTCATATTAAAAACAACTAACCTTTTAAATCCAGCTTTGTTCCTAGGTACCACAACTGAAGAAGGCCCATTAGAACACGACTGTGTAAAGGTAATAGAGTACACCTATTCAGCAAGAGAAGACTTGAAAGACGTCCCACTAGAGCAGCCGGAGTGGGAGCTATTTACAGATGAAAGCAGCTTCGTAGAAAATGGAACCAGATATGCTGGATATGCGGTAACAACAGACAGCACAGTAGTGGAAGTAAAGGCATTACCACCAAATACATCTGCCCAGAAGGCAGAACTAGTTGCTCTAATCAGAGCACTAGAATTAAGTGAAAGGAAAAAGGTAAATATATGGACTGACTCAAAATATGCCTTTGGGCTGGTGCATGTACACAGAGCACTGTGGAAAGAAAGGAGATTATTGTCTTCTAGAGGTACACACATTAAACACCAAGATGCAGTCCTGCAATTGATAAAAGCACTACAAAAACCTGAGCAAGTGGCAATTATACACTGTAAAGCACACCAATCAGGAAACTCCAAAGTCTGTGAAGGAAATCGAAAGGCATACTGGGCAGCCCGACAGGTTGCTCGAGAGGTGCAAACAACAATGGCATTGATACCTTCAAAGCTCAATATATCCCAATTTAATCTGCCTCCAAAACCAAGATAATCAGTAGAAGATGAGAGACTGTCACATTTACTAAATGCACAAAAGAACTCAGAAGGATGATATTTGACTGCACAAGGACAAATAGTGGTACCCCCTTGATAATGAGAGAAGTTCTACAAATTAAACATAAAGAATGTCATTGAGGTGCAGAGGCATTGGTAAAATTGCTAAAGCAGAGTTTAATTTCGGTACGGATGTTAACAATGGCAAAATCAGTCATGTCAAAATGTGATATCTGCTTGAAAAACAACCCAGTGGCTAGGCGACAGGCACAGATAGGAAGAATTCAGATAGGAATAGAGTCCGGAGACTACTGGCAGGTAGATTTTGTAGAATTGTCAAGAACTCGAGGATACAAATACCTGTTAGTAGGGGTTGACACATTTTCTGGATGGCCAGAAGCCCTTCCCTGTCGCACAAACCAAGCAAAAGAAACAGTTAAGTGGTTACTACAGGAAATTATTCCCAGGTTCAGGGTACCCCTAGGGGTATCGTCAGATAGGGGGCCCCATTTCATAGCTACAGTAGTAAAAGAAGTAAGTAGATTGCTGGGGATAACTTGGGACATCCACACACCGTGGAGACCCCAGTCAAGTGGACAGGTAGAGAGGATGAATCAGACACTAAAGAGGCAAATTGGTAAAATATGCCAAGAAGCCAAGCTGCAGTGGCCCCAGGCTTTGCCAATAGCACTGTTGAGGATTAGGATAAAACCTAGGAGCGGGATGTCAGTCAGTCCTTATGAGATATAGTATGGGAAACCATATGAATCTCCTAAGCCTAACCCTAATGTACACATTACAGAAAAACAGGAAGTGTATAATTATGTTCTGTCTGTTGGGAAAATTTCAGCTCGACTCCGGAGCATCCTCGTGTGGAATAGACCAATAACTCTCGAGAACCCAGTTCATAACATACTTCCAGGAGACGAGGTGTACATTAAAAACTGGAACGAAGAACCACTGAAAGAAAAGTGGAGTGGACCCTATCAGGTACAGCTGACCACCTTTACAGCAGTGAAAGTAGCCGGCGTGGACCTCTGGATTCACTACAACCGAGTGAAGAAAGTCCATCCTGGATCACCGACTGTGTAAACTGTGGAACCCAGACTGCAGATAAGATGTGTTTAATTACTTTGAGAATGCTATTAGTAATTGTGCTAATGTTATGGTCATTAATGTCTTTGGGATGTGGGATGCAAAAAGATCAACTAACCACTCTTCATTCTAGAATGAAGTGAGAGGCAGAAACACAGGTGATAAAAATTTCTAATGCAGTTTGAGCTGAGAATGTAATGATTGGATTAGTCAAAGATTTTGCCAAAATACAAAACACCAGTAGAATAACTGCCTGTCTGCCAATACCTAAGGCAGCAGGAGATCCAGTAAACTGGGGAATCATAACATCAAAATTACCTGAAATACAAAAGAACAAAACAATTGCATGCAAACAGGTACCCGAGTCGAGACAAGTGGTCAAGGAAACTTGGGAGAAAGTAGGAACATGGATGAGACCTATGAGCCAGAAAGACTGTATTCTAAGTGATGGCATACTAGGAAACCCTATGGGACAGTCGGGAGGCATCACACAATGGCAATGCTATTTGCCACACTATAAAAAGATCATAGAAAATGTTACAGAAACTACTCTGGTATGGAAGTGTGAGGCCAAGGATCAGAAAGATCAGATAGAGCCTTGGGACAGTGCGTGGTCTGTGAGTATACATCAAAAATTCCAATATATGGCAAAACCCCTTGGTGTATTAAGTGGGAAGGCTCTGAGAATGAAACAGATCCAGCAGTAACATACACTGCCACTAGTAGCAGAACGTGGGCAGAGAAAGTAAGTTGGTGGGCATGCAATAAAACTTATGACTGCACTTCTGATAATGCAGAGATAAAACAGATACCACCCCTGGCAATAGCCCTACAGATTGGTTGTGCTTGCAGAGGGATCAAACATAAACAAGGCAAAATGAATTATAAAGTGATTATAGGATGTACCAGGAGTACAATTAAAAGTCCAGGACAATTTGTATGGGCAACAAGCGATGGTACCTGGACAACACATCTGCCTGTAGACGAGAAAGTAAAAGAAATTACTTTGGGCCTCCCAACCTTATGTGCAATTTGGAAAAGGTCCCCATTTAATGGAAAACATGAACTTCTGCAGATAAGAGCAAGACGAGAAGTTCTAGACAATGAAAATCCAGATGACACTTGGCAAGAACCCTCTAGTGGAGTGAAACTTACTTAAGTTTTTAAGACTCTAGGGCCCTAGGACTCTAGTGAAACTTACTTAAGTTTCACTAGAGTCCTAGGGCCCTAGAGTCTTTACTTGGTCCTATAGCAAACTATCAGAACAGAGAGATGCTGTACAAACTTACAGGCCAGGTAGATAGACTAGCAAGAATCACCCGGGAAGGATTTAAAGAATTAAACCTACAATTACAAGCCACCACAAAAATGACTTTGCAAAATCGATTAGCCTTAGATTTGTTACTCCTGAAGGACCATGGAGTATGTGGATTTTTAAAGGGATGAGTTGATCATTGCTGCATTCACATCCCAAATGTAACTGCAGATGTAGAATATGACATCAATCAGTTGAAACAAATAGAACATGAAGCACAAGAACAACAAAAAGATTTGACTACAAGCTGGTTAAGAAAAATCTTTAAAGAGTTAGGAATGTGAGTTCATAGATTAAATCTATCACTGAGAGTGTGATAATCTTACTAATTGTATTCTTAGCAATTTAGTTAGTTTACAGCATCTTAAGGAGAGAAATACAGAAGAAAACGTCCTGGAACCAGAAAATAATAAAGGCACTGACACAAGATCTACGCCCACTATCTTCTAGTTCTCCAGCCCATGATAGCATCCACGACAACTTTTACATCAACCCTGGATTTGAAGAGCATCAAACATAAATTGAGAAGTAAAAGACTGTATCAAGTGAAAACACTTACACCTATAGTGAAGTGAAAAGGCTTTCAAAGGTGGGATAATGATAGTGGTGCCCTGGAAAATGCTAAGATAAACTCTGAAATGTTAAGCCTTGTGTTTTACCTGTGTAAGTAGTATAATTGCTAGCTGAAATGATTGTTTAGTAATTAAAATAATTCTTGTATAATCATAAGAAGAACAATGAGAAACTGTATGTTCCTAGTCTAAGGTGGCTATGCTTGGCTGAAATCTATGTATACTATAGAACAGTGTAAGTTTAATAATTAACATGAAAGTTATATAACGATAGAATATAAAAGCATATCCATCCCGAACCTATGTCGGAGTCAGATTTGGGTTTGTACCCCTGACACCCAGAGCTCTTCAATAAAAGCACCTGCATATAATCATTTCTCGTGATTATGTGTTCCTGAATGCTAACAGGACCTGACAAGTCTGTGATTCTTCCAGTCCCCCTCCCTGCCCTGTTTGCAGGCTAGTTCCATGTCTGCCCCTCCCATATGCCCAGGAGGTATCCCAGACCTCTGGGATACCTCTGGCCTTTCCAAGGTGTTTGAGAGAGGTATCAAAACTACTGACACTGCCCAGGCTTCTCAACATCCCTGACACCAAAGGCCTTTTCCACATCCCTCAGTTCCAGGTGTTTTGTGGAGAAAATCAAAAACTCCACAACTTTGTAAAAGTTGTAAAGCTGGTATGTTTATTGCAGCACTGGATGCATGCGGGGATTACTCCCCTTAAAAGGCATGCATACCTCTGGGATCTTCAAGTCCCCTTTTTATCTTTCTTCCCAAATACATATGCATACAATTTCACAATAGGTTAATACATATTCATTTTACAGACTTCACGTAACATTTAGCACTAGTTCTTTTGTTATCAGAAAGAGTTCTTAGGCCAAGTTGACTTGTTTCTTCCCTCTTATCTCTGTCTTTCACTGAAGCAATTTCTCTGAGCTCAGACTAAACAGCTAAGATTCTAAGGCTTAACTAAAAGATGTACATTTAACTTAAATCAAAATGGATTTCTACCCTGGAACCTGGAAAATTTTATTCTGTCTAATTCCCCCCTTTCCTAGAAAATAAGTAAATTCTTTTACTTAATGCAGATTCTTACCATAACAGCCGTCTCTCAATGCTTTGCCATGTACATTTGCTAGGGATGTTAACATAGCTACTAGTTGTAGTATTCTCTAATTCTAAATTAGTAAAATAATGGATAATTTTAAACTTCTTCTAACTAATATTAACAAAACTACAATGGGATGACACAACTTATTAAAGATTCTATTTGCAGTTGGTGACCACCCAAAGATCACATCCCACCAGTGATGATCCGCATTTTGTTCTATTCTCTGTAGCATTCTGGTTATTTCTTTTGTATCATGTTGGACAGTAATTAAGATTTTCTTTCTGCTTTCTTGGATTTCTTTCAAGATTCTCAGTAGGTCTTGGTGCTTAATTAATTGTTTTACTAATGTAAGATCTATCTCAATAGGAGTATGTGATAGTCTGCGGTACATCGTATAATTGGCTTTAATCAACTGGTGAGATGTCACTGGGGCCAAGTACGAAAAATCACACCTGATTGTCTTAACAAAATTACAAATACAAAAGTTAGAATGATTTTTGCTAGATAAAATAACATCATTGTTATCAATCTCTACAGTAGCACAAGCAGTATACAAAGCAATTTTGCAAGTGAAAGTATGAACCAATCCTGACTGCAATATACTCACTTTTGCTCGTGTAAGCTTTAGCCTCAGTTCATTGTCTCTTGATGTCATTCTCCAAGGGGGCTTCTGGAGCCTCCTTCACTCGAGAGTGATGGATCCAGGCATTCTGCTCCTTGATCTTGATTGCAGTGAAGGTGGTGAGAAGCACCTGGAATGGTCCCTCCCACTGTGGTTCTAAAGTTCTCTCTGTAAGAGACTTAACATATACATAATCTCTAGGCTGTGTGTTATGTACTGGCTCATCTAGCTCTCTGCTCCGAGCTCCAGCCACATGTTTCTCAATTTCTCTGAGCTGTTTGCTTAAAGCTACCATGTAGGTGGCTAGTGTTACCTCCCCAATGTGGGTGGACATTCCCTTTTGTATTCCAAATGGTCTTCTATAAAGCATTTCAAAAGGACTCAGCTTTTCTTTAGCCCGAGGTTTAGTTCGGATTTGCGATAGTGCCAGTGGAAGAGCTTGGGGCCAGGGTAGATTAACCTCCTGCCCAAGTCTCACAATCTGCTGCTTAATCAAATGATTCATTTTCTTCACTTGGCCACTTGACTGGGGGCGGTATGGAGTGTGAAGTTCCCAATCTATGCCCAGGTGGCTACTAATCTGTTGCACTATCTTGGAAATGAAATGTGATCCTCTATCTGAGGATATTGTGGCTGGAACTCCGAAGCGTGGTATTATTTCTTGTAATAATACCCTGGTCACCTCTCGAGCTTTGACAGTTCTGGTGGGGAATGCTTCTGGCCACCCTGAAAATGTATCTGTCAATACCAATAAATACCAATACCCCCCTTTCCCTGGGAGTTCTGAAAAGTCAATTTGCCACTGCTGTCCAGGCCCATGGCCTCTCCCAATCTGACTGAGTTTCGTTTTGGGAGCATTTTTGGGGTTAGTCTGGAGGCAAAGATCACACTGTCGGGTCACCTGAGTAATAGTGGCATATAAATTCCTAGCAACTATTCTTTCAATCAAGTAGGTGTATAGGGCATCTATTCCCCAGTGTGCTTTCTGGTGCTCTTTCCTTACTAGTGACTACAATAAATGGGAAGGGATTACCAGCTTCTTTTCAATGGTAGCCCACCCTTCTTGGTTATATATCCCTATTTGATCTTCAATTAATTTTCTATCTCTCCTACTATATTCTGGCTTTCCTTCAAGTGAAATTTGTCCATCTGGAATTAGGGCTCCTTCAATAGTTACCTCACCTTTTGCTGCTTCCTTTGCCTCTCTATCCGCCAGCTCATTTCCTTCTCCCAATTCTGAGCTCACTCTTTGGTGTGCGTTGATATGCATAATTGCTACCTTTTCAGGCAGCTGAACTGCTTCTAACAGCTGGATTATCTCTTGTGCATGTTTGATGTTCTTTCCCTGTGAGGTCAGAAGTCCCCTCTCTTTCCAGATGGCTCCACGAGCATGCACGACCCCGAATGCATACCTCGAGTCTGTGTAGATGTTTATCTTCCTTCTTTTTGCCATTTCTAAGGCACGGGTCAGGGCAATTATCTCGGCCTTCTGTGCAGAGGTGCCTGTTGGTAAGGGTCCGGATTTTATTACTTCTCTGCAGGTGGTCACTGCATACTCAGCATGTCGCTTTCTATTGGCAACGTAGCTACTCCCATCAATGAACCAGGTCTCTGCATCGTCCAAAGGAGTGTCCTTTAAGTCTGGGCGGCTGGAGTAGGTAGCTTCAATGGTCTCCAGGCAATCGTGGTGCACTGCTTCTCTTTGATTTCTACTGAGAAAGGAAGCTGGGTTGACAATATTAGTCACCACTATCTCTACATTATTTTGCTCTACCATGATGGCCCAGTATTTCAGGAACATCTGTGGTGAAAGCTAATGGCCACTCTTTACTTCCAGTACTGTGGACACTGAATGGGACACTAGCACAGTCATTCTTTGTCCCAGGGTAAACTTGCGTGAATATTCAAGGAATATTCAGCACGACTGCTGCTACAGCTCTCAGGCAACCTGGCCATCTTTTGGCTGTTGCATCTAGTTGCTTGGAGAAGTAAGCAACTGCCCTCTGGTATGGACCCAAGTCCTGGGCCAGTATTCTCAAGGCAATTCCCTATTTTTCATGGGAAAATAGAAAGAATGGTTTACTTACATCTGGAAGTCCCAGGGCTGGAGCTGACATGAGGTCACCCTTTAGCTGGTGAAAGGCTCGTGTGGCTTCTTTTGTCTACTGGAGATCTCTGTTTCTATTGGCAATAAGAGCATAGAGGGGTTTGACGAGCAGTCTATAATTGTAAACCCACAGCCGGCACCACCCTGCCATGCCTAAGAAGGTTCGGAGTTCTTTTATTGTCTGGGGTTTTGGGGTTTGGGGTATGGCTTCTTTGCGAGCCTGCCCTAGAGTCCGTTGCCCAGCACTCACCTCATACCCCAGGTCGATTACTCTCTGTTTCACTACCTGTGTCTTTTTCTTTGATACTCTGTATCTTTGGAGTTTTAGGGAATTCAAAAGGCTTACTGTCCAGGCCATGCATGCTTCCCTCGTCTCAGTGGCTGCTAGAAGGTCATATACATACTGCAACAGCCTTCCTTCTTTCAGTGGAGGTTCTCAGGACTCCAGATCTTTTGCAAGTTGCTTTCCATACAGAGTTGGGGAGCATTTGAAGCCTTGAGGGAGAACGGTCCATGTGAGCTGAGTTTTGCGCCCAGGGCTTTTAGGGCTTTCCCATGCAAATGAAAAAATTTTCTGGCTGGCTTCGTGGATGGGGAGGCAAAAGAAGGCATCTTTTAGGTCCAAAACAGTAAACCAGGTTAGCTCAGGTGTTAGATGAGTTAATAAAGTGTATGGATTGGCTACTACTGGATACAAATCTTCTGTTACTTTATTGACAGCTCTCAAATCCTGTACTATCTGGTATGACCCATCAGATTTTCGAACAGGTAAAATGGGAGTATTGAAATCAGATTGGCATTCTTCCAGTAACTCTAACTGTAGAAAATTTTCAATTACTGGGCTGATTCTTTCTTTGTCTTCTTTCTTCAGGGGGTACTGCTTAATTCTCACGGGTTTTGTCCCTTCTTTGAGCTTAATTACTATGGGGGAGGCATTTTTTGCCCTCCCTGGTAAATCAGAGGCCCATACTCTGGGAAATACCTGACTTAGTATCTCTTCATCAATTTCCTTCTCAATTTCAATAACTGTTAAGGGTAAAGTTAATACCTCTATGTACTTTTGATCCAGAGTAACCTCTCCATTTTTGAAGGTAATGGTTGCTTGTAACTGTTCCAATAAATCTCTGCCTAAAAGTGCCTTTGGTGAATTAGGCATGTACAAAAATTTATGAATACCCCATTGTTTTCCCAATTTATACCTCAAAGGTTTGCAAAAATATGCCCTTTCAGACTGGCCAGTTGCCCCCTGCACTACAACATAATCATTTTCCACAGATACTAGAGCTCTATTAAAACTGAATATGTGGCCCCTGTATCAACCAAAAACTCCACCCTTTTCCCTTCTTCCCCCTGCCTCATTGTTATAACCAGTGGATCCGCTGGGGCAGAATCCCCTCGTCCTCCTCAGCTGTTTTGTACGTGTGCAGCTACTTGTTGGTCACTTCGTCTCCGTTCTGGGCATTGATTTTTCCAGTGCCCAGTTCTTTTACAGATTGCACACTGGTTTCTGCCTAGCTGAGGAGGTCCTTGTCTGGGTGGTCCCTGGTTACGTTTCCTTTGCTTTTCTTCTTGTACCACTGCCACCAACTTTTTCATTCCTTGTCTATATCCTTCTTCCCGGTTACTAAATACCCTCCAGGCTTCCTCTAGCAAGACTTCGAGATTTCTCCCTTCCGGTCCCCGGATTTTCTGAAGTTTACGTCTAATATCTCCAGCAGACTGCCTCAAAAATGAATTAACTAGTTGGTTCATCTTTATTTCAGACTCTGGATCTAATGATGTATGATGATGCATAGCATCCCTTAAGCGCTCTAAAAATTTTGATGGAGTCTCAGAGGGTCTCTGCTTAAGGGAATATAAGGCAGACTAATTTATGGTTTTTTGGAATAGCCCTTTCAACCCTCGTTGCTATCCACTCCTGATAATCTGTTAATTTTTTTACCTCTGCTGATACATTAGGATCCCATCCTGGGTCTTGTGGGGGGAAATACTCTTTTACATCTAACTGCTTGCTCTTGCAGTAATCCTCTGCCAAAGTCCCTGCTGTTTTTAAGATCAGCTGTTTTTCTGTTTCAGGGAAAGCATCCAGTAGTAACTGGATGTCAGCCCAATATGGGTTGTGTTGCTTGATAACGTATCGCAGACATTTGGCACTAAGTATCGGATCGACACGATAATTCCTAGCAATCCTTTCCCATGCCTCTAAATCAAGAGTGGTAAATGGCACTTTAACCATTAACCTCCCTCCTTCTGGTCCCACTGCTTCACGCAGAGGGGCCTGTAACACTGTTTGCCTCCTAGTTCTAGATGCAACTGGACTGTCCAGGGCGGGGCGGGTTCTAGTTGATGTGCCTACCTCCCTCCATGAGCTTCCACAGTGTCAAAATGGACTCCTTGGATGGGCAGTGTCACCATGGACCATTGGCTCCATGCAGCCCTGCTATGTCACAATGGACTCCTTGGTTCCATGAGGTTCCAGTGGTATCGCCATGGTCTCCTTGGATCCACAGTGTCACAATCAACCACTGGATCCACATGGCCCTGATGTGTTACAATGGCCCCTTGGTTCCATGGGATCCCAGTGTCACAACTGACTCCTTGCTTCCATGTCGCCCCCTCAGTGCCAAAATGGCCCATTCATTCCATAAGGAACACAAAAGTTTTGTAGAAACATTGAGCAACACCTGCTTAACACACCTGGGAACATCTGTTTGTATTCAAAAGAGAGGTTAAAAGTGAGGATGGCACCAGCAGCTCCCATCTGCAACAGAGATCCAGGGAAAAGGACAGGGACAGAGAATTCAGCTGAAAGACTCAGAGAATTCTGCTTACAGACATAATTTCTGGTCACACTGCCCCTTGTAGAAAGACACCATTCCAGGCAGCCTATACTGAGCAGGTGCTTCTTGAGTGGGATTTGTGGTTTAGGAAACCTGCTCAGGCTTTTCCATTCCTTCCTTACAAACAGGAAAACTTCTCCCGGGACTGTGTGCAGGCACAGCCCTGAGGAGAGCTGGTGGGACGGTGCAGTGGGCTGGGACACGGAGCTGCAGAGCTCCCCACAGGGATGTCAGTCCCAGGTGGGCCATGTCAGACATGGTGAGGCTGGGGGTGAGGAGTATGTTGTCCAAACAGGGTCAGCCCACAAGGGGCTCATTCTTCTACATGCCCAGACCTCCTAAACAGACATTCAGCATCAAGATCACCTGGAGAATGCTTCTATCCCCTCTTCTCTGAACTGGAAAGTAAAGAAATACTCACTTGATTAAAGAAAAAAAGTCATGATGTGCAATTTGAAATCTTCCTCCTCACAAGAATTCCACACTGACTCCAATCAGTTGCACAAGCCCTGGAGACTTGAAGACAATTGAAGGAAGACAAAGAGCCCCCAAGGGCTTTCTGTATTTTCATGAGCCCCATGGTGGATTTGGGGCTGAGTCCAGGATCCTCAGGCACTGAGAGAAGGCTGAAGAAGGTGCTCAAGGAGTCAGAAGCAAAATTCCAAGTCCCTTGGAGCATCACTGGGCCCCACTGAGGGCAGGGACTGCCAAAGCCTCCCCAGGGACTGGTGAGAGCTGGTGCTTGAGGCCAGGGTTGGAGGGAGCCAAAGGCTCTGAGCAGGGGACTGCAATGCTGAGCAAGCCCTGGCTTGATTGGAGGAAGCAGAAAGGACAAACCTTGAGCCCAGGCCTGGGACAGCAGGGTCTGTCCCTCACGAGTGGCTTGAGGCTGTTTGTGGGGCAGTAGGATGTGAGGGACAGGAAGGACAAATGTCCAAAACCTGCAACCCCTGCCTTCTCAGAGAAGGGTGAGTGAGGACAAAAGTACAGCCCCTCAAAAAAAAGTTCCTTCTGTGGGTCCAGAGGCACTGCCCGAGCCCAGGAGACAAAGCCCTGAGTGCCTTTGGCCCTGCCAGCCCTGCCCAGCACTTGGCCATCTGTCCTGCAGGCTGTGCCACCCTGTGCATGCTACTACTCTGCCCTGGCCAGCTGCCCACCTCACTGTCCCCCCCACCATTTCTGTGCCCTCCCTGGGGTCCCTGCACCCAACACTGCCAGCACACAAAGCCAGGGCAGGAGCCAGCCCTGCCAAGGGGCTTTGGAGCAGGGTGGTGGCTGTGATGGCTTCTGACCTCAGCAACTGCTCCTGGGATGGTTCCATGGAAACCAAGCATAGAAATACTGCTGTGCATTGTCCCTGCTGAGGGTCGAACACTGTCGGGACACATTCCCTGGCTGTAGGATTTCTGCCCAACCCAAGCACTGCACTTGTGTTCCAAGAGAAACAGGGTTAGGCAAACTTGTGTAGTTCATGGTATTTTAGTGTGTTTACAACCCGCTAAGTCATAGATCTTAACGGTGAGATCCGTTTGTAATTAATGGTGAAATAAATAGGGCAGGAGATATTCATCCTTTTGAATTCTTTTAGTAAAAGCGATCAACTCAAAATGGAGTCATTTTGGCAGGTCCGTGGGTTCCTGCCACCACTCCCAGCAGTGACTCAGAAGAAGAGTATTTGTGCGGGAGTCCTATCCTTGCAATGGCAGTGGGGGTATACCCAAAGGTCGGTTCAGGTTGTTGATCCAGGGGGTCCTGGGTCCGACTGACATCGTTTCTAAGAGGGGTGAGGAGTGACCGAGGTTCTCAGTGTCTCTGCCGGCTTCTGACCTCGCCCCTGCTGTCCAAACACCACCCTGACCTCTCAGTTCTGCTTTGGCTCGTCTCTTTTGGGGTATTTTCCAGGATTTGGTGGGGTTCTTGTCCCAATGCAGTCTGGGTTTTGAGATAAATTTGCATGTCTCCTGAGATGCAAATTCCCCCCTCTCTCCCCACCGGGGGTGGGGGGGGGTGGGGTTTGGTGGAGTTGTCATCGTCCTGGCCGCAGGCAAGGGTGGTACTGAAAAACAAGAATTCTCCACAATAGAGAGTTAAACGTCAGTACTCAAGGATACTCAACAGGTGATTACAACATTTAACTAACAAAAGAACTCCTCTCTGCCAGAAGTGGTTAAACCTGTAATTCTACAACTTTTACCAAAAAATGGGTAACCCTTTTTTTTTGTTCATAACAATGGAATGGAGAAGTAGTGTAACATAGAAAGGGGGAGCATATAAAAAAACAGAGGAAAACATCTTGGTTTGTTTCTTTCCATTTCCATTTCACTTCTGGACAGCTGTTTCAGTTTTCCAGGAATCTTCTCCACAGTACTGTCTGCTTTTTTCAAGAATCTTTCCTGGAGAACAAAGTTGAGCTTCTGTCATGCTACCAACTGCAGCTCCTCTTGGCTTTCCACACTGTGAGTGCAGCACAACTTCTGCAGCAAAGCAGGACAAATGTTTGGATTTCTTGACAACTTGTCCTTTTTTTTCCTTGGGCTGGGCAGTTGTGCCATTGGTGAAGTTTTCACTGTCACTGTTCTAACACAAGAAAACAGCAGGTGGTACCAGGACTTGCTGGGGAATGCAACCCTGACTGAATGGAGAGAAAGGATCTCCAGGACACTCTGGGATCATCCTGGGCTGGACTCAGGTTCTGTGATGGCCTCTGTACATTGATTCTATTTCAACAGCACCAGCAACAGGGCTGTGTTTGAGCCCTGAAAATGTGGCCTGTGTGGCTTTAATTCCCTTGACTTAGTGCTCAGAGACTTGTGAGAATTTCAAGATCTGCTAATCATGATGCCTGTGACAAAAATACCAAGTTCACCATCACAAAAGCACAGTGGGTAACATGATTGAAAGAGGCAATTGCAGTCGTGCTTATAAAACTCAGGTGGCAACCAGAAGAAGAAGAGCAGCCATGATCTGCTATTCTCAAGGCAAATACAACAGCCTCTTGCTGTCACCTCAGGGTGAGTAAAACAGTGCTGAAAACAGTGCTGGAACCTGATCCTTTCTTTCTCTGAGGCCTGGTTCAGGGCAGCACAGGCAGGCCCTGAGGAGTCAGGGCTGTGTGTGGGTGCATGTTGCTCTACTCCTGAATTCAGCTGGAAAAAGCCCTTGGAAGCCGAGGCAGGAGCAGGCGGCAAGGCGCCGGCACTCCTGGCTGGGAGCCCCGGCTGGGCCAGGCTGGCGCCCCCTGCGCTGCGGCTGCTGCTGCTGCCAGAGCTGGGCGGGACTTGGGGACAGGGAACAGACACGGTGGGGGGGGACACACACACAACAGAAAAGGCCTGGGGGTTGCAGGGATGTTGGCGCTCAGGCCAGCACCAGCACAGAGCTTCAGCCTGCAATTAACCCCGAGGGAAACACTGGGGAAAGGCTCCATTTCAGCTTTTCTTTACTTGTCGCTGTGAAATTAAAGAACAAGCAGGGCACAATTCCTCCTCCTTTGGGAGAAGCCCTGTGCCTGGGGCTGAGAGGGGCCATGAGGGGCCATGAGGTGCTGTGAGGGGTGATGAGGGCCGTGAGGGGTCATGAGGCGTTGTGAGTGGCCCTGCGGTGCTGTGAAGGCCATGAGGGGTTGTGAGGGGTCCTGAGGTGCTGTGAAGGCCCTGACGGGCTGTGAGGGGCCATGAGGCACTGTGAGGGGCTGTGAGAGGATGTGAGAGGCCATGAAGGGTCATGAGGGACTGTAGAAATTGTGAGGGGCTATGAGAGGCCATGAACTGAGGGACCATGAGGGAGTGTGGGGGTTATGGGGGAAAGTGAGGAGCCAGGAAGGGCTGTGAGAGGCCAAGAGGGGCCATGAGGGCTGTGATAAGCCATGAGAAGATGTGAGGGGAAATGAAAAGCCATGAAGGGCCATGAGAGGCCATGAGAGATTCTATGGGCCATGAGGAGCCTCAGCCCTGGCAGGAGAGGAGTCCAACCATGTCCCCAGGGCAGGGCAGCTATGAGGGGCCATGAGCACAGACGTAGTAGCAGAATGGGCTTGGAACACCTCTGGGAGGGCATGAGACCCTTCCTCGGCTCCAAACCACACCAAACCCACCATTAAGAGGATTTTCCATCTTTAGAATCCACTAGCAACTTGGAGTCAACTGTACAGTTTAATTTTGGTGGGAAAAACAAGGTAATTTTCCTAACGAGTGACATCCAGCCATTGTGAATAATGTCTAAGATTTAAAAGTCTTAACAATGAAAAGTAATACTCAAAAACAATAATAATAGGAAGAAGAAACAACCCCCCGAATTCCAACATGCAGCACCACACCAAAATGACAAACCTCATTTTTCTTTGCCATCACAAGGTTCATAAAAACAAATCCTGTTAACTTTCTCCACCTCACATCTTCCCTACCAGATAAATGAGGCCATTTGCAGTATTTAATACAAGTTACAATTGAGGGCTGGGGGAAAGAAAGGGTAGACACTACGAATTTCTACGTCAAACCCAGCAGGCCAACTCCAAAGTAGAGAGAATAAAATGGAATGGGAGTAGGGGCTGGTCAGATGTTTCTTTAAAGGATCACAAAATCACCTCTGTGGTATTCACATGCCCTAAGAGAGACTTAGCTTTCTCAGGATTCACCTGAGAGAAGCAGAGAAAAGAATGATGAAAACAATTCTTAACTCATTTGCTGCTCCTGTGTTTGTGCCTATGTGGTATGTGTTCTGGAGATTGTTTACCTGAGGTGATTGCTTGATTAGGTTCTGGTGATGGTGTTTTGGATTCATTGACCAATTGGATCCACATGTGTGTATTGGGACTCTTGGGCAGGACTCTCAGGCAGGAGTCACGGGTTTTCCAGTTAGTGATAGTTCTCATTAGTGTAATATAGTTATAGTATCATACAGTGTAATCAAGTAATTAATTAGCCTTCTGATATCATGGAGTTCTGTGCATCATTCTTCACAGACATCGGGCATCATAGCGCCAATACACCTCCAAGTGAACAGGAGGGGAAAATAAGTTCCTATAAACCACCCTGTGTGTTCAGCTGTGAGGAGCTGGACACAGACAGAGGCATCTGGAACAGTTCTTTCCTCAGGCTGAGCTTTCCGGCCAGACCCTGAAGTCAATCAAGTGCTTTCCCAGAGGATTCCATGCTTGCCAACCACCCCTCAAGATGTGGTTCAAAAGAGCACAGAACCTTTTTCAATCTCAGGAGAGCAGAACAAAGGACAAGAGATACCCAGTTCAGAGATGTGTTTAAAAACCTGGAAAATAAAAATCAATTGTGTGTGGCATTGTGTTTTAAAAGATTTGTTAATGTTGGTTGTGTTAACTGTTTTGTATTAAGAAATGGTTTGGTCCTTGGTTCCCCCATGTTCTTCCCTCATGATGGTTTGTCCCAAGTTGTTTACCACTTTCCTTTCCTGCCAGTAGCCTGCCCATCAAACCAAGTGATCCTCCCCTCCTCCCCCTCTGCCCTTATAAGTCTTCTCCCCTCCTTATGGTGCTGCCTACTCCCCCTGTCAGTTATTGTAACCGCCCCCCTTTTGTTCAAGAATTTTCAGTGTCTATCATCTCTACCTTGTTATATTATTTGCCTCTGGGGTTTCTCCCCTCCTCTGTGAGATCCCCATTGATTCAGATATGTTGTACACTCCTCCCCTGCCCTTATCTTATTGGTTGCCTTGTGTCTCCTCCCTCCATGCCCACTCCCTTTATCAGTTCCTCCCCGAGCCCTTCTCCCTTGACACTCGACCCTGGAACCATCGAGGAATAAAGCCTCCTTGTTAGCCATACAGGTGTCCTCTCTTTGCTTCCTCTGCCTTGGATTCTTTGTTGCCTCACTCTCTCCTGTGCCACCCACGCTGCAGACGGCATCACCACCTGGGATCCAGTAGGGGGACTCAGGGGTGGCAAATCTTGTGGCCTCCTCCAGCCAAGATTTGGGAGCAGCTAGCTGGGACTGACTGGCTCGCATGGCCGCCGAGAAGTGCTGCACAATTGAACTCTGGAGCCCAGCTGTGGGCCCTGGAATTCAGCGGAAAACTGGAAAGGCTTTTTACAAGGACTGACAGTGAAGAGCTAACAGATGAATGTGTGTGGCATTTCGAGAGGCTTCCAATTTTCTACATTTTTCCTTGAACTGTTGAACTTGACTTCTTCTTTGCCTCCTCTTGCACTAAAGGAGCCTCATCTCACCAGCCAGGAAGGCAAAGCTTATTCCTTATTCCTGGCCCTATGGATGGGTGCTGTCCATGCAGCATTTCCATCCCTCCCATGGCCTCTTCCCTCAGAGTCCCAGGAGCAGCTGCTAGAGAACATGGAAGCTGCAGATGGAACTGCTGCCCAGCCCAGCTTGAAGCTACACAAGAATCCTTCTGACAGGAGCCCCAATATTCCTTCCCAGAGGCACTGAAAACACTTCCCTATCTGTTTTGCCTGTTCCATGCAGACATCACAAGAAACATCCTGTCTTTCCTTTGGGGCAAGGCCAGGACCCCAAATTCACACTCAAAATGCTGGATTGCGGCTCATTTCTGCATCTGGTAAGATGGGGCTACAGCACTGAACTACAGAGAAACTCACTGTACTTCACCCTCTAGCTTGCAAACCCAGCCCTTTGAAAGGGCTTTAATAAGGGCCTCAAGTAATAATACAAATAGGATTAATTTTAAACTGTTACCCTTCATTCTCTGGGGTAGATTCTTCTATTCTATGCAATGGAACACATCTTCAATTAGACTGCAAGTAGTGGGTCTGAAGCCTGCAGTAACAGAACAAAACGAAGCTAGCCAGATTTCCTTATGAAAACTGAAAGACATAATAAATAGTAAATATGTTTTTCTCTTGAAAACATTTTTCAGGAAAACATAACGTACAAGATATGGCAAATTCACACTATATTAGTGTTTTAAAAATGGGCAAGAAGGGGTTATTTTTTGAGAAATGTCACTGTTGAGTCAGGAACGGATAAATGAGTGACACATTCCAAGCATTTTCAAAAGGCATAAAAGCTTACTTTACTACAACCTTCCTATATTTATAACCAACATCATTCACCCAGAACCTGATTGCTTCTTAATAATACCTGTCACCCATTGGTTAATTAGGAACCATCCATTGGTAAACCATCTTATAAGAAACAACTGTTGTTCAAAACACCAGCTGCAAGATTGTTTTAATCATTTCTCTCAGCCTTCTCAAAACCCCCTAGAACAATTCCTGGGAAAGTTTATCTGGCTTTCTCTCTCTGACCAGGCTGTCAGTATCCACGGAGGAAAGGTTAATTCTACTACCAA
Source organism: Haemorhous mexicanus (assembly GCF_027477595.1). Taxonomy (NCBI): domain Eukaryota; kingdom Metazoa; phylum Chordata; class Aves; order Passeriformes; family Fringillidae; genus Haemorhous; species Haemorhous mexicanus. Next base: position 165,642 of record NC_082364.1, read on the forward strand.
ATTAACTAGTTGAAGTTGAAGATATGTTGAACTTGGCATTTAAAACCTGTCCATGGTGCCTGTCATGGGTCTTTGCCAGCTCCTCATGGCCTGCAAGGAGCAACTGAAGAGCAAGAGCTGGCATGGAGGAGGTACGACACGTGGGTGCAGAGGAGATGCAGCACTTGAGGACAGCTTTTTGTGCTAGTTAGGACTTTCTAAATAAAAACTCTATTAAACCTCAACTCCCTTGCAAGTTTCTATTTTCTCCTGGTGTGATTCAGATGCCTGGAGCAATGCGAGGGGGAGTGGTCCCAGCCTGGCCGAGAGCTGAGCCCCAGCAGAGCCCTGGCAGAGCCCAGAGCAGCCTCAACACCCACAGAGCCTGGCTGGAAGGAGGCACTTGGAGCAGGAAGTGGCAGCAGCCTGGCCTTGGTGCCTTTTCCTGGGACAGGACTCATCACCCTATCCCCAAGCTAAACTGGGCATAGGTTGCTCCGGAGGGGAATCACGACCCTGCTGTGGCATGCGCAACCGGGGGAGATTTGGCCATCCCGAGTCTCCACAGGAGCAGAGGAGGGAGGATAGTGGAGTGATGGTGTCACTTCTGAGGATGCCTGCCCTTCTCACTAGTCCTCTTGTGGCTCCTGGGGTAGCTCAGAGTGCTGCACCCCTGAGGGCAGAGGCGCAGAGAGCTGAGCAGCTCCACAGGCTGTGGACATCCTTTAAATAATACAGCAACTGAAAAATCTTTCTAATGTGTGAGTAGCTTCAGTTCAGAAACATGTTTTCCTTTATAATAATAGATTAGTACTAAATAAATAAATAGATTTCATTTGTAATCCAGATGTATTTCATCGTTTTCCAAGGTTCTGGTCCCCTTCTTCCAGAGTAATTTCCTTTACTCACCCACTTTCTAATAGTCAGAAGGGAGTTAAGCACACAGGAAAAGGCAACAGCTCCTGTTTCAAAGAGGAGGAGCCACCACTCCAGTGAACTCAGTTGTTGCCAGGCATGTGCGTGCATTTGAAGGGTGAGTGGGTGTTGGGGACAGAGATCTCACACAACTTCTAAGGCTGTGAGAAACCCAGAAGTGGCAAAGTATCATTCCGGGTCAACTCCTACTGAAATTCCATTACCCCACACCCTCAAAATGGGCAGGGCTGGGCTGGGCTCTGGCAGGGTTCGGTTTTAAGTGCCTTGTGCTCCCTGGCATGTAAGTGATCATATGAGCTCTCCTACTGATTGACTGGGGTATGGCTGCTGAAGGAGAAGGGGGAATCTCAGGAGACAGGAAAGTCTCTTCTTCTCCTTTCTCCCTCCAGTACCCCCTCTTTAAAGAGAAATGTAAACCAGCCTATGCTGTGTTTACATGGGACTCCTTCCCTCAGCCCAGCGTCTAACTCACTGTGTGATCTGTTGTTGTGGTGTGATGTCATGGTTTGCCCAAGATACCCTGGGTTTCTCCCTGTTGATTTCTTCCCCAGGTGTGTCAATCACCTTTCCTTTACACACCCTGACCCCTGCTGAGCGCTGTCTGTCAGTCCTGGCATTCCAGAAGGGCGTCGAGTGATTGGCAGAATTCAAAAGATGCCTTATACTCCTGGAGGACATTGGGCCATCCAGGTGTCAGTTGTCGCTTAAGACTTCCCCTCCCTACCTGGTTGGTAGCCCCCTGTGCCCCTTCCCTCCCTCTCTCCCCAGGGTTAAAAGGAACAGCAACCATGCGGTTTGGGAAGTTCTCTTGGAGCTGTTGATGCATTCAGAGGCCTGTGGGCCAGGAATAAAGCTCTGGATAGAAACCCTCCATCAGAACCGACTCCTTTTCCTTCACCTCACCTTAAAGCTACTCCATCAAGGTAAACCTGAGCTCCTGCATGCCTGGACTTGCCTCCAAGTGCCCTGCTGCAGCATCCAGCTAGCCAAAAGGTCTCTCTGAGGTGAAGTTGCCACAGTTGCCACCTTTTGGTCAAGCAGCAAGGGCCAGACAAGCCCAGGCTATATTGGTATAATTCCAATAGTCTGTGGGAACCAAAGCCAGAGAAGTCCCAGTATCAGTCACCACATGGTTCCCACACAGGAGGAGAAAGCACTGCTCGGAGTGGGCTGGTGATCTATGTACTGTCCTGATTCCATCCACACCACTCCTCTCAGCCACAGATACTAAAAGGATCCCAGGAAACCCACAGTGCTCTACCACATCCCAGCAGCACTCCCTGCTGTAGCCTCAGTGATGCTGGATAACCTCATCAATGAGGATCTCTGCCAGTGATGGAATGTGTGGATGGAGGCCCTTCACAGAAGGTTGTGGGGCTAAATGAGAGATGGCAGTTGTCAGTCAGGAGGGCAGGGACCCCCTTATGAGTCCATTGGCTTTGGTACTCTCAGCCTACTCTTCCCCAAGTTCCTGGTTTCTGTACATTTACAGTAGAGAACCTTGTGTTATGTTTGCCCAATTATCCCTTCATCAAAAAAACAAATATTAAAGGTAGCAGCAATTTTAATTGAATAGTTTAAAATATATAAAATCAGATACAATTTGGTTAAAATAAGGGATAATTTGGTTCCAATAATAGCGCATAAGCAAAATAAATAACCGTGGGGTACAGAGTGCAAGGTCCTTGGACCCCTGCCACCTCATGTACAAGCTTGCCAAATGAAAATTCCCCATTTTATGCCATATGTCAATGCCATCTCCTCCCATTTTTGATTCATCAGACTCCTACCTCCGCCCCCATCATCACATTTACTGCGCATGCTCCACCACTCTTTTAGGTGGTCGCACCACTCTTCGGGGGTCGTCTCTTGATGAAGGCCTCTCCTCTTCCTCAGTGTCCTTTAATTCACCTTTGGGTTACACATGCACACCAAGCTAGTATAATGTAAGCCAAAACTAACATAATACCATATCCAAGCACCAAAGCAGTAAATCTCATATAATTTACATTTTCCTGACATCCTACCAGATTTTCTTTTCTTACTAGCAATTTTTAGTAACTGTTATCTCTTGCTCCTTCCTGCTTTGAACATCTGCAAGAAACATGGCGGGTGGAACCCCTCCTCTCCCTTTCTTTCTTGGCAGTGCACCTTTTAACTGTTTAATTATTTCCAAATACTAATTACTGTATCAATATTGATTACTGTTTCAATTTTGTCAGCATGAATCATACCTATTTATCACACTTGCTTGTTTTTAGAACTAGAACAAAGATCCCAGATGGAACAAGTCTTGCTGGTTTTAGTCAGAAGCATCAATGACCAAAGGTCATGTTTCCTCTGGTTTGGTCACATCTTTTTTCCTTCTCAGTGTTCAGGCTGGGTTGTGGGATGTCCTTGTTTGCTGCATTTTCTGAGCTCCTCTTGGATTGTGCCTTCTGAGGATTCTTTGTGCTCCTTGGTCACACAGGGGAACCTTCCAGGTAGTTTTTGGGTGGGCTGCTGCTGAGATGTCATGGGAACATTGCCGTGTCCTTGTGGTGTTCCCATGGCTGTGGGGCACCGATGCCTCAGTGTCCAGAGTGGCTCTGGGCACCTGCTCATTGCCAGAGGATCCTCCTGCCTGAAGCATTCTCAGTAGCCAGCCCAGCCCTGATGGGTGTCCTTCTGTGCTTGCAGTGGTACAGTCTGCAGACATGTGCAGCACAGCCAAAATGATACAGCAAGTGGTTGCAGCAGTTTGCACTCTGTACTCTGTGGCTTCTTATGGGTATTTTTTAACCTACTTGGCACCTAAGTCGAAGTTTTCCCCAGGTGCACCATACCTGGATTTGGAGTTGCTGTCTGCTTTCTGTTCTTCCTTTGAAATGAAGTTGATTTTGAAACAAAGTTGCCATTAAATGCCACTCTTTTGGTAGAGCTCCTGCCAACAGCTTCTTAAACAAGGGATTGTTTCTGGCCAGCAGGGTGTGCACAGCATTTGGAATGTAGCCTGGGGGGGTTCTGTTCCCCAAGCAGTGTGTGGCAGTGGAGCCTGGAACTCCCTCCGTTTGCTGGTCCAACCAAAAACTGGACCTAGTGTTTTGTGCTGTTCTCTTGTTTGCTGTGTGATCCAAAAGAACTGTAGCCCAGGAGGGATATTGTGAAAGCAAAATGCTCTCTTCATGTTGACTTGTTCTGTGGGATTTTCCACCACAGGCAAGTTTTTTTCCTAACAGCATCTGATTCATGTTCCCTCTCTTGTTGCAGATCACCTCACACGTGGATACTGAGAAGCTCCTTCTTCAGTGAGCAGGAAATGAGCCTTCAGTGTTCAGAATTGTGCAGCAAGTTTTGAGCTTGGCCTGTTGCAGCAGAGGGCCTACTGGGGAGGGTGAGAGAAAGTCCAGTCAGTGTCATTGCAGCAGTAGAAGCAAAGGGATCCCTGGCTGTTTTCTCATTTTTTTTTTAAGAGCTTTTGAACAGAGCATGAAAAAACAATTTTTCCATACAGCATATGGCATTTCAGCATCCTTAAAGCTGTTTGAGTGAATTTGGGTTGGATGAGTGGGGTCTTCTGGTCCCACTACCACCCCTGAATTGACAGTCCATGGATAGCAAAACTCTACTCAGTGTGAAAGGGTCCTGTGGATGAATGGGACCAAGAGCTTGATACACTCCTGCCTCAAAACCCAACAGCTTTTGGGCCTCTTCAGGGTCCAATGTCTAGTCCCAAGTAGTTCTTTTCTTGGTTAAGCCATATAAGGGTTGGGCTATGATGGAAAAATCAGTAGTGTGCCTCCTTCAAAACACCAGTAATTGTAAAGCAAGATGGAGCTCTTTTGTGGTTCCAGGAATTTTCATGTCACCCAGGATAGCTGATGCATCAGTGGGAATGCCCAGAGCTCCTCCCTTGCACCATGTACTGCAACCCCTGCATTTCCTTGTCATCCCATCCCATCCCATCCCATCCCATCCCATCCCATCCCATCCCATCCCATCCCATCCCATCCCCTGAGTTGTTACACCTACCTTGCTCTGCATTGCCTTTCACTGCCTACCTCCACCTTACTTCGTCTTGCAGACCCATCCATTGCCTTACCTATCCCTCCCACTCCCCTCCCCTGCCTTGCCTACCTCACTTGTTTTATCCCCGCTGACTTTCTTGTCTTGCCTACCCCTTCCTCTTCTTGCCTGGTCTACCCATACCTGGCCTGCCTTTGCCTTCCTCTCCAACAAGGCATATCCCTGCCTTGTTGTGCCTTGTATACACCTCCCTTGCCCTGCCCTTGCCTACTCCTATCTTGCCTTAATTTCTTTGCCTGGCCCTGCCTGCCCCTCGCTCCCCTTTCTTGCACTGCCTCCCCCCCTCTTGCCTTGCCTTGCCTTGCCTTGCCTGCCCCTCACTCCCTCCCATGGATAACTGTGAAAGTTGTGGTGCCTTGTTCCTGGAGTTCCCACATGGGATTGATGAGTTAGAATGGTGAACCAGCTGATGGGCTATGTCCTGCTTCCAGATTTAATCTCTGCTGTTGCTAAACTACCTTTTCCACTTGCTTTCCATATAAGACATCTCCTTTTTCAGGGATGTGCATTTCTTGTTCAGACTGTGTAGATTCCAAGGATTGTTTGCTCTCGAAGGAATGTCTCTCCATTTGATTGTTTCCATTTACAAGTAACCTGGGAACAAGACTCAGCTTTTCAATAGTGGTGATTTTCAAATAGTCTTTTCAATGAGGTGATTTAGCTGTGCACATTGAGCTCCATGCCACTGTTTTCTTCTTCAAGCTACCTTGTCCTTGAGGAACTGTAGCTGGTTACGGAATACATGGACAGAGGCACTTTTAGAGGATGTTGTGGATGAAGGAGAGATGGCAGCTGTCAGTTGGGTGGTGAGGGATTCCTCTGGTGCTTCCCATGCCCTGGTAAACACATGATAAGAACAAAAATAAAACAAACCCTAATCTGCCTTCATGTAGAAAGATGCTGCTCTAATTGTTTTGGATTAGAAGCTCTTCCTCTTGGCCACACCATGTTCTGTTATACTTACCATTCCACAAGACAGGAAATCTCTTGGAGCCATTTCCTTTCTTTGTGTGATAATTCAGATCTTTAGTTTTCACCCTCATATTTCTTGTTCCTCTGTTAGAGCCTGCAGGCCCTGGACTTCCTTTATTCCAACCAGGTCATTCACAGGGACATCAAAAGCTCAGCATCCTTCTGGGCATGGATGGATCTGTCAGGTTGGGCGGGCGGTTTTGGTCGGGGGCAGCTTTCCTGGGCTGTGGGGTCTGGGGCTGCTGCTGCATGGTGCCAGTTCCCCAGGAGTGGTGCTTATGGGAGTGTACGGAGCCCTGCTGTGGGCTGAGAGCATTTGCCCCATGCTGAGAGGGCCAGAGAGGAACAGGGTGTCAGGAGGGACTTTGGTTTGTGTGTGTCCCTTCCAGAGGGACAGAGTTCTAATTGAAAACTTCCAGTGAATAACTGAAAGCCTCTGCATGAAACTTGAGGGTTTCTTTAAGGGGCCACTTCCATCTTTCCTTGGCTACAGCTGTGAGGAAAGAGAGCACAGCCACTTTTCCAGCAGCATTCCACAGCACATTGTCAGCCTGAGAGTGAGGAATTCTTGTGATTGGTTTCCTCATTCCAGCTGCCTTTAGCAGGATTTGATTTTCTCCTCAGCTGTTTTTGGCCTCTGTGCCCAGCTCAGTCCTGAGCAGGATAAGCAGAGCATGATGGTGGGGACTGCTCACGGCATGGCCCCAGCTGGGAGCAGTGATGCTCATGGCCCCAAGGTGGACATCTGGTCATTTGGGATGGTGGCAATAGAGAAGGTAGAGGAGAACCTCCTTACTTTAAGGGAACTTGGGCCACAGTAAGAAGAAAATTTTTGAGTGTTTGCACAGGCCTGAGTGCACAGAGGGGCTGTGCCTTGGGATGAGCAGCTGGATGTTTATACACATCATTGAAGGGAATCCCCAAAGACTCAAGCCTTGACACAGATTAATACTTCCCATTCTCCAGCAAACATTTGCTTTGGGTTTTAAGTTGTTGCAGCACTTGTGTCTGTGAGGACAACCTGAAAACATGAAGCCAGCATATCAGATCTAATCTGATCTTCCAAAAAATCCAACCCCCAAATCCACACCCAAACCCAACTAAATTTCTGAAAGAGTTTTGAAAACAGGTGTCATGAACCTCCCAGTTCTTCTCATTAGGAAACATGTCCAAAACATGAAAATTATTTTCTAAAGTCCACGTGGTCAAACATATTTCTTTCCTAGTCCAAGCCACTTTCTCCATGTCACCAAGCTTGAGCTTTCAGCAACCCAAAACTCCCATTTCTTGCCTGGCAGTTTGGAGGATGATGGGGCTGTGATTAATGCACCTGAGTGTCTCCTCAGTTGAATTCATTGGGTGCCCCCATCTTCTGATTTTCAGTCCTGGTTCTTTTCAGATGAACACGAAGCAGAATTCCTAGAACAGGAACAGGAAGGGACCTCTAAAGGTCATCTAGACCAATAGCCGCACAGTGAGCAGGAAAATCTTCAAGTAGATCTGGTTGCTCCAAGCCTCTTCTGACCTGAGCTCAGAAGTGTCCAGGGATGGGGCATTCACCCCCATGGATGGGGCATTCACCCCCTAACCCTAACCCTAACCCCCTTGGGGAAGTCTGTACCCATGTTTCCCCAGTCCCCTTGTAAACAGTCTCTTCCTTAGACCCAGTGTGAATCTCCCCTTTTTGAGTTTAAAGCCATTTCCCCTTGTCCCATTGCAACAGGATCTGTTACAACAGCTGTGCACCCAAGTTTCTGAGAAGCCCCCTTAAAGTGTTTACAGATTGCAATAAGCTCTCCCTGGAGCCTTCTCACACTAAAAAACCCAGCTCCATCATCTGTCCCTCAGAGAAGATGTGTTCCACCGTCTGATGATTCCTGTAGCCCTATTTTGTCCTTTTGGAGTTAATTTAGTTTTATGGGTGGCAAGAGAACTGCAGTAGAATGATGCTGGGTACAGAGGCCTGAAATGCTGTTGGTGGGCGAGGAACTCAATGAAACCAGTCCCAGCAGGGTCCTCATAGCATAGGTTATGGGAAGGAAGAGACCATGGAGCACTCACTGTGAGCATCAGAGGGGCCCTAGCTTATTCCTCCTGCCCCACTCTAGCAGGTTTCTACAATCACACATAATTTTTAAAGATTTATGTCACTTGAATCACAGGCGACCAAGGACAGCAGGACCCATCCATCCTGCGAGCATTCATCTTGGAAGAACCCTTGCATGTATGGAATTTTGAAAGTGGGATTCCAATTATGGCCAAGGATGCCTGGATGAGAAGAACAAGTCTTGTCCACAGGAAGGAAAGCACAGAGCCCCAGTGTTTCAGGGGCAGATGAATGGTGGCCCTCAAAGACCAAAGCCAGCCAGACCTGTCTTTATGTCAGCATTCAATCAGGAAGCGATCTTCAGATATACAAAATTTTGGATCTAGAACCCAGTTTTGGCCATGGGCACCTGGAGGAGAATGATAGTTCTTTTCCTCAGGAAAGAAAAGCACAACATCCTAGTGTTTAGGGGAAGAAGAGAGGTTGCCATGAGGCCACGGCCAGCCCAACATGTTTATCCTGGCAGCTTTTGTCTGGAAGCAAGCCTTGGATAGATGGAATTTTGGCAGTGGAATCCCGATTTCTGCCATGGGTATCTGAACGAGAATGACAGTTCTTTTCCATAGGCAGAAAAGCATGGAGCCCCTGTGTTTCAAAGGCAGATGAGAGCCAGCCCTTGGGAAGCCAAGAGCAGCCAAAGCTTTGCAGTCATGGCAGCTTCTCTCTTGGAGTATCCTTGGACATAGGGAGTTCCGGACACAGATTCCCAATTTCAGTTTTGGTCCCTGGATGTGAAAGACAGTTTTTTTCCATAGGAAGAAAAGCACAGAGCCCCAGAGTTTCGAAGGCAGATGAGAAGTGGCCCCCAGGAGGTAAAGACAGCCAGACCTGTGCCATGTTTCCTTGGTCCCATGAGGCCCTGCAGTGTCATGCTGTTCCCTTTGATTCAATGCAATGCCACAGTATTACTATGGTCCACTTGGTTCCACAAGGTTCCACAGTGTCACAATGGCCCCTTGATGCTACAAGGCCACAATGATCTCAGTAGGAAGGAAACTACAAAGCCCGAGTATTTCAGGGGCAGATGGGAAAGAAAAGCATGAAGTCCAAGTGTTTCAGGGGAGATGAGAGGTGGCTCCCATGAGGCCAAGGCCAGCAAGATCCATCTGTCCTGGTAGGCTTGTCTAGGAGCAGCCCTTGGATATACAGAACATTTAATGTGGAATCCCAATTTTGGCCATTTGTGCCCAGACAAGAGTGACGGTTCTTTTGCATGAAAAGGAAAGAACGGAGCTGCAGTGTTTGAAAGGCAGGTGAGAACCAGCCCTCAGGATGCCAAGGCCAGCCAAACTTACCAGTAATAGCAGATTTTCTGTGAAAGCAACCCTTTGTGTATAGAGAATTTTGGAGGTGGAATCCCAATTTCTGCCATGGGTGGCTGGACAGGAGAGATGAGTCTTTTCCATAGCAGAAAAAGCATGGGGTCCCAGTGTTTCAAAGGCAGATGAGAGCTGGATGTCAGGAAGTCAAGAGCAGCCAGACTTGTCAGTCATGGAAGCTTTTGTCTGGGAGCTATTTTGCTGACACAGGCTGACCGCTTGGAGATGACCACAGCTAGCCCAAGCTCCTGGCCTGTGCCAAGAGTGGCTGCCCTTGTCTCCCCCTTGGGGTGGTCTGGGTGGCAGTAAAGCAGGGCTGCTTTGCTCTCAGAGGCAGCAAAGCTGCTCTGTGCAGCTGCTGTTAGAATCCCAAGTTGAGGAGTCCAGAGTGAAAGAAAAGAGAGGGATCACTTGTGTAGATTCTCAAGAGGCTTTAATCTGAGAGGGTCCAGGGACAAGTGACAGGGTTCCAACAGGGTAACAGCATCTTATGTACAGGGGAGGGAACATGGGGAGGATACAAACTTGGACCAATGGTGAGACACCTGGGGAGGGGCGCAAGGTAGGGTACACATCTTGACATCCAATAAGGGACAACAGCGGAGCAGGACAAGCAGTCTAATAGGTATTTGAGGGATACAGGATGGACACAGAAGTTTCTGGAAACAAAGGTGGGGTTTCTGTGACAGACAAAGGAGGAGGGCAGGGTCTCCCTGAGTGGCAGGGAAGAATCTGGAATATGGGATAGGTCTTCAGGTAGATGGACACGGGAATAGGTGGACATATTTCAGGGACAAACCAATATGCATGGGGGACAACTGGAACAAACCGCTTTGAACTTATAATACCACAACTTCATAACGAAGAAACTCACTACCACATCCTACGATATTCAGAATTTTGGAGGTGAATTCCCAATTTTTTGCCATGGGCACCTGGAGGAGAAGGACAGTTCTTTTCTGTAGGAAGGAAAGCACAGAGCCCCAGTGCATCAGGGTCAGAAAAGATGTGGCCTGCGGGATGTGAAGATCAGCTGGAACTGTAATGCAGCCCCCTCAAGAGGGCAAGCCAGCCAGATATGTTCTGGGTTCCCTTGGTTTCACAGGGCCCTGTAATGTCAACATACCTTTTGGTTCCATGAAGCCCCGAAGTGTCATGATGGCCCCTTAGTTTTTGAGGCCTTGAAGTGTCTCCATGATTCCATGAGACCCTGCAGTATCCCAATGGCTTCTTGGTTCTACTACGCCCACATTGTCACAATTGTTCCTTTGGTTCCACGAGCTTCTGTAGTGTCACAATGGCCCCTTGTTTCCATGAGGTTCCATAGTGTCACAATAGTCTTGGTTCCATAAGGCCCTGCAGTGCTCTGATATTGTCATTGTTATTGGTGCTCTCAGGGAGGCTCCGGCATTTGCAGCAGCTGAGTCGGGCACTGCCCTTCAGATTCCTGCCAGGCAGGTGTGTCCATGGGAATGGGGTGTCCAAGCTTCCCTGTTGCAGGGTATAGGGTTATAATTATTAAAGTTGCTAAGGCTTATGCTCACTAGAAGGCCCTATGGGAAAGGCACAGCTGCAGGCTGGACAGCGGGCAGTCAGTTGAGAGATGAGAGGCAGTTATGAGTGAGGAGAGAGTCAGTTGGAAGTGAAATTGTGATTGGCTGGAGGAATGTGTGGACAGTGTATGAGCAGGAAGCTGATTGGATGGTAGGACCCATGGACAGCAGCTTGGCAGCTTAGCCAGCCAATAGGTGCCTTCTTTCTGTTACATTCCGTTAAGTCTCACTCTGGTTTCAGTTATGCCAGGTTTAAATTAAAGGTATAAAAAGGGGCCCATTTTTACGAAGCTATTTCCTTGGGATGCATAAGGAGGTCCTAGTTGCTTTGTTCCCCACTGCTACACCCTGTGACCTACAGGGCTATGGGCAAAGCAGTCCATGGGAAGGGAGAATGAGCTGAGCCCCCTCCCTGAGATACTATCCTGGGCACACCCAGGGATCACCTTGCTGTGTCCTTCCAGGCTCCAAGCTGCCCTCCTGGGTGCAAGAGGCCTCTGGCAGTTCCCTGAATGTCCCATGAGGAAGTGCAGAGCTGCCACAACTTAGGGAATGCTGCTGGGTTTGCCAAGGGAACTGTGAGTGGCCTTGGCAGAAGGGGGGTGCTGAGACCTTGCTCAGAGACCTTTAGAGAGGATGAGACATTCAGTGGTCTCTCTTGCTCTGGTTTATCCCAGGGTGACACGGGAGTGTAATTGTGCTCTGATTCCAGCCAAAGGTGCAAACCCAGGGCAGTTGGGAACAAGCCCATACAGCTCCTCACCTTGCCCTAAGCCACAGAGCCTCTCACATCTCTCAGTGGCAAACTCTGAGTGCAGCAGAAATGCTGAGGATTTCTGAACTCAGAGAGCCAGAAAAGATTTGAGAGCAGGAAAAAATTTCCTTATATCTCTTCTCTGACATCCCTGTCCTGTAGACCTGAGCGAGCAGATGCTAACAAGCTTTTCTGTATTAGGAGTGATTCCACAAAAAAATCCTGACTTTTTGTGGCAGTGGAGCAGGGATGGCTCCTCAAGAGCCACCACCCACAGGCCTGGCTGCTCTTGGCACACTCAGACAGCACAACTGGAGCTCAGTTGTGCTGAGCTCCAAAGCCTCCCCAAAGTGCAGCTTGGAGGGCTCAGAATAGAGGTGAGGGAAAAGAAAAGCCCCTCCAAGGGTAGAATTTTGGTGCACAAGGTGTCCCAGTGTGAGACTGTGTGCCAGGAGCCGGCAGCGCTGGGTGCAGGGACCCCAGGTAGGGCACAGAAATGCTGGGCACAGAAGTGCTAGATGGGACAGCGAGATGAGCATGGGCAGCTGGCCAGGGCAGAGGAGCAGCACGTACAGAGTGAGTGGCACAGTCTGCAGGACAGATGGCCAAGTGCTGGGCAGGGCTGGCAGGGCCAGAGGCATCCCGGGCTTTGTCCCCTGGGCTCGGGCAGTGCCTCTGGAGGCCCCACAGAAGGACCTTTCTTTTGAGGGTGTCATGGTTTGAGCCTGGCACAATGCCAGTGCCCCCATGAAAGTACTTCTTCCCTGGTATCTACTGTGAGATGTGAGCAGAGACAGAGCAGAGCAGGCTCCAGCTTAAGAATAAACGGAAAAAAACTTTACTAACCTAAGACTATAAGAGAAACATACAGAACACAGTGAAATGAACAGGGCAGGAGATGTTCCTCCTTTTAATGCCTTTATTAAAGTGATCAGCTCATAATGGGGTTTTGGCAGATCTGCAGAGTTCTGCCGCCAGTCCCAGCAGTGACTCAGAAAAGAAGGATTTGCAGCTCTGTCCCCTAGGGGCCAGAGCCGGGAGTCCTGTCCTCACAAGAGCAGTGGGGGTATATCCAGGTTTCTCAGTTTGGGTTATAAGTCCAGGGGCTCCTGGGTCCGACTGGCATCATTTGTAGTTGGGGCGAGGAGTGACCGAGGTTTTCAAGTATCTCTGCCGTCTCCGGACCACGGCCTTGATGTCCAGACACCACCCTGACTTCTCAATTCTGCTTTGGCTCGTCTTTTTTGGGGTATTTTCCAGGATTTGGTGAAGGTCCCGTCCCAGTGCAGTTTGGGTTTGAGATAAATTTGCATGTCTCCTGAGATGCAAATTTCTCCCTCTCCCCACCGTCCGAGGGGAGGTTGTCATCCTCCTGGCAACAGGCTAGGGTGGTTCTGAAAAACAAGAATTCTCCACAATAGAGTTAAACGGCGGTACTTAAGGATACTCAAGGGGTGATTCCAACATTTCACTAACAAAGAACTCTTGGCCAGCGATCAATTCCTAGCTCAAAAGAAAACTCTTCTGCAGCTCTTTCTCTTAAAAAAAAACGGTAACTTTTTTTGTTCATAACAGTTCCCCCCTCTTTTTCTTTGATCGAGCTTAAACCTAAGCTCGCATCAACTTAAATTTTTTGTATTGATTATAAATTTCCTGGGCAGTCTTGTAATCATAGTTACTTAACTTTGTTACATTCTTTGGTTTCTTCAGGTTGGCTTGAACAGCAGGTACCACTGTTTTAAAGGCACAGAGACATATGCACAGTAAAAAAAAGCAATCCTCCAAGTATACACACAGTGGGGAAAGTCACCTCTCCTCATAAATCTTTTTTGAAAGTCTATAGGTTATCCCACCAACTGGAATCAAGTGTAGGAGTTTGTTCTTGGTTGTTTACATGTTCTAGTTTTCTTATCTCGTTTGAGAGGTTTCTAATAATTGCATTCTTTATTTCTAATACTGCTTGGAGCTTGATGATTTTATTTAACATAGATATCGGGGTCTGAATTGGACCTTTACAATTTTGACTTCTCTCAATTTCTATTGTACTTTGCTTCTTCTGTTTGGTTTCTCTTAAACCTTTGTATATAGGAACTCCTAAACTTGATCCAAACTCTTTGTGTAATGAAGAGAAATGTTGTGTTATCATTCCAGTAGTACAACCACCAGACTAATCCTTTGACAATTTAGTGTATGTTGTAATACTAGAGATCAAAACCAGGGGTTTAGGGCTTTCCCAACATTTACACAGTTTTTTCATTTTCCTAAAGGGGTTCATCTCTTTTTCAGTATACACATATTCTTCATAGTAAATACTCTTGTTTTTTTCTTTTTTCTTAACAGACAAAACTGCTGAATACTTTTTACAAACCATTTTTCTTACCACTTTTACCATCTCTTGTCTTTTTACTAGATTTACCAAGCTTGCTTCAGTAACATCACGTTCAAAGCTCAAACCGGCTTCTCCTACAGGGCACTCTCCCAGGAGTTGCTGCATAAAAGCGGCAGTATTATGGGCCATCCATCTTTTCTCATCCTTTTCACAAAAGACCAATTGGGAGAGGTTAACACATTTAGCGCTAAAACTTGTATGGACTCTCGACAAGGAGCTTATTTCTCCCTCCTCGAGGGGTTGGTAGCACTCACAGCACGGCTTTCCTGGGCTCCCCAGAGCACCAGCAATTAAACCCATCATTACTACCCTTCCCAAGAGTCCGGTATGGGTCATCTTACACAGCATGCCCCCACCCGGTCTTGCCTCTTGAGGATTTCACTTAGATGAAGTTTTCTTTTTAAGCTCTTCAAGAGTCTTTTTTTTTTTACTCGCTTCTCTGGTCTGTCCTTACTAATTTTTATTTCTCCTAGGGAGGGTACTCTGTAGAAGATTACCTTGGTGTCCTTGGTCTCAATTTGGGGGAACTTAACTGAAATTACTTATTAACAGCCCTAACTTTTTACAACCTTTTTTTTTTTTCAAACACAGAACTTTTTAAAACACCTTAAGATTTGTTATGATTGTGATACCAATCTCTTTCTTCATACAGTTCAGTCTTTTTGACTCTTCCTTCTGAGAGTCAATTTTAAGTCTTTTGGTCCTTTTATAACTGTATACTCAGGTGAATCAACTAGTGATGTAGTTGAATCTCGTGCAGTGCCCGGAGGTGGGAGTGGTGTGGAATCGGATCCCGTGCCCGGGGGTGAGACTGGCCCTTTTATCCTCGTAATGTGAGCGCAACCTTTTTCTCTGGTCCACACAGCTGAATTAGTGACGAGGAGTACCTGGAAGGGGCCTTCAAATTTAGGCATTAATGATCCGGTATTCCATGACTTTATCAGAACCCAGTCTCCTGGGTTAATGTTATGAACCTTTTCTTCAAGAGGGGAAGTTTGGGGGAGGTATCCTCTTTTTCTAAGTCCTTCCAGGGTCCTTCCAATGATTTCTAAATACTTTCTGGTAGCCTCTTCTCCTTCCAGATAGTCTCCTGTGCTATAGGGGGTTAATAAGAATGGCAGTCCAAACATCATTTCATAGGGTGAAATCCTTATGTCAGACCGAGGTCTTGTTCTGATGCGCAAAAGGGCTAGGGGCAAACACTTCAGCCAATTCAATTTTGTCTCTTCTACTAATTTAGTTAATACATTTTTGAGTGTTTTGTTCATCCGCTCCACCCTCCCAGAACTCTGGGGGTGCCACGGAGTATGTAATCTCCATTCTATTCCTAAGGCTCTGATTATATTTTGCAATATTTAGGCTACAAAGTGTGAACCTCGGTCTGAGTCTATGGTGTTCACTATTCCATATCTGGGAATAATGTTTTCCAAAATTACACTTGCCACAACTTGGGCTGTTTCCCTTCTAGTCGGGAAAGCTTCCACCCAATGGGTGAGATGATCAACTATAACTAGTAGATATTTGTACCCCTGCACTGGGGGCATTTCAGTGAAATCTATCTGTATGCTTTGGAAAGGTCTTAGAGCCAATTCCCTTCCCCCAGGGTCTACCTGTCTCATGACTTTCTGGTTCACTTTTTGGCAAATGAAACAGCCTTTTGTAATTGCTTTTGCTAGGCTATATACACCTATGCACAGGTTATTTCTTAAGAAATGATCACATAGTCCCTGAACTCCCCAGTGGGTTAGTTTATGCAGTTCTGTTAGCACTGCTCGAGCAAGTGTTTTATTCAAAAACACCCGTCCATCTGAAGTTAACCACTCCCCTTGTTGTCCCTGATGTAACTTTAAATCTTTTATAACCTCTAACTCTTTTTCACTAAATATGGGTTCTTCTCTTCTTTCTCTCTCTCCAGGTGTGGTTTCTGCTTTAAGAACTTTCACAGGATCCCCTGGTTCTAAAGCTGCTTCCTTTGCTATCTGATCAGCCAATCGGTTTCCTCTAACTTCCAGACTGTTTCCTCTTTGGTGCCCTCTTATATGGACCACCGCTATTTTTCTTGGTTTCTGTAGAGATTCTAATACGGACTTGACCAGGTTCTCATGGGCTAGGCTTTTTCCTTTCGAACTTAGATATCCACGCTCTTCCCATATCTTCCCAAATGTGTGAACTATCCCAAATGCATATTGGGAGTCTGTATAAATGGTTCCCCGGTCCCCCTCCAGTAAGTATGCCCTGCTCTTTTCAGGGCATATATTTCACAACTTTGAGCTGACCAGTTTGGGGGTAGTTTCCCTTTTTCATTAATTTGTAAAGTCTCTCCATCTATGATGGCATAACCTGAAGCTTTCTTCCCATCTACTACCCTTGAAGAGCCATCTATGAACAAGATTCTTCCAGTTGCTAGAGGCTGATTTTCTAAATCCTCTCTTACCTTTGTTTGGAGGGTAATCAATTCAAGGCAATTATGTTCTAGATTCTCTACAGGCTCTCCCACTAGAAATTGTGCTGGATTAAGGGAATTGGATGTAATAAATTCCAAGTCATCTGTGTTCATTAGTATGATTTCATATTTTAATATTCTGGCATCGGTTAGCCACTGCTGAGCACTCTGGCTCAGCACTGTTTTAAGATCGTGAGGAGTATGTACCCTAATTTTTCTTTGTAAGGTTAATTTTTTTGTCTCTTCAATCAGGATAGCAGTTGCTGCTACTGCTTGTATACAGACTGGCCAGCCTCTAGCCACTGGGTCTAACAATTTGGAGATGTAAGCCACAGGTTTTCTGCAGCCTCCCCACTCTTGAGTTAGTACTCCATAGGCTATACCCCCTTCAGCACTCACAAACAGGTCAAAGCCTTTCCTGAGGTCTGGTAGGCTTAAAACCGGGGCAGAAGACAATTTGTTTTTTAGGTTTTCCAGTTGTTGATCATCTTCTGCTGTCCAAGTCAAAGGATCTGGAGCTACTAATTTACTGTATAAAAATTTTACACTCTGCGTATATTGATCTAACCATAACTTGCAATATCCAAACAGGCCTAGAAGTTTTCTCACATCTCTTTTTGTTTTTGGGGCTGGTAGAGATAGTATGCCTGAAATTCTATCAGGACTTAACTTCTTATATCCTCCTCCTATTATGTGCCCAAGATATGTTACTTCAGATTGCACAAACTGTAGTTTTTCTTGAGAAACTTTTAGTCCTTTCTCTCCCAGAAAATTCAAAAGCTTAATACTAGTCGTTCTGACCTGCTCTTTTCCCTTCCCCGACACCATCAGGTCATCAACATACTGCAGGATTTGTACTTCTTCCTCAGGAACAAACTGTTCTAACAAACTCTCCAGGGCTTGTCCAAAGAGATTGGGTGATTCTGTGAACCCCTGTGGTAATCGGGTCCACCTTAGCTGTTGTTTCCTTTTTATATTTGGATCCTCCCACTCAAAGGCAAACCAATCCCTACATTCCGTTGCCAAAGGACATGCCCAAAAAGCATCTTTCAAATCTATGACTGTGAACCAAGCATGTTCTCTTGGAATCCGACTTAAAAGGCTATACGGGTTGGGCACAACTGGATGTCTAGCAATGGTCCTTTTGTTGACCTCTCTCAGATCTTGTACCAGCCTATATTTCCCTTCAGCTTTCTTAGCTGCCAGTATAGGGGTATTGTGTGGTGACATACAGGGTTCTAAAATTCCCTCTTGCAACAGTTGTTCAATAACTATTGCAAGCCCCTTCTTTCCTTCTAGGGAAATTGGATACTGTTTAACCCGTATTGGTGAAGTATCATATTGCATTTTTATTGTTATCGGTGTAATGTCTAATAGGCCCCGCCTTCCTCCTTCAGCCCATACCTTGGGATTTATTTCTGCGATATCCCCTTGGGATATCTTCATTATTTGTACCACCATCCTCCCTTCTCTTGGGACAATCCCAACCCCCAAATGAACTTGCAGATCTCTTCCTAACAAACTTTTTTCTAACTTAGGCAGATAAATAAAATTAGCTTCATACTGTCTGGAGTTTCTCATTATTTTTACATCTTCTATCACTGATGCTCTAAATGGTTTCCCTTCAGCCCCTAACACTTCACAGAATTTTTTTCCCACTGACATACCTTCTGGTACTTTGTTCAAACAGGACTTATCTGCTCCTGTATCAACCAAAAATTCAAATTCTTCATTTAGGGGTCCCACCTCAAAGTTTACCAAGGGCTCCTCTAGATGTTACATCGGGTCTCATAAACTTTAAAGCCATTGACCTCCCTAATTGTCACTTCTAAAAATCTCTGCCTCCTCCTCCTGGTGGACCCACCCATCTTTTTGGTACCTTAAATTGCGGGGCAAAATTGCTTGCCCCCACACTTTCTCTAGCTACTGCAACCATGATCCTAGCTTCAGCCTTTGCTCTTTCTTCGTCCCTCCTTAAATACACCTTTAATGCTTCTCTCAGTAACTCATTAATGTCCTTCTCTTGCCAATCTTCAATCTTTTCCAGTTTTCTCCGTATATCAAGCCAAGATTTGGTAACAAATTGGACCTTTAGTAACACTTGGCCTTCCGCGGTGTCTGGGCCTATTTTGGAATACAGCTGGAAATTCCGCTTTAGGCGATTAAGCCAAGTAGCAGGAGTTTCGTCCTTCTCTTGTGCACCCTCAAATGCCAATCTGGTATTAGTTCCTTTGGGGACTGACTCTTTGATCCCCCAAATTATCAAAGACCTATATTCCATCATGGCTTTCCTCCCCTCCTCCTGATTAGGGTTCCAGTTGGGATCCGTTAGTGGCAATTTCTGTTCCCCTGATGGCACCTGGGGTCCAGGACGGTTATCTTTCTCCCAAATTCTTATGCCAGCCACCCTAATCATCTGGACCTCTTCTGGGGAGAATAATATATTCAGAATGGAATTCATCTCCCCCCAAGTGTAGATATTTGGACTTAAGAATTGATCCACTTGGTTAGCTATGCCCACTGGGTCCTCAACTAAATGTCCTAACTCCTTCTTAAATCCTCTCACCTCAGAAGCAGTTAGAGGAGCGTTCACAAAGCCAACACCTCCTGCTACCCCTCCCATAGGAACCTCTCTGAGAGGAAAAAGTCTCTCTACCTTGGATGTCTTAGATCGGGTATTACAGTATGGCCCATCCTCAGACACTGAACTACCAATTTGAGAGATATCAGGATTCCCCTGAACTCTCTGCAGGTCACCAGGTGTATTTGGTGATAACTGTTTATCAGGCAAGGAGGCATTTGTGTCCCAGCTAGAAGGAGGTAAAGGGACAGCAATTGGTGGGGGAGAAGGGCCTTCATGCGTATTAAGTGAAGCTGGAGAAGGGGTGGAGAATGCAGCCTGTGGAGTAGGCGCTTGTGGTGGTGCAGAAGGAACTGGAGGAGCCGAAGGGGGTGGTGAGGGAGTGGTTACTAGGGGAGATACTGGGTCTGCCGCAGAGGAAGCCATAGGGATAGAAGGAATTACAGGAGGTGGTAATGAGATAGCAGCCGGGGGAAAGGCCGGATCTGCTCTTTGAGGTGCCCGAGGAAGAGGATTATAAGGTAAAGGGGCACCCGGCGGTAAATAATCCAGGGGATCCCATCTTTTACTAAATCCAACATCCCCTCCTTCATTCCCCTCTTTCTTCCTCTGAACCTTACAAATTCTCACACCCTCATCCCCGATAGCATTTTTTAACCAACAATCTACATACAATAATTGCTCGGGATCAGTGTCCTCCGGAGCTGTCAGATATTGACTCAGCTGCTGACACATCCACTTGTCCTTTGTCCCACACCAGGGCCATCCTCCCTGCACTTCTAATTCTGGCCAAACTTCTACACAGTAATGGATCATCTTAACCTTATCTAATCCCTCTGTGGCCTCTATAGAATCCCATCTCTCTAACAGTTCTCCTAAGGGACTATTGGGAGGTATATTCCTCAGCCTCTTGCCGGCTCTCTTGCTGTTACATCCTCCCATTTTTCAGGTCTCAACAGAAAAAAAATCTCAAGAAAAAATTGCCTGAAGCTCAGGACTTTATATTTATACTACTGCCTGATCTCTTGACTGCCTAACTTAATGTCAGGTCTTATGTCTATCAGGACTTTAAACACGAAACCCCGGCCCAAGAGCCCGATTCGTGCCTGACTTCCTTCGTCAGGAAAAACCACTGCCTGATTTCTCTACGTATCAGGACTTAAAACCCGGCTTCCTTCGCCGAGGCCTGACTTCCTCCGTCAGGACTTAAAACCCGGCTTCCTTCGCCGAGGCCTGACTTCCCTCGTCAGGACTTAAAACCCGGCTTCCTTCGCCGAGGCCTGACTTCCTCCGTCAGGACTTAAAACCCGGCTTCCTTCGCCGAGGCCTGACTTCCCTCGTCAGGACTTAGTTTGCCTGCAGGGCTTTGGGCTTGCTCGAATCCTTCTCGAGACTTACAATCTGCCTAACTTCCTTCGTCAGGACTTAAAAACCCGGCTTCCTTCGCCGAGGCCTGACCCTAAGTCAGGACTTAGTTTGCGTGCCACTCACACAAAATTCCTCCGCACGCCCGGAGGGGGGGGGGCCCTCTTTCCCCCTTCGGAGGCTCTCACTCACACTAATTCCACACGCTTCCCTCCGTTCCCGGCCGGTCACCTCGCGGGAGTCTGAAAACGCGGTACAAGGAGGTCCCACTCGCGTCGAGGATCTGAGCTACCAGTCCTCGTCTCATTCACACTCCACTCACTCGCCCCCACTCCCGCCGCCGGTATTTTCTCACCAAACTGGCGCTCCTCAGCGTCACTGGTCCTGAGCTGATTTCCTCTGGTCCTGATAGCCAGCTGTCCCGGAGGTCGCAGGGTGGGCGGCCATCCCAGTCCTGGTGTCCTCTTTAGGCGTGACAATCCCGGACGAGTCCCCAGCTGAAATGAACAGGGCAGGAGATGTTCCTCCTTTTAATGCCTTTATTAAAGTGATCAGCTCATAATGGGGTTTTGGCAGATCTGCAGAGTTCTGCCGCCAGTCCCAGCAGTGACTCAGAAGAGAAGGATTTGCAGCTCTGTCCCCTAGGGGCCAGAGCCGGGAGTCCTGTCCTCACAAGAGCAGTGGGGGTATATCCAGGTTTCTCAGTTTGGGTTATCAGTCCAGGGGCTCCTGGGTCCGACTGGCATCATTTGTAGTTGGGGCGAGGAGTGACCGAGGTTTTCAAGTATCTCTGCCGTCTCCGGACCACGGCCTTGATGTCCAGACACCACCCTGACTTCTCAATTCTGCTTTGGCTCGTCTTTTTTGGGGTATTTTCCAGGATTTGGTGAAGGTCCCGTCCCAGTGCAGTTTGGGTTTGAGATAAATTTGCATGTCTCCTGAGATGCAAATTTCTCCCTCTCCCCACCGTCCGAGGGGAGGTTGTCATCCTCCTGGCAACAGGCTAGGGTGGTTCTGAAAAACAAGAATTCTCCACAATAGAGTTAAACGGCGGTACTTAAGGATACTCAAGGGGTGATTCCAACATTTCACTAACAAAGAACTCTTGGCCAGCGATCAATTCCTAGCTCAAAAGAAAACTCTTCTGCAGCTCTTTCTCTTAAAAAAAAACGGTAACTTTTTTTGTTCATAACACACAGGAAGAAAACCTTCCAAATTTCCTCCTCCTCCCCCCACCAAATTACAACCCAGTTACCACCCCTCAGATAACCCACTCTCAGTCCATCACCACCCTTTAGATAATCAATTCTCAATTCCTCGAGAAGAGAGTTGCACCACAGACTTCCCCAGGAAACAGTTGAAACTTCTCGTGTTTCCGTGTCACGTGTGGCACCTCCCTGAGAACATTTTGCCATCGTGACCTCTTCCTTCCATGTCCCGTGCTCTCACCACTGCACATTGACCAGAGCTGCTTCTAGGGTTTTTACCTTTAAGGATGCTTTGTCCAGTTCCAAAAAGAGCACAGTCTCTCTCCTTTGGGACACCTGTCCCCCCCCAAATTTCACCTCCTGGGGGCCGAGGGGTCTCTTGAACAGAGATCATCTTCCTCTTCTGCTTCTCTGAAGACAGACGGCCCCACCACCACCCTCCTCACCCGTCATCTCTGCGCTCCTTCAGATCACTGCACTCTCCTGGCTCTGAGCCATTGCCTCCCCCTAGAATGCAGTCTCTGTGTCACAGGAACACAAGTGGTTCTGCCCATGGCTATACAAGGAAAGTCCAGCCAAAGGCCACTCCATCATCTCCTCCCACCTAGGATTCTTTTCCGCTTCTCTCAATATCTTTCACTTGCCTGTTTCCTGCTATCCCAAACTCTATCTCATCAACTCCAAGAGGAATCAGCATTTGCAAGGTTTCCATCATCCCAAGAAGGGTTAAAAGTCCCAGGCTTTGCCGGTTCAGTTCATTAACTCCCACGGATGGCTACCTGCCGGGCACTCCCCCCTCACGCCTGCCGGCACTATCACAGGCACAGGTTCTCTCCCTCTCTCTCCCTCTGCGTGGGGGGGAGGGGGGGCGGGAATGACTGCCTGAAGCCTCACTGTGCTCCTCCACCCTTCGGCCCAGGCCTGGCCTACCTCCTCCGGCCACATGGCTCCCCTCTCCCACCCAGCTCAGAGCCAGGCAGGGGAAAGGTCTGTGCTCTTTCACTAACCGGAACCCAAGAGAGTTTCCCTCGGGAGTTCACAGCTTTTAACCCACTGTGTTCTCAGAGGTATATCCATGCCCTCAGTGGATAAACCAGGTGCCGATATTAAAATCTGAACACCAATTGGCTTGACCACATCATCCCAAAAAAACCTCATTTCCTCTCAAACCACGAGAGAGGGGCTGCACTTTTGTCCTCCCTCACCCCTCCCTGAGGAGGCTGGCACGGGCTGCAGTTTTTGGACATTTGTTCTTCCTGTCCCTCACATCCCACTGCCCCACAAACAGCCCCAAGTCACCCGTGAGGGACAGGCCCTGCTGTCCCAGGCCTGGGCTCAAGACTTGTCCTTTCTGCTTCCTCCAACCAAGCCAGGGCTTGCTCAGTTTGATAAAAAGACACAGCTTCAGGGATTTGAGTAAAAATAGGGTGTTTATTTAAAGGGGAAAAACAAAGGGGAGGATGGGATAAAAGGAGAAGGGAAATAAGAAAAAAAAATAAAGTCCCGGGCTCGAGGATTGAGGAAACGTCTAGCCGAATCAGCATTTGGCCCCAAGGCAAGAACCTGATGGCGCTGCAGTGAATGCAGTTAGTCTGCCCTCAAATCTGTACTAAGGTCTCTAAGAAGAGATATCGACCAAAGTCTGCGGTGTCGGGTCCCCTGCTGCAGCTGTGAAAAATGCCAATCACTTGTTTTTAAAATTTTTAAAGTTTAATGATAATAAAATGGGTATAAAAATAGTAATATAATTAAAGTAATAAAAATTTGAACAATTTTGATTAGGAGAATACAAGACAATAAGAGCAAAGAGTTACAGACATTCCGGGTACCTTTTCTGGGCAAAATAAGCCTGAAAAAGGACACACTTTTAACAGAGAATTAACCCTTAAATGCAATAGCTTGTTGTATATTCATACACCTCATACACGATGCATAAATTCCATTCAAACAAAGGATTCTGTTTGGTCAGTGTCAGCTTCTTCCCCTTAATCCTGACAGCATCTTCAGGGCTGAGCGCGGAGTGAAGAAGTTAATTTCTTCTGGTAAGAGAGCAACCAATTATTTTTCTCTGAAAGACTTAGGTGTCCTGTGGCTGCTATCTCCGTGGGAATCCTTTCTTTAAAAAAGTATCTTACATAACATAGTTTCTATTTTAACATTAGTTATAACCTAAAACTATATTTAACACGCTACTTAAGAAAATTATTACAGCATAACTTCCTAACATAACACATATAATATTCATTTTAATATTTGTGAAAAGCCAATCATAAAATACACATTTTTCACACAGCTAACTCACAGTCAAAGGAACAGTAAAAGACAGCTCTTCAGGTCAGGTTGCCTCTTTTATATTCTCAGTCCCTTGAGTCCGTACTTGCAGTTTCGCCCCCACAGTCTCTGCTGATTGGTGCTAGTAGACAATGAGGTAAGATATTCTTTCCAATAGTGTGCTGTCACTGGGGTGTGATGATATCTCTGGGGTTTTTGGCAGGAAGGCCTCTCATTAGTATGCACAGTTGCTATGGTATCAAGTTACAAGTTCCCTGGAGTGAGTTAAAAATCATCTGTAAAATGCTGCATGCTGTTGGTGAGAGGAAACTGCACTGGGACCTTTGAAAGTGATACTTAAAAGAGATGATTAAACTTACAAATAATGTAATTAGGTTAAGAACAAAGAATTATAAAAATAGTATGGTTCTTATTTTGTTAACTATTATTAAACATTCCCTGAGGGGGAAGGAATTGAGAAGATTCCACAGATCCTGATCTAAATCTCACTCCTCATTTGGACACACTCACATTCCCGTATTAAATCTCATCCCAGTCATAGTCATGTCTAGTCCCAGACAATCCCAACCGCAGCACTAAAGCAAATTCCCCATTTAGCCTTAACCCAAATCCCAGGTCTAATCGAAATCTCAGCCCTAACTCCAACCCAAGCCCCAATTCCAGCCCCTTCCTAAATCCTCACCCCCAAACCAAATACCACCTTTTGCCTTACCTGCAATCCCAGCTGCAATTCCAGCCCTTGCCCCAGCCTCCGTCTGTAACCCAAATCCCACGTTCAGCCCTAACTCCAAACCTGGCCCCAAATCCAACTCTAACCCCAACCCCAACTCCACTGCTAAATTTATCCCTAACTCCAGCTTTGACCCCAGTCCCTGCCCACACTCCAGTCCCACATTTAGCTCTAAACCAAACCCAGCCCCAGCTGCAGCCCAAACCCCATACCATTATTAGAGGTAAACCCCAATCCCACATTAAGCCCTGACCTCAGTCCTAGGTCTAACCCCACCCTCAGCCCTGCCCCCAGCCTCCTCTTAGCCCCAGTCCCTCCCTAACAAAGCCCAAATAGTGGTTTCACTGTGACCCCTCCCCATCCCTCCCCCACCCTGTCCCTGATCACAACCCCACTCCTGGCACCTCCCCGATCCCTAAGATTTGCCCAGTCCCTGATGCTGGTAATGGGTGCTCAGGCCGGACACCAACAGCCCCACTGAGCAAACTGAGAGGGATGGAGACCCCCCCTCCCCAAGGGTGAAAAGAACGTACAAGGCTGGGACTGCCCAGAGCAAAAGCAGCAGAGACACCCAAGCAAGACATCCCCAAGCAAGATGGAGAGAAACACCCAGGGCATGGACACGGAGACCCCCATGCCCCCACACAGGGGACTAGGACAGAGAGCCCCCTTTACCCCCATATCAGAGGAGGATGGAGATTTCCCAGGGTCAGTCCTTAAAGGGGAAAAGGACAGAGACCCTCAGGCCCTCCACAGTGGAGTTTTACCATGTCTGTGATTCCCCCAAAGGTTAGGACGATGCAGACCTCCTCCGAGGATATTCCACAGAGTGAGGAGATTGGAGGCTGCCCCTGGCCCCCACCAAAGGTAAGGAGAATGGGGACCTTCGGCCTCCCTTAAATGGGAGGAGGAAGGAGACTCCCAAGGCCCCCACTAAAGGAGGAGGGTGAAGGAGACCACCCCCCAGCTACCCCCAAAGTTAAGCAGAATGGAGACTAATGGTCCTCCAAAGGTAAAGAAGACAGGACGTCCCAACCCTGCCAAAGGGGAGGAGCATGGAGACCACCCCAGACCCCTAAAGGGGAAGACAATAGAGACCTCCCTGTGGCCTTTCCCCCGGGCAAGGAGGATGGAGACCACCCCCAGCCCCCACCCAAAGATAAGGAGAATGGTGACCACCCAGTTCCCCCAAAAGGTAAGGAGAATGGAGAAGCCCTGGGCTCCCCAAACAAGAGGAGGACAATGACAACCCCAGCTCTTCTAAATAGGAGGACAACAGTGACTCTCCAGTCTCCTCATAGTGAATGAGGTCAGAGACCACCCCAGCTCCCCCCAAAAGGGAGAGGGATGGGAACCACCCTGGTCCTCCCCATTAGGGGAGCAAAATGAAAGCTCCCCCGAACCTGCCATAGCAGAGGAGGACGAGGACCATTTATGTTTCCCTCAAAGGTAAGGAAGATGGAGACTTCCCTGGAGCAAGGAGGAAAGACACCACCCACAGACCTCCCCAAAGGTAAGGAGAATGGGGACCAACCACTATCCCCCCAAAAGTAATTAGGACAGGGATGCCTTGGCTCCCCCAAGTGGGAGGAGGACAGAGACAACTCTGGCTCCCCTAAAAAGGAGGATGTCTTGGTTTGAAAGAAGGGTGTCTGCTAAGGAAGGCAGGATCCTCCCTTGGAATGGAGAATGTAAATTCCCTTCCTCCAAATTATCATAAATTTGAAATTAAGGGGCTCTCAGGCAAAGATGTGGGAATAGGAATAATAGTTCTTTACTAGTATGTATAACAAGGCATACTAGTTAAAACAACTGTTACTAGACAAAACAACTGTGAGAAATGGATTTGTAATTTGAAACCTGACAGAAAGCTCACACAGTCTTGTACATCTGTATGCAAACTCTGAGATAAGGTGTGCTGACTTAGGAAGGCCATGGAATAAATACGACATTGTTGAGAGAGAGATTGACCTAGAAACAAGTTTCAATGTTTCAAAATATGGCCTTGCAAAAAGACCAGATATTTTTGAGAATTAAAACTGTGAAAGATGGATTGTAGCAGGACTACATGGGGTAAAAATATTGTTGATTGGTGTTAGAAGTATTAGCAGCATTGTGTGGCAACAACTAATAGGCTGGAAAATATTTATAAGGTATTGTAACCAGGAAGTAGGTTGGCTTCTGATAGAATGGCATAGAGTTTTACGTCTCTTAAGTCTCACCCTTCATCGAGAATGATAATGGAATAGAATCTTTTAAAGCTCCTCTCAGTTGCCCCATCTCTGTAAAAAAGCTGGGAATAATCTGACAAACAACAATTACAGCATTAATAATAAACAGAACCAGGAACCCAGTGACAGCTGTCCTGACTGCAGGCACTTTCCCCTTTGATGCAGTAACGGTCACAGCAGATAGGGGCGCTGGTGGCTCCCAGTGGACAGGGCAGGTGCTGCTGCAGCACTATGGTGGTTTTGTCCGAGATGAGGATGGGTAGAAGAGAGGCTTTGCTTCACAAACCCCTGGGGCAGTTGATCCCAGTGCCCCAACAGGACTCTTGGAAGCAGCAAGCTGGACTGGCAGGGATGAGCAGAAATCCTGGGGCAGTGGATAAGATGTACGGGAAACTTTGCGGCGATAGCTGGAAACTGCGGCACATCCCTGCTGGGCAGAAGGTTGCAGGGCCCAACAGCAGAAGAAAGGCAGCTCTCAGCTTGGTTATGGTGGTGGCAGCAAATTGCTTTCTCCAAGCCGCAGGTCCAACCTCCTCCTCCGAGGCCCAGAGAGAGAGTGAGAGCATCCCCAACTCCCCAGCCCTCCTCTTCTTCCTGCTTCTATTCTTGCTATATCTCTGTTCCCCGCCCCCCCCCCCCCCCCCGAGAAACTCCCAAAAATCAGAGGAGTTCCCCCTCCCTGCTGTCTCAAGCACCCAGTCATCAGTGCTTCTTAGCAGCTCAGTGGGAAAAAATTCCACAAGTAATAAGGAAAGGAAAGAAAGAAACCCCAACCCCCAATATTATCCACCCCAAATTTTTCCCCATACCAACATTACATCAAATTAAAACCTTTAAACTCTCCATCCTTTTGCATCACCCACCAGGTGCAACCTGGTCCCTGAATGAAGACAACCCCACGGATGGGATTTTCTTTGCTGGAGGCAGAATTAACCCAAAGAGTTTTTCCCAGCATACCTCTCATATGTACCGCTGGAAACTTATCTCCATCTATTGTTTACAAGGGCTCAGATTGGGCAGGGCCTACTCAGCTAGTGGAACCTCAAGTGTTCACTAACCATGTGGCCTTTGCTAAATTAATCTCCCAGTTCTTGAAAGTCTCCCCACACAATGCCTTCAAGGTGGTTTTAAGCAGGCCATTGCACCGTTCAACTTTCCCAGCTACTGATGCATGATAAGGAATATGGTACACCCTCTCAATATCATGTTCTCTAGCCCAGGTATTTATAAGGCTACTCTTGAGTCCCGTTGTTGGACTCAATCCTCTCAGAGGTGCCATGCCTCCAAAGGACTTGTTTTTCAAGGCCCAAAATGGTGTTCTGAGCAGTAGTGTGAGGCACAGAGTAGGTTTCCAACCATCCAGTTGTGACTTCCACCATCATCAGCATGTAGCACTTTCCTTGGGGTTTTGAGGCAGTGTGGTGTAGTCCATCTGCCAGGCTCTCCTGGTACTTATAATATGTGAATCACCACCCACCATACCATAGGGGTTTTAACTACTTGGCTTGCTTGATCATAGCAGATGTCTCACAGTCATGTATAATCTAAAAAATACTACCTATGGTTAGATCCAACCCTCTGTCTCGTGCCCACTTACAGGTGGCATCTCTGTCCTGATGACCTGAGGCATCATGGACCCATTGATCTTGGAACAACTGTCCTTTATGTTGCCAGTCTAAGTCTGTCTTTGACACCTCTATCTTTGAAGCCTAATCTACCTGCTTATTGTTTTGGTGCTCTTCATTAGCCCAACTCTTGGGAACATGGATCTCTACATGATGGACTTTCACAGGTAGCTTCTCCACCCGAGTAGCAATGTCTTTCCACTCATCAGCAGCCCAGACTGGTTTTCCCCTATACTGCCAGTTAGCCTTTTTCCACCTTTCCAGCCAACCCCACAGAGCGCTGGCTACCATCCATGAATCAGAATAAAGGTAGAGTTTTGGCTACTTCTCTCTTTAAGCAATATCCAGAGCCAACTGAACAGTCTTGAGTTCAGCAAGTTGACTTGGTCGACCTTCTCCTTCAGTAGCTTCTGCGACCTGTCATGTGGGGCTCCATATGGCTGCTTTCCACTTCTGGTTCATCCCTACAATGCGACAGGAACCAGCAATGAAAAGAGCATTGTGTGTTTCTTCTTCTGGTAGTTGGTTGTACAGTGGAGCTTCTTCAGCCCTTATCACTTGTTCCTGCTTCTCTTTTGTCAGTGAGACCAAAGTTTTCACCTTCCAGCCAGTTTGCAGGTATTTCCAAAATCCCAGGGCGATTCAGGTTTCCAAACGGTCGCACTGTGTGATGAGGGCAATCCATTTGCTCCATGTGGCATTGGTGGTGGGGTGGGGAGAGGGAACCTTTGCTTTAAACATCCACCCCAGCATCGCAGTAAAGACAGACATAACACTCAAGGGTTCAAGTGGCAATAGCAATCTTTACTATTGACAGCTCATATTTATCTAGTTTTCAAAAGTCACATCTTCAATCCCAATTGGCTAGTAACTTTTTGCCACCCAGTTCACTGTCCAATAGCTGCCTGTGTACATGCTTGCCAAAGATTGGCCAGCATCTGTTCCCTGCAGTTAAGCCTTTCCACTCCTCAAAGCTTTCTTCCTTAAAGATATTTTCTTCCTTTCCTCATGGGTACAGGCTGATTAAGTCAAGGTCAAGGTTACTTGTGTCTGTGATGCCTTCAGGCCAGCTGTTAGCCATCACAGATGCACCTTTTTGTTTTTCGACTACAAAGGCAGTCTTTATCCTCCTCTGCAGGGCCCTTTGCAGATAGGATAAAAAAACATGGTACAATGAGTGAAATAATTATAATACAAAAAATAATACGACCAGTTTGAATGAGTCTCTTCTCCCAGCTTGATAAACCTAACCCTTCCAAGTGGTGATCTATCCCAGAAAATCCTCCATACAACACATGCCATCAAACTCTTCACAAACATGTCCATGAGCTAACAAAAGAAAATCAATGGCAGCAGGATTTTGCAAGGTAGCAGGCTGCATGCTATCTACAACTATAGCTAAAGCACTCAAAATTAGGGAAGTGTTATTTACTCTTTTTGCTACAAAGCAAGCCAATCTATTTAATTCAGAAACTATCAGGGATAATATTTTGTTTTCCTGTTCCAATTCAGTCCCACATATCATCTCCCAGTGTTTAATTAAAAAATACGCATCCTTTTGCTGATAATGTCCCTAAAATCTCTAGGTCTTGGGGTTCAAGTGAAGCAACAGGTAAATTATAATTTCAAAGATCCCATGGTTCCATACAGCGGGTTGTGGTATTACAATTGTTCTGGGAAGAGTGTTGCATTTTGATAACATTTTGTGTTTCTTTGTGTATACTTTGTGTGCCATTCAAGGATACCCCCACTAAGCAGGTGAGAAAAGGTCATTCTGGTCATGTCATAGCCTGCAGCTCAACTCCATCCTATCTCTTCCCATAGAAGAACTTCTCCATTACTGATGGAAAGTTTTTTGAATTGTACTTGATGTCTTCTGCTATCTGTTCGCACTACTCTGTTCCTACATGTGCTTGCCCAGGGCCGGGGGCTATGCACAAATCACGAACAGGATGGGACTGCTAGGAATGTGACTTGAGCTGTTTTATTTTCCAGCATCACGGTCATTACATGGTTATGACAATGGGAAGATGCCATCAGTTCACATCCTAGGCAGCAAACAAAGAACTTAATGTTACAACTTACTTTATAAGTTTTTTGACCAATCACACAGAGCAAAAGCATATTGACAGTAGTTCTATCCAGTCACTACAAGCACATGTACCTTCGATTAAAACAATGCTTGCTTATTTCGAATACAATACCTGCTTGTAAGCCTTAAAACACAACGCTCAGAGCTCCATTATTAAGCTTAAGACTTCCTAATATCTTGCTAGATATACTTTTCTGCAGCTTAGGGAGTTATTCTAGACAAGCGTTAATACACAGACCATTGTTCTATTTGTCCTTACTTTTCTACTTCTTAGATAATTTTTCTGCTGACTTATTTTATGGCTAGTGCTTAGCTCTAATCACAGTTCTTCTGTCTCCGAGGCTAGCCTTTTGCAGCTTTCCCAAAACCCTCTGATTTTATGGATTCCCACACAGGGCTGTCATATTTGACTGTTCGAACAGCCCTAAGCCTGTTTATTTAATAAAGCTGTGTCTTGGTTTGAAAAGACAGGGGTCTGTTAAGGAAGGCAGAAGCATCCCCTGAAATGGGGAACGTAAACTCCCTCCCTATGAATTATTTTAATTTTGAAATTAAGAGGCTTTCAGACAAAGATATGGGAGTAGGAATAACAGTTCTTTACTAGGGAAGAAAATAAAAATATTTTTAAAATGCAGTAATACAAAACACTGACAGAGTCAGAATATAACCTGATACCCTGTGAGTCAGGGTGTTGGTAGCAGTCCCATTAAATGGTGGCTGCAG
Source organism: Haemorhous mexicanus (assembly GCF_027477595.1). Classification (NCBI taxonomy): domain Eukaryota; kingdom Metazoa; phylum Chordata; class Aves; order Passeriformes; family Fringillidae; genus Haemorhous; species Haemorhous mexicanus. Next base: position 197,006 of record NC_082364.1, read on the forward strand.
TCCTTCAAGAGTGACAGATGTGGTTCTGTTGAAGCATTGATCCTGTAGAAGGGAGTTGTTTTCCTCTGGAGATCCAGTGGTGGTGTAGATGGGCCTGGTCTTCCTCTGGGAATCCAGTGGGAAAAGGCTGCTTCTGGTGTTCCAAATCTCAGAGTGTATCCAGGTAGGAATGCTTGGCTCCTCCCCCAGGGGAAGCATCTCACAATAGGATGCTGTAATTTTATCAGTCATGCAGTGAGACTCAATGGCCCATTAATAGAAGATATCTCCCCAGAGGGAGGATTGGTTGTGGAAGAGGTAAAGTTAACTGCCCAATTAACAGAAGATAACTGCCCCACCTTTAACAGATGGGAAATAGAATACACACCCTCAAACCACATCTTAAACCCCCAGACAGGATGTAAATTTTCTTGAAATCAGAATTCTTCATGGTGCCAATACCTTGTTTTAACAGGCAGGGGGGCTCTCTTCTCCAATGACAAGAGTAACAGACCTCCCATCTTACCTACCAAGCCTCTGTTCATGCTAGGTGTCCATGCATGGACAGTTGCTGCCTTCCAGACATCCAGAAGGGCTCAGAAGGTTGGTTTTGCTTTGTGTTTATCTGCCAGCATGCTGGAGAATGCAGCAGCCAGGGTGGGTCTCTAATGGACAAACCGCGTGTTCAAGTAATCTTGTGTGTTCTGGGATTTGTGAGGAAACTAATCTATCTGGTTTTTTACAGGCATTAGCAGCAGTTGTCTCCTAAAGAAAGCACCAAGGCTGACATTACTCAAGGAATGAGCTTTTGTAGCTTTTTTTCCTCATCCCAGCTCAGGTAAGAGTGTTTTTGAAGAAAGTGGCTCCCAAACAACAACCAGACCAGCATTACAGAGGTACTGGGGCAGTTTCCTAAATATTAGGAGGTTTTTTTTTGAGGTTTCAGACTTAGTAAATAACTGGAAGAACTTGCCTGAGAACACATAAACATCACACTTTGTTTATGTGAAGTGTAAATTTCTTGTCATATAACTTCTGTCTGAAGTGTTTGAGCTTGGAGATTTAACAAGCCAAGGCTAAAGGCCACCAAGGTGGCTGTTGTAACCTCGTGGACCTGTGTTGTCCTGGCTGCTCCATGGTCTGTGAGTTTTCCTGAAGATACTCACTATGCTTTTCTTGTTGGAAGCTGTTTCTCACCTCACCTCAGTGCAGACCTAGCAGCCCAGGGCCCAAAGGCTGTTATATGAGCTGTGTTGGTGGGGTTGACTCACTCTGGCATGTTTGATATTAACTGTTAGTCGTCTGTCTTACCTGTTCTGTGCTGTGTAAGCCATCAGCTCTGCAAACTTCTGGAACAACAAAATTTGGATATGGGATGACCTCAGCTCTTTCCAATTCTCCATTTCCCTCCTTTGGGGGAAAGCCTGTTCCCTCCACTAAATTTTCCTATACTGACTCCAGTGTTCAGTGACTCAAGCACAGGGTTTTCATTGTTTCTCTTGGGAGCCTGTCAGACTGCTCACCATGAGATGCTTTCCTAAGCCTCTGCTTGATGTGTTCTGCTCCTTGATTCCAGCCTTGAACTGTGTTGTAAAAAAAACTGTGGGTTTTTTTTAATATTTTGTAATAGTTTGTAATAGTTTTGTTTTTATATCCCTGTATTTTTCCCAAATGGTTTACCCCAGATTGTATCCCGTCCCTCTACCTGTGTAATCCCTTTCCTTTGCTGAGATCATCCCCAAATCTCCACCCTGGCTCTCTGTCAATCACTCAGCATCCCATCCCCTCCATCTAGAACTTTTGGTAGAGTGATTACCCAGAGGCCAGGGGTCAACCCCTCAAGTGTTACTCCATGCACCGTTCTAAATGTCCATTTCCCAGTATCCATACCTTAATTTTTCTTACTGGTTAGTAAAATGTTATCTACTTTATGTTCCCACCTCCCTTTAAATGTAACTTGGCACCTCTCCCGGGGCTCTCAGCAGGAGGTCCCCTGAGGTGTGGGAGCTCCCAGGAGCTCCGAATAAAACCTTGGAATAATCCCTGCTAAGAGTCAGCCCTTTTATCCTCTACCGATGCCTCTAGCATCTCTTCTGCTGCAAAGGCGACTAGTCTAGCTGCTTTCAGTACCTTTGGGGCACAAGAGAGTGTCCCCCCACTGTCTGCCGAGTTGGGGCTGGCCGGGGTTCCTGAGGGGCTCCCAGAGAGACACAGACAAATCTGGAAGAGTAGTCAGCAAAAAGCTGCAGGGGGTTGATGCTAATCAAATGAAGTTCTTGAGTACTGGTTAACCCTTTCTGGGTTACTTTGGTTCATGTTCTGAATAAAAAGGCTTGAAAGGAGAATGTCATAGTCACTTAAAGGCTGACAAGTGTGAGCACTGAAGTCCTAGGACTTAAAGGATAGGGGAAGGTTTTAACCTGTAGAATATAAACATTCCTTCAGTGATGACCTTTACAGATGAAATGCTGAACTACATGGTCAACTAGATGTAGCAATTGCTGGTTTTATTTTAGGCTTTGCTTGTGCCTAGAACTGAGTCAAGAAGCTTGATTTTTCTTAAAAAGCTAAAGATTTTCCCAAGGATTGCTTTCTCTGTTATCCTGTCTGTGCTGCCAATGCTGCATAACCAGTAGCTTGACTGTAATGCTGAAGTAATTATTGAAATATCATCTGCAAAATATATCAGTCATAACAGGATAAATCCATTTTCCATGAAAGATGAGTGGGATCAGACCCTGGATACTCTCAAATGTATCCCGCACTGAAGCATGATTTCAAAAAGTTAAGATTTCTGCTGAGGGTTAGAAGCAATTCATACTGATCAGGATGTAAGTTAGATAGGTAGATGATAGGTTAATGATAATTAGATGCTTAAGCTAGAGCTGATTGTTATATTGTTTGCTGTTATGAACTTGTTTGTAGAAGGAAGTGGAGTAAGTGAAGTGTTATAAGAACATATTGAAACCAGTAGAATAATGGTTAGCACCTGGTCTTTATGTCAATCAATCACAAAACAGTGAAGTGATGCGCGGAATAAATAGAAGCCACAACTAGATGTAGTTATGAAGCGGGTATGTATTGTCAGCGCCCGGCACAAGTGAGATAGCTCTCTTGAAAACTTGTGCCCTGAGCCATATCTTTATTCCCAAAGGTTTTCCGTATACATTACATTGCACAACCTTGCCATGCATATTCAACCCCTGGCCCCGCCCGTCCTCGCCTCACATGGTAATTAGATCCATGCCCTGCTGGGCATGCGTTCTTTGCTGTGGTGGGTGCACAAGGGTCTCTCACTGGTCTCTGAGGCTGAAGGCTGAGGTCTTCCTCATGATTGAACTTTTGAACTTTTCTCCTTTGTGCATGTGCTTTGGTCCCTTGGTGCTTATCTGAGTACATCTGTCGATTTTGATCAGCTTGGAGACAGAGGAGTTCCTTCATCTAGGTTTCTTGCATTCCTTGGTCTTCTTCCGGTATTGTTCTTTATTGCAAGAAACTTCAGAAATTTTCATTTTCCTATGCCCCTTGTACCATGGCAGAGGTTTCTTAAGTAAAAGGTTAAAATTCAACACACAATTCTACAAGCTAAAATTTAAATGCTTAATTCATATTGCTAACCTAAGTGAACCCTCAAAACCTCCATTTCAGCAGGGGACCCTGGATCATGCCAGAGGGTCACAGAGACCTGACAAAGATATTCCTGACTTCATCCCTGGGACCACTAACCCAATTCAAGAGAAGAATTGCAAATGCGTGAAGGACTAATAACCTCGTTTTAATACAGAGCGAGGATGGGACATGTTGGGATTATGCATATGTATTGTATATAAGATCTTAGGAAATAAACAGAGGACAAAGAACCTTGTACAGCGTGGTCACGCCTTTCGGGGATGACTCCCGTGCCACCCTCCGGTGTTAATAAACTTTCTAACTTAGACTAGTTAGAGAGTCTTTGTCCGTGATCTTTGGTTTTAATGACTCAACATAAGAAGGGAGAATTAAATTCCAAAGCATGGCCATGCAGAGGACAAAACTAGAAGCAAATCCAATGTCCACCACTGAGAATTCTGGAAATATTTAGGACAGGATGGAAAGCTGGTAGAGATTAAGAAGTCTGTGGTAGGGTAATTGTCTCAATTTGAAAGACAGGTGTCTACTAAGGAAGGCAGAAGCCTTCCTTGAAATGAAGAATATAAACCCCCTCCCTCCAAACTACTGTAAATTTGAAATTAAGGGTCTCTCAGGCAAAGATACGGAATAGGAATTACAGTTCTTTACTAGTATGTGTAACAAGGCAAACAAAACAACAACTATGGCATTAACAACAAGCAGAACCAGGGACCCGGTAACAGTCCTCTTGACTGCAGGCACTTCCCCATTTGGTGAAATTACTGTTATGAACAAAAAAAGGGTTACTCATTTTTTTTCCAAAAGTTGTAGAATTACAAGTTTAACCAGTTCTGGCAGAGGAGTGCTTTTGTTAGCTGCTTGTTTTAATCACCTGTTAAGTATCGGGTCGTTAGCCATCTATGATTGAGAATTCACTATATTGTATCAGCATCACCCTGCTTGTGGCCAGGTGGGAGGATGGCATCCCCCCCAGACGGTGGAGGGGAGGGGACCAGGAGTTGCTATGCAGATAAGTTTAGAGCCAAAATGCAATGGGGCAAGCCCCCCATTCCAAACGCAATTAATAAACCGCTAAACCAGCGAGCCAGTATGGAACTCAGAGGTCAAAGTGGTCTCTAGGCATCAGGGGTGAGGTGAGAAGCCAGCAGAGATTCTGAAAACCTTAATGGCCTCTCACCACAACTTATAAGATGTTGGTTAGAGCCGGGACCCGAGACTGCAAACGAGACTTCGAGACGCGGGGGTTAAATATCCCCGTCTGCTTTCGTGAGGCCGGACCCCACAACTCTGCTCCCCAACTCTGCCCCCTGGTGGACAACGCTGCATTCGCCTCCTCCGCCGAGTCACTCCAGGGAGCTGCGACGGCGAACCCGCGGATCCGTCCGGCCTCCCAACCTGTAGCGGATCACTTTTAATAAAGGCATCAAAAAGGAGAGCTATCTCCTGCCTTGTTTATTTCAGTTACCACCACAGCCGGCAGGAATAAGCAAAAATCCCAGGTTTGTGGGCAAGGTGTATCAGAAGTTTTGCTGGAACTGTGGGGACATGCCAGCAAAGCAGCCGGCTTCGGGTTACAGCGCAGAGAAAGCCGGAGCAGTACCGAAGAAAACAGCAGGGGTGGGGCAGCGTGGGCCCGGCTCTGAGCAGGGCAGGGAGAGGCGAAGTTCAGGATTCCCAGGGCGCATGAGCAGATAGTGATCGGTCCTTCAGGGCTGAGCTCCAGCGGTGCTGGTGAAGTCTTCTCGCAGTAAGTGACAGCCTGGCCGTCCTCCTCCGATGCCAAAGAGCGAGAGAGAGCGAGGCTGCCCTCCAACCCAACCCCGTCTTTTTTACCTGCCCCCCATTCTCGCGGTATCTCTGTCCTCCCCCGAAACTCCCAAAAAACCAGAGGAATTCCCGCTCCCTCTCAGAACCCAGCCATCAGTGCTTCTTAGCAATTCAGAGGGAAAAAAATTCCACAAGTAACAAGGAAATAAAAGGAAAAAACCCCAAAAAACCTCAACCCCCAACAGTGATATACTGTGGGATGTGAAGCTCTGTTTTTTTTTTTGTTGAATTGCTTGGGAAGCTGGTTCATGGACTATCTGAAATGAGCAGTGGGCTCTTCAGACTTGGGTAGAGAACAAGGACTGAGCAGGCACAGGGAAGGGTGTTGCCCTTGCACCTCTGCCAGGAGAGTGGACGAAGGTTACTTGATGCTTTCTCACAGCCTCACACCACACACCTGTCTTGCCAACCGCTGTGTGCACAGGGAGGAACTGCTGCTTCCTTGGGGAGAAGTTTTCAGTGCTCTGACTGGCTGTGGCAAGGGGAGGGCAAAGCCGAAAAGCGCAACCAAGGGTAACAGAGAACCAGCCTCTGCAGCCTGACTCAGGCCATCCCTGCACAGCTTCCCTCTGTCTCCCTAGAATGCTTAATAATGCAGCACATGCAGCTGAGATCACCCTTCTGGCAAGTGCCTGCTTGGTGTGAGACCAGACATCTGGCACCATTGCACCTACTGCAGTCTCCAAGGCAACAATTTCTTCTTGCTCTTTGGAAGCTCCGTGTGTTCCTAAAGAAGCTGTCATCCTTTTTAGATGTAAATACAGCAGTTGTGGACGGCTTTAATGAGCTCTAGATCGGGTGGCTGTTGCTCCAAGGAGCAGTGCTGCCTGCTCCTTGTATTGCCTGCTGAAGATATGCTGCTGGTCCATTCCTCATGTCACAAAGCCTCTCCTGCTTGTTCCTATCCCTGTGTGCCGTGTCTGTAGCCAGCTGTTCTGCCAGGGGGATAACTGGAGATTTCTGCTGAGGTGAGGTATTCCGGAAGAATTAATTCCAGAGGAGGTACTTGCCAGCCCTGAAGCACTTTGTAGCACAAAAATGCTCACAGTAAGCAAACAATTTAGCAGTGTCCCAGAGTTGTTTCACTGGTCTTCTCTTGAGCAGTTGGCATTTTCTTGCGAATGGGGCAATGTCAGAGGAAAACTCCTTATGCTGTTTATGTAGAAGAACCCCCTGTTAGGTTTTACCTGAACCTGAGATCAGCTTTGTGTGCTTGAAAACAGGAATTTACTGAACATTCCTGATTGTGGGGTCATTGATGTACAGTGAGGGGCTCCCATCTCCTGTAAGAAAGCCAGAACTGCTCTTCTGGCGCAGCTGAGCCATCTGACAGCTGGAGTGATAGTAAGAGCCGTCTCAGCCCAAGCATTTAATGTTCCCTGTTGTCACCATGATATTCTCTGAAAAATCCCTTTACCAGGATTTTTCTCCTGAGAAGCTGAGAAGCCTCGGAAAAGAAATGTAAACAATAATTATCTGATTGCTTGGAATGTGGTCTGGAGGTTGCTTACCAACAGATGCATCTTTGATTGGTTCCATGTGAATTGCTCTTAATTAATGACCAATCCCAGTCCAGCTGTGTCAGGACTCTGGTCGGTCATGGGTTTTTATCATTCACTCTTTTCCAGCCTTCTGTCTGTATCCTTTCTCTTTCTTTAATATAGTTTTAGTATATAATTTTCTTTTAGTATAATATCATAATATAATAAATCAGCCTTCTGAGAACTTGGAGTCAAATTCTCATCTCTCACCTCATCCTGGGAACCTCACAACACAAGGCCCTGTGGGCGACAGTGTGCTGCTGATTTATAGGAGTTGCTAGTCACACCTGTCCCTTGTTGTGAGCCCTGTGAGGGAAAGTGCTGGATTAGGTGCAAACGGCTTCATCATGGAAGTGGTTTGTCTGCTTCACATTGAGTGGAAGCTGCTGCAAACTTGCTCCCCTGGTTTTCTTGCTGCAATTTTGTCCGTGCTCCCAAACCTGGATAGACCCTCCCCTCTGCTCCGTCAGGCTTGGGTTTCTGCCGAGTTATCTGTCAACTGCACCAGATAATTGCTGGCATGTATTGCATCGGGCGTTTTACAGGAACTCTGGCAGCTGCCATGGCTATAAATAGTGGCTAGCTGATGTTTCCCAAGGGCTGGAGGGGAGAAAAGGTGTTTCCCACTGACTATTGGGGTGATGCTGTAGCACTCGGGAGGTGGGAGCAGGTTTGCCCTGTGACTCCAGGATCTGTGCCTGGGGGGACCTGCCCTTGCAGGCTGTGTAGCCCCAGTTTAGAAGCAGAATCTAGACTGGAGTCATCATTGGGCAGTAAAATGAAGTGGAGCTGAGTCATTTGGCAATTAGTGAGCCTTCAGCCATGGTAAAAGTCTGAGTAACTGAGAGTCTGCCTAGTGATTGCTGTTGAAGGATGCCACAGAGACAGTCCACTTACAGTTTTGGCTGCTGTTCTGGGTTTAACTTTTCCTTTTTTTCCCCCTGCTCATCTTCCCATCAGCAAGCTGGGGAATATGCACAGAAAACAAATCAGCAGCAGATAGTAGCATGTGAAGTGATTCTTCTGCTGGCATTGGTGGGACTGTGGGCAATAACACCCGTGGTGTTTTAATATGCAAAGATAATGTGTTGCTTTCTTGCTTGCAAGCCCTCAAATGGTTTTCCGGAAGGAGGTGAGAACCTGAGCCAGCTGGTTTGTGATGGATGTTGGATACTGTACAGCTGGTTTTGGTTTTATGTACTTGATTTCTTCAGAGCTCCTAAGTAGAGGAGACAGGCCACTGTTACTGGTGTGAGCTGCTGCTGTACTCGTGAGCAGGCACTGGTGTCTGTGTAAAAGGCTCTAGTCTCCCAGATAATACAGGTCCCAAAATGCCTGTAGAGGTTTTTTACCCCACTCTTTAGCATTTCTCAGGCAACATGGAGGCTCCCCATCCCCACTGGACTGGCTGGAGGCCTGTGCTGGATAAGGAAGTGAAAGCTCCCCTAAACCTTGCTGTGCTCAGCTGCAGGAGTGTGAGACCTGCTGATGGATGTGAGGACAACACAATCCAGGATGGTAGTGAGCGCTGGTCTTGGATGCACTAAGGAGATCTGCTGGTGTAAGGGCCACAAGAGAGAGGAGGAACTAGGGAACTCACAATGAGAGTCGATGCTTGGGATCAGCCAAGAATGCCAGGAGGAAGGGAAATGGGAATTAGTCAAGCAGGAAGAGAACCAATCCTCTTTGATGTCAAGAGGACCTTCTAAGCATCCAAGATTGCTGTGGGTGTGGAGCTGCCTGGAGTAGCCTGTGGCATCCAAAAGAGAAGGGTGAAGCAGGATGGTCTGTGCAGCTCAGGGGCAGGGGCAGCCCCCCAGCCTGGACTTCTCACCGCCCACACCCATGGGAGCATCTGGGCTGCACCAGCTAGGGGGCATGAAAGGATCTCCAAGCAATCATGTGAGATGTTTTCCTTTGATTCATCAGCTGTAATTCCTCCTGGAGACATGCTTTTCTCATGGCTTGCCTCCTGTAAGTCAGCTGTTCCCACTCAGGAGCTGAACTCTGGGCAGCCTTGCCTGGGTTCTCTTTCAAGGAATGCAGCCTTTCATTCCACCCAAGTATTCCAGTGCACATAACACTCGGGGCTCCCTCTTCCCTGACCCTGTTCTTTGTGTCCGCAGGCTGAGGTTTCCCCGATGAATTTATTTGGCTCACTGATCTCTTTACTTTTCTCACAGTTTCTAAGGAGATGGGTACAATGAAACAAAAATGTCAGCCCCTTGTATTTTGTACAGGGGGACAAGCCTGAGCTGTTGCTGGATTACACAAACCCCTAGCATTGCCATCATTTGATGGGACTCTTGAGTTTCCCATTCCTGGTTCAGTGGTATTTTGCCCTGACCAGAACTGACCGCAAATTGGGGCTGGTTTGTGTTCCCAGAACCCTGAGTTGTCAGAAATGTGCTGCATCAAAATGAAATGCAGTTTTTGGAGTCTGACAAGGGGTTTCTTTTTCACATGAAACAAGTAAAGGAGTTTTCTCTGATACCTGAATGCTGAGGCAGAGGGGGGAAATCCAGGGAGTTGCTGGTAGACTGATGAAGGAATAAAACTCAAGCGGACTGGTTGCTCTCAGCACTCTTGAACCTTTTCCTAAGGGATAGAACTTTTCAGGGTGATTCAAAAATGCTCTTCCCCCATAGAACCCCATTTGGGCACTCTGCAGGCAAGGCCAGTTGCTCTGAGCTGCCTGGCTCAGTTCTCCATCTTGCCTACACTTGTTTCCCTTCCCTCTCATTCTTGCTTTCTCCTGTTGGCTCCCTTTCCTCTGGACTTCAGCAGAGGGATCTGGGATTTGCAACCTGTCCCTTCCCACTTCCCAAACCTCCTTCCTGGCAGTGCTGTTTCAGAAGTCCTTGTGCCTTAGCCAAGAGGGACATCTAGAGGGGCTGGAGCTCAGGGACCTGGGGTTTGTCAATATTTCTTGCATTTTTATTTATTAATTTGTAATCGTTATGAAGGAACAGGAACTGAGGTTTTACATGGTCCCAGTGGCCTGCTGGCAAGGTGGACCTTTGGTGACCAGTTCATGGGCTGTTTCTCTCTTTTTACTCGAACATAGGGAAGTGACTGTGGAATGGGGCTTTTATGGGAAGAAAGGTGCTGTGGTAGGTGTCACTGTGCTCAGTAAAACAAAACCTGTCTGAACACACTTCTCTGTGGATTTGGTTGCACAAAGTTCAAACTTTGACCTGGAAAATCATCTTTGCTCTCTTCTTGCTTGGCCATGATCCTGCTGGTTGTGGCAGGAGCCCCAAACTGCATGTGGGCACAAGGGAGAAAGAGTAGACATTGGATCTGGTGTTCAGGTGATTGAACAGCCCACTGCAGTTCCTGTGGGTGCAGGTGCTGGGGCCCAGCTGCTGGGCTCTTCTCATTAACTGTTTTATCCTTCTGCATCCTGTTATTCCAGGCATCTTCTGGGGACCATCATCCATAAAAACTCCTGTTTAGGGAAGCCTTTTAGTGGGCCATGTATCTGGGGAGCTTAACTGCAAACTGTGGGACACTGGAATGCAAACATTTGTACTTTCATTTGCTCAGTGCTGCAAAAGTGCTGCTGATGCTCCCTGGGCAGGAGAATGACCACACTAAATGCTTCCTTTTATGTTGCTGTAGCATTGTGTAAGCACATATCTCAGAATGTTCCTTAACTCTGCAGGGAGGGCTGAGGCACAAACTATCCTCCTACGAGCCCTCACAGCTGCTTCTTGTGAAGATTTCTCCCCAGACTCCACATCTCTCTCCACACAGTGGCGCTGCTGTGCAGAGAAGTAGTGAAGTGTTTGACTGGGGCTCTGTGCTGTAGGTTTCTGTTTCAGGAACAATTGCACAGAAGCTCAGGAAGAACCACACAGCCACAGTATTAGAAAATATCCCAGTTTATTGCAGCATCTCAGTTCTGAGAGTTTTACAAAACAAAGTATTTACAGGTAAGGAAGGGACTAACTCAGCTGGAGTGTGCTTTGCTGGGGCAGGAACAGACTACAGAGGAAAAAGGAAGAAGATCAGCACATTCACAAGTCAATTTTCTTTACAAAAGTAAGACAGGTGTAAGGCTGGTGTGCACAGCTGACTGGTGTAGTCCTTGTGGGGAGCTCTCCAAGAATTCAGTGCAGCCCTTGTACTCTTCACAGTGATTCCAGGCACCTGGGGCTCAGCAGAAGCTGCATCAGGTCAGCTCAGTATGATGTTAAGGCACAATGTAGTGATGCCAATGGCTCTGGGTCTCCACATGTGCCAGCAGCTCTGCTTGTGGCTTCCCTCATAGCGAGTGACAGTGTCTGAGCCCTGCCCATGGCTTTCTTTGGGGTGAGTGATGGCTTTGAGCTCTGCCCATGGCTTCCCTCAGGGTGAGTGGTGGTGTTTCAGCCCAATATCTCTCTTTCAGGCCCCCAATCCTGGACTTGGCGACGCCAGAAGCAGAGCTGGACAGAGGACAGAAGGAGGAGATCACGGTGTGGGAGAAAGGAGGGATTCCAAAGGGAATCTCCCCAAAATGATGGTAAGGCGTCCATTATGGCTGAACACCAGAGAAAGGATATGGACGGCTGTTTGAAAACAAATGCATGACTTAGAATATATGCTGAAACCTGTTTTTGAACTTGTCCAACAAAGTTTGCCTCTAAACACAAACTGTTTGTCTTTTTTTAAAGTAGATTTTTTAAAAGTTTATTACTATATGTAATCTTGAACGATGGCTCATTCAAATTGTTCATGGGAGCTGCACTAGCTTACCCCACCAAGGGAAACTTCTCCAAACATGGATTTCTCAGACTAAGGGCTAAACCAAACCATCAGCTCTGGTTGCACATAGAGTCCCAGGCGCTTGCAGCGAGGTAGAGGGAGGGTTGAAGTTCACAGTAGAGGCTGTGCATGGCTGGCACTGCCAAGTGTCTCCAGCCAGCGCTGTCCAAGAGGTGTCCAGGCAGGGATCCATCCCTAGAGGCCTGTGTGCTCCTGGATCCAGTCTCGCAGGCTTGTAAGCCGGCTGTACACTCCAGGTTTGTTCCTCTGAGCACAGCCATCGCCCCAGCTCACCACACCGGCCAGGAACATCCGGCTACTGGGCTCCACACTGACCAGGGGCCCCCCAGAGTCTCCCTGCACAGAACCACACAGGAGCATAAGCACCAACCCCACAGATCACTCTCGTGCACAGTGTTAAAGTCAATCACAAAAACTGAGCAAGAAATAATCAGTAAACCCCGTCTAAGTCAGCTGTCATTACAATTTTTTGGCCATTCCCTGAAACAAATATTTAGGCATGGCAATAAGAGCCACTGTGCCAGAACAAAGAGCTATAAAATACCAGTCAAGCAGCCTGGCTTGCTAACTAAGACTCTGAATAAAAGCCAGAAGTTGGAGTATGGCTGTATATCGTATCTGGTAAGATGGAGTCTAAATCCTGTGGTTTTGGGCTGTAGTTTTTGAGTTGTAAGTCGTGCATTGACACAACTTTCTGCTGGTGCCTGTTGTAATTTGTTCATTTTCTGAATCCAGGAGAATTCTCACAGATTTGTTTTATGTTAAAAATGTAAATATAAGTGGAAGCACCAGAATGAGCAGGGCTGAGTCTGTCTCCCTGCCTAATAATCAATAAGCAGCACTAAATCCAGGTGCTGCCTTACCTGGCAGGCATCCACACCACCAGTCAGGATCCCCACACACATCATGCGTGGCGTCAGCTGGTCTGTCAGGAGCTGGTTACACACAGTCTGGTTGATAAGCCGGATTTCTGCCTTCTGCAGGATGGTGGCTCCCGTGCCTGCCAAAAGGGAAGAGCATCTTAAGTAAAAATACACATTTTTAAACAGCTCCCCAATTTTTTCCCTCAAGAAACACATAAATCATAGACTTGTAAAATCTCAGAATGGTTTGAATTTGAAGAGAACTAAAGCCTGTCTTGTTCCACCCTGTGCCACAGGTAGGGACACTTTCCACTACACCAGGTTGCTCCAAGCCCTATCCAATATGGCCTGGAATGCTTCCAAGGATGTGGCAGCCACAGCTTCTCCTGGCTGCCACATCCCTGGAACCTGTTTAAAATACATCAGTGGCAACCTGTTTAAAATACATCAGTGCAGCACCAAACCACATGCCAGTGCTCACCTCCTTCTGCAGTTGCTCCCCATCCAGTCACCCACAGGTCCTTGCCCACAGGGAAGTTGTGGGTGGCATCAGGCAGGCAAATGGGCTGGACGACGGCTGTGAAGGTGACAGGGCTCTGCAGCTCCAGCACAGCAATGTCATAGTCATAGGTGTAGTCATTGAAGAAGGGGTGGGAGATGATGCGCTTTATTTTGCGGGTTTGCACATTGGGGCCACTGCGGTCACCTTGGTCAGTCAGCCCCAGGTAGGCTGTCCATAGGCTGGGGTCTGAATACCTGCATGGGGGCCATGAAACACAGCGTGAGACCTCATCTTGGAGACAGCACCGCTCACTACCTTAAACAGTTTCCTTGAGGAATGCCTCTCAGTGTTGGAATATTGTGGTTTTGGTCGCCACAATGTAAGAATAGTATTAAATTAGAGAGTTTCCAAAGAAGGGCAACAAAGATGGTGAAGGGCCTTGAGAGGAAGCCATATAAGAAGCAGCTGAGAGCACTTGGTCTGTTCAGCCTGAAGGAGACTGAGGGGAAACGTCATTGCAGTTACAACTTCCTGAGTGAGAGAGAGAAGAGGTGCAGACTCTGATATCTGTTCTGTGGTGCCCAGTGACAGGACCAGAGAGAACAGCCTGAAATTGTGTCAGGGGAGGTTTAAGTTGGGTACTGGGAAAAAGCTCTTTTCTCCAGAGGGTAGTCAGGTACTGGAACAGACTCCCTAGGGCAGTGGCCACAGCATCAAGCCTGACTGAGCTCAAGAAGCATTTGGATGATAATCTTGGGCACAGGGTGTGACTCTTGGGGATGGTACTGTGCAGGGACAGGAGCTGGACTTGGTGATCCTTGAGGGTTTCTTCCAACTCAGCTTATTCTGTGATTCTGTGAAATACCTGGAAGCACAGGGATGTGAGGCCGGTACCTGATGCCTTGCAGTGGCAGGAAGCAGTGTGCTGCTGACACCAGCCAGCTTGCTGACACCAACGAGGCCCCACAGATGTGGCCCTGGCCCTTGACGTGCAGGCTGACCTGCCACGGCCACTCTCCCACGTCCGAGTTCTGCCCACCAACGATCCGTGACTTCCTGACATAGGAGCGGAGACCACAGTCTAGGATAGAGAAGGAGAAGGGGCGCTTGGTTCCTCCTGTTTCCATCCCACACCTCCCCTCTGTTCCTCCAGGACATCTGACAGCACAGCTATCAGGAACGGCTGATGTTCTCTGCCCAGATGCTAAATTAGCTACAACATTTACTGGCCAACTCTGTAAAGGGGAAGATAAGCCACTGTATTACCCATCTAAGTCTTCCTGAATAACACAGACACCCCACAGGCCGCTAAAGAGCGTGGCTTGGATATTTCCAGATCAAGCTTCTGCACAGAAACATGCAGGGGCTCTCTCTGTCACACTGGGGTGTTTCTCTGAGAGACCCAGCCCAGAGTCCCATGTCTCCCCCATTCCTCAGGCACTCACTGCAATTGTCCTCATCAGAGTGGTCCTCACAGTCCTGCTCCCCGTCGCACTCGGGGTTCTGTTTGCTGATGCAGTGTCCACTGCGGCACTTGTACGTGTACTCCTTGCAGGGGACCGTGGTCTGGCCTGCTGCAGGCAGGATGGAGGCACAGGGGTTAGCCCCAGTTCTGGGGAGGTCACATCAAGTCCACTTCTTCTGCCCAACCCTAGAGCATTTACACCCCATGCAAACACACACATGAGGATGCCCAGCCCCAAGGAATTCCATGAGAGGCTGCATTTGCTGGCAGTTACCCTCCAGCCGACCCTCACCTGTGCTGCAGCTGCCCTCATCGCTCCCGTCCCCACAGTTGTCCTTGCCATCACATTTCTGTGTGCTGGGGACACACTTCCCGTTGTCGCACTTGAAGCTGTCAGCTGAACAGCCTGGGGACAGAGAGCAGCTCCTGAGGGCTGGGCATGAATGCAGCACCACAGCACACAGCTGTGCCCAGCTCCCCTCCCCAAGACAAGTAAAGTCTCTGCAGCTCCAAAGTACTGTGTCTCCAATCTCTTCTCCAAACTGCACACCACCACTCAGTTATTCAGCCCTTTCTATTCTTACACCACTGCTCAATGTTCTTTCCTTTGAGCTCTCATGCACCTGCATCAGGTGAGCACTCATCATGCTTGAGTTTTTTTGCCCGCTCATTTCCAGCACAGCACTTCCCTCCACCCCATGAGCCTCCATCACCCTCATCACCCCCTGTGTGCCTGCTTGTGCCCTCAGCCCTTTGTGCCTGTAGGGTAAGTCACTCACTGCACTGTAGCTCATCACTATTGTCGCCACAGTCGTTCACGTTGTCACAGACCCAGAACCTGGGCTTGCACCAGCCGTTCTGGCACTTGAACTGCTGCTCGGTACAGGCTGGAAGAGCAGAGTAAGAATCACAGGATGATTTAGGTTGGAAAAGACCTCCAAGACCATCCAGTCCTATCTGAGACCAATCACCACCTTGTCAACCAGACCAGAGCACTGAGTGCCATGTCCAGTCATTCCCTGGACACCTCCAGGGATGGGGACTCCCCTGGGAAGGCTGTTCTAATGCTTGAAATTAGAGGAGAGGCCTGCAAAGGCACCTGTGGAGTCAGCAGCAACCCACCCACCATGGCAGCTCTTCCAGTGGGGGTGCAAGCACTTGGGAACCCCAGCAATCAGCTCAGGACCGTGCACATGTACATAAATACACTACACACTCAGTACATCACGGTATTTCCACTTCCCTGGAGAACAAAGCCATTTGGAGCTGTTGTGTCTGAGGCAGTGGAGACTGAAGCTGACATCACAACAGCAGGACAGCCAGAGGCAATACTGAAGGAAAGCAATTGCTGCAAGCAGTGGGAAAGCACCTAAGAAACCAGGATCACGGGCCAGCAGCACATTCTTCCCCAGAAAACTGCCCCTCCCAAACCAGGGCACCCCATCCTCTCTAATAAACTGCAGACCCTGGACAATAACATTAACTATAGGACAGCTCTGCTAATCCAAGAGGAAAACCTGTTTCACAAAGAAGCAACTCCTGTGTGTCCCATGGGTTTTCCAGATGAGCTCTGCAAAGCCTGCCCAGTTGGGTAATGAAATGTGCCCCTCCATACCACTCAGCACAGCCAAACCCACAAACAACAGGATTACACAGAAAAACACATTCCCAGCTGGAAAGAACTGGAAAGAGAAAGCGATGCCACTGGGAGAGGGCTGGATTAGCAGGAGCCCAGAGCTCTTAGGCTGAGAAGGGATCCCAAATTGTGCACCGACTCTCACTCCAGCCTGGAGGAGGGCGGTAGTGCTGGTTCCAGCCAGCACTGAATTACATTACGCAGAACAAGCCTAACCACCCCAGGGCATCATGGCCTTTCCTGTGCTGTACCAAAGAGAAACCAAAGGCTGGACTTACTGCAGGACCTCTCATCACTGCCATCCACGCAGTCCAGCCACCCATCGCAGCGCATGCTCCTGTCGATGCAGCGGCCAGTATTGCAAGTGAACTTGCCAGGGCAGGCTGAGAGGGAAAAAGGGACAAAACCACACATGAGCCCTCTTGGTGTCCCCTCTACATCCCCTTCTGCGGAGTTTCCTATGCCTGCTTACAGCAGAACACAACAGGAAGACCAGGAGGTTTTCAGTAAAGCAAGGCATGCTGCTATGCCCCTGGAAAAGGCTGCTTCCCAGTTTACAGGGCAGTGTAAACACAGAGGAGGGACAGCTCCACATCTCAGGGAAATCACTTTCCCCACCCCAGCCCCAGGGTTTCAACTCACGGTCACTGGAGTCGTAGGACAGGAACTCTGCAGAGAAGCCTGTGTCTGTGTAGGATTGGTCCGAGTGGAATCGGAGCTCGATTTTGTTGGTGGTACTGGCCACCACAAACTGGGAGCGCTCCCCACAGTACCTGTGGGGAGAGAGCAAAGAGGAGTCAAAGGGTTGGAGGTCAGCACCAAGAAAACCTCCTTCTATCCCTGATCTCCCTCCACACTCAGGAAGCTGAGGGGGCAGGAGAGCAGGGAGCAGGTCTGATCCCAGCACAGACTGCTGGGCCTCAGGGTCCAAATTTTGCTGCTTCTGGCACGAGGTTTGGGCCAGTTGTAAACACCAACTGGTGACTTTAGGAATGACTGGGAACAAGTTCTTCCATATACTTGCCTGTCCCATGATGTGTCTGATCTCAGATACACTGGACTCATGCAGGATCCCATCTCACCCCTGCAGTGCTGTTCATGTACATGATCCTACCATGGGCAGGTACGATCATGTATGTGAACAGCACTGCAGAGGAAAGTGCTGACTTTGAAACCCTCTCCCTGAGGCAGGGTCAGCTCCCTTGTCCAAAACATTGTGAAACAAGATTAATCACCTGCCTCTAAGATCCTAAGTTTTCTCTCTGGCCCAGCTTATGTCAGGCTGGGGAATGCATCTGGAAATGCATCACAGGATATGAGTGCCCTGAGAATGGAGAGCTGCTTGTTCAAGCAAACCCACCCCAGATGTTCCTGCCTTCCCACACATGAGCTGTGTGCTGTGATGTTCCACAGGGGGTGGTTCAGCTGGCAGCACACCACAGAACCAAGTGTGGGGCTCCCCACTCATCATCAGGCAGTCCTGGGCTGAGGCGGCTCTGGGGTTTTCAGGATCTCCCCCGAAAATAGCTGTCAAGGGTGTCCCAAACAGAGAAGCCCAGTTAAGCACAACCTGTCCGGGCCCCTCAGGCAGGCTCCAGGGCCACAGGCAATCTTAGCAAGCTCAGCTCTTAAGTGAGATCAGCTCTTTAGTGATTTTCAGCTCACTAGTGATTTTCAGTTCTTTTGCTTGCTAAGTGCCTTTGGCAGATGCAGAGAGAGAGAGGAGAAGCTCTGAGTGAGTTGACTCACACAGAGATGACTTTATTGGCAGCTTCTACAAAGGGTCTCAGTGACCGACCCTTCTGCCGAATTGGGCAAAAGTAGGGGTTTATATAGGGTGTAGGAGTTTTAGGAAACAGTCCGATAGTAAGGGTGGAGGCGAAAGTGACCTATAATCTTACAGAGATAGCAAGGGTCTGATGGAGGAAGAGGGGCTTCTTTTGGTCCAGTCATCATGACTAGGCATTTCCTATCTTAGGCTGCTGACCGTCAGGGAGGGCTTGCAGGCCCTGTGCCTGCTACACTGGGCACCCTCCTGCCTCCTCCCAGCTCTCAGAGCACCAGCACACTTGTTCCCACAGCAGATTAAGGAAAGCACAAGGTAGTGTGTAACTAAATGAAGCCACTCCATGAGTTCAGCCACCCAACACCCACCTTGTGCCGTTGATCTGCACATAGTCTTTGGTGCAGGAGCTGACTGGGATCCCAGGCTCCAACACAAAGAACATGTTGAAACGCACCTTCACATTCTTTATAGAGGGGACCTGCAAAAGGTAGCACAGTCAGTGGGATGTTCCTTTCTGGAGCAAGAAAAAAGGAATAGTTTCACAGGAAGAGGGTTGTGCTTGGGGGGAAGGACAGAAGAAAACTAAAAAGGGGAAGTCAGTTTTCTAGCAGGAAAAGAAACAGCTTCGTAAAAGTCACTGAGTTACCCTGGCTCCAGAATCCCCAGTGGAACAGGCATACAGAGGGGTGGAAGCCAGACCTTTGGTCAACAGCCAGTAACTGGCCTGTCCCAAAGTCCACACTCTCATCCTTCTTGTGTGAAGTTACAGGATTTTTCATGGGCTTCTGTGGGATTCAGGCCTCTTGCAACCTCTTCTGCCTTTGCCCCCAGTTCCTAAAGGCTCCCTCAATCATGCCAGACTTGTAGCCTCTGGGCCCCAGCTGCTGTGAGCTCCCTTGCACCATGTCCTGTATGACCAGGGTCATTTGACAGACTTGCTAAGGGAAAGAGAGGGCCCATCTCACCTCAATGTTCCAGACACAGTCCATGTCTGGGGGGTAGTGTGCGGGGTAATAGGGAGTTGTGAAGGTGCCACTGTCTCCCTTCAGGGTCTCACCGCAGGCTAAAAACAAGCAGGAAGGTAATAACAAATTAGAGATTTAGATGTGTTTTTTCCAAGCCTCAGGTGGCTGTCATTGGAGGCAGTGGCAACAGTCTCTAACACAGTTAAGTCACTCTCTGGAGAGAGCAGCTCTGCTCCAAGGCTTGAGAGAACCCAGGAGATCAATAAGGTGCTTCTATCAATCTGCATATCTAATCCAACATAATTCTCATTTTTGCCTCCTTGGGGGGAACATCCTTACTGCAGTCAAGAATACAGTAGGCAAGGCAAGAACCAAGAGGTGACCTGCTTCCAGGGGCTCCAGCCCTGGAAACATCCCTGACAAACTGACCACAGCCACAGCCACCTCCCTGTTCAGCTGCCCAGGGCAGGGAGACAGCAGGAAACAGGCCAAGGCCTCTGCTCACCTTTCATCTTTGGGAGCTGGAAGAACTCAGCCTTAAAGCCAGGGAATCGCCCCTCCTTGTTGGTAACCAATGTGACTAGCATGACGTTCTGGGAGGACAGGAAGGTCAGGTTGTAGGATGGGGCATAATTCCCACAAAGCCTAGGAAGCAAAGGACAGAATTCATAAGGCACTGCTGCACAGGGAGCCTCAAGCAGCACAGCTCAGCTCTGAACCAGGGCAGGATATCTCAAGATCACCCTGGACTTGGTGCCCTACAGGAACACCCACCTAACCAAGGCATGGGGCTCCACGGGGCTCAGAGAGTCGTACACCTTGATGTAGTCACTGTCATCTCTGCATGGCTCCAGCTCCAAGGTCTTGAAGGTGAGACTGATGCTGGAACTGGCATCTGCCCTCAATGCCCAGTAGCAGAGGGCATTGTTGGGGTATGGGCTGTTGGGGAAGCCCGGCGTGGTGAAACTGGTGACCTCCCCTTCCTTGGCGTGAAGGGAGAACATGCAGCTGTCTGCCCAGAGAGTAGGGAACAGTTAACAAGGCAAAGAAGCCTTGCCCTGCCTTTCCCTGGGATGCAGAGAATAATTCCTGCAGGCTACCCCAGGGCAAATGGCTCTTCCTGGATAACAGCAAGGCCTGTGCCACAGTCTGTCAAACCCCAAACCAGCTCCAAGAAGCACACTGGGGTCTGCCTTGCATGCACACTCTCCAGGCCCTTCCCCATCCTGCAAGAGAAACACTATCCTAAAGAGACCACTGAGATGGAAGAACTGTACTTACTGTCCCGGGCAGAGTGAGCTATGCTGGGGTCCACAGCTGCAAGAGAAAACAGAGCTGACATCACCCTTTGGGCTATGGGAAATCCGTGGGCATAAAGCCGAGGTTGCTCCTCAGACCGTCATTGATCTGGCTTCACTTGTGGAATCTCTCCCTGCAAACTGGCAGGAGAGCTCCTTCCTGGCCTCTGGGAGCTGAGGGAGCAAACTTTCCCTCTGCAGAGGGAGAACTCATCCTTGTCACTCTTCCCTGGGCTCAGAGGAGAACACAGAGCATTTCAGCAAAGGGAAACAGGTCTGTGCAGCCCCCTTTAGGCTGTACATCCCATTAAGCTGTGCTGTGACATCCAGGTCGCTACACACCCTCAGGGTTGGCTTTCTCATGAGAAGGCTGTGACCAGCACCATCTCCTTCCAGAGGAATATCCCACCTGATCCCATGCAGAGGCCCAGGGATAGTGGAAACAATACTCACGGAAAGCAATGACTGACTCCACCTTCAGCATGGGGTTTCTCAGGCGGGGGTTCCACCTCTGCACCAGGCTCTGCTTGTCAGCCATTGCCCTGTTGAGGCTCTCTTCACGGTATTTGGGCACAAGGAATTCTGACCAGTAGTAGGCAATGACACTGCCTTCACTGTGGAAAGGGTAATTGTGGGATGAGAGCAAGGACATCCATGGGAGGACTCAAAAGCACTAGAAGAAGGGGCCAGACTACTTGATTAGCCAGTTTTGGAAGGGAGCCTTGATTAGCCATAGGGAAGGAAGAGTTTTGATGACAAGTTAAGCAAAGAGCAAAGGCCCCTGCCAGCCTGAGGAGTCTCTCTCAATGCTGCCAGGCACCACCCACTGCAGTTCATTGCACCACATCTTGATTTTTCCCAAGACATATGGCAGAAAACAAAATGCATTTTCAGGTCACTTTTTGCTGCTCGCCCTTTCCTGTGTCACTCAGGGTGACTACTGGGGTGTTTCCATCCCAGCATCCTAGGAAGGAGGGTAAACGGCTGGTGTGATATCCTGGCATCCTAGATGGGGCTCAGGCAGTGCCTAACACTCACCTGAAGGCAGTGATTACTGTCTCTTTGTGGTAAGGACCAATATCAGCATGATTCTTGTAGATCTCCTCCACCTGAAAGGGTTAAAAAGAGGTGTTCAGCATGTCTAGAAGTGAGGAAAAGGGAAAGGCTAAAGATAGACAGACCTTCAAGCCTGCAAAGGAAAACCAGGGCACATACCTGGCATCCCTGTGTGCAGGAATCTGCAGAGCCAAAGAAAGAAAGAAGTAGAGTTGAGAGCCCCAGAAGAGCACAGAGCTGCCCATCACAGCCTGTTCTGACTCAGCTCACCCACTCTTCCCTGGGGGGAAGTGAATCCCCAAGTCTGAGGGAAGAGGCAAGACCAGCCACAGCTTCAGCCTCTTTTAGACACCCTTTTACCTCAGTTCCTGGCCCTGACTCATCCAGTGATTCTGGGATGTGCCCTGGCAGCTCCTATGGTGCTGGAAGATGCCATAGCACTGGGCTGGAGCTGGGATGTCAAGATCCAGCTCCAAAGAAGGTCCCTGCTCCCAGCCAGTGTGACACAGCGAGCAGGGAAAACTCTGGAATCTTACACGGTATATCCCCATGACCATGGGGCAAGAGGAAAATTCCTTGCTTGTAGAAGGAGGGAGGCAAGAAACCTCTTACCGTGCTCTTCACCTTTCTGGCCAGCATACTGAACTCTGGAGAGCTGGAGTTCTCATAGGCATCCAGGAATTCCCAGTTCAGAACCCGCAAATGGCCATTGAAAACCTTCTGGACAGGTGCGTTCCTATCTGGAAGAGAACAGCTTAGGGTCAGGAAGGGCAGTCAGAGCTGGGACTGGTGTCACAGCAGATCCCCAGTGACAGCAATTGGGGTAGGGAGGTGGAAATGGTGTCTCCAGAGCTTGAGAGGGCACATGTGAGAAACACTGGGTAACAAAGCTTTTCCATGTGGATGGATACATTCCCAGGGTGTTACCCTACATGTCACCACCCACCAGACGTCACACTCACATTTGAAGTGCCAAAACAGGAGGCCAGTGGTGAGAGAGACAAGCAGAAAAACAATGATCAGGACAGTGATGACCACCTGCCGCCTTGGGCCACGCTTCTCCATCTTCTTGGAGTTCATGGCAGGGAGGAACTCCACCCCTTCGTCCAGGTTGTTCATGTCCTGGGAGAGGAGGGAAGGCAGGACAGTGGGAAAGCTGTTCTCAAAGCCTGGCTTGGAGAACAGCCACAGAGCAGCCTGAAGCAGGTTTGGGGACAAGGAATGCGGCAGCACTGAGGGCAGACCTCAGTGTCAGCAGCTCCACAGCCATGGCAGGACAAACCCTGAAGGTTCCTTCTTTGCTTTTCTGCACACACCTAATTCCTTTCTGGACCTAATATAAGGTCACGAGTTCAAACAAACTCAGGGGCAAGTCCACACACCCTCCTGTGACCATGGCAGGTCACAAGCCCACAAGCTCCAAGATCTGCCTCAGCAGATGAAACTGCAGAGAAAAATTCACCCCCACAAAGTGCTTGCTGTGTGCAGGTGTGTCACCCAGAGCTCACAGGGCACAGCATGCTATAAATAGCATTTCCCTAATAGAAGAAATCAAGCTGCTTCCTTCCTTTACATTTTCACAGCTCTCTGTCATGCCTCCTGAGTGACCAGCACTCCTGTGTTTCTGCTTGGAATTCCTCGTCCAGCACAAATACTTGTTAAAAGAAATAAACCAAAAAACTAAGAAGAACACAGAAAACATCCCCACAACCCACAAGCAGCCATGCTCTTGGGACAAGATATGGAAGAGAGGAATGAGGAATGACACAGCTCTTGCTGTCATCATAATGGGCTGAGTGAGGAACTGGAAGATGTGTTGAAGCACCGAGCTCTGTATCAGCTGTAAAACAATTGGTATCCCAAGATTTCACTTTCGCACACCTTCTGTTCTGTTCCTCCATCCTTGCCCTGTTTGTGTATCTGTACCTCTCACCTGGGGAAGGCTGGACAGCTGCAGATACAAATATTTTCCGAGGATCGCACACAGCATCCTTGGTACTGTTGGACATCGTGGGGGCCCCAATCTGCATCTACCCTGGCACCTTCTCTCTTGCCAGCACTGGCAGTGGTGTGGCCAGAGCTCACCACATCTGCTTCCGATCTGTGCCTCCCTTGGGCAGGAAGGGCTCTGCGCGTGCTGCAAAGGCCCAAAACAGGAGGATCCCTCACCTTTCTGCTCACTATCTTCTTCCCCTTTTCTCCTTAGCAGGCATTCAGCAGCTTCCTGGGCTCTGGAGCCTCAGCATGGACACCACTGCACAAAGCTTGGACTCGCATAAATTTGCGGCATTTCCACGTGCCCCGAGCTCCAGAAGGGTAATGCTGTCTCCACAAACACAGGGTCAGACTCTGCCTGTCCTCTCTCAGCCCAGGGCTCACACAAACCTACTCCTAACAGCTTGGACTAATTTGATGTAAATGTCACAAGGCCTTAAATTCAGGAAAAATATGGACAAGTGTGCTATAACTTGATAGAACACAAGGGAATGGCTTTGAAATGAAAAGATAGCAGGGTTTGACAGTATACTGGAAAGAAATTCTTCCCTCTGAGGGTGGTGAGGCCTTGGCATAGGTTGCCCAGAGAAGCTGCGGCTGCCTCATCCCTGGCAATGTCCAAGGCCAGATTGGACAGGGCTTGGAGCAGCCTGGTCTAGTGGAAGGCAGCGGGGTGGGACTGGATGGGCTTTAAGGTCCCTTCCAATCCAAACCGCTCTGGGATTCTATGAAAAACAACTAGCAAAGGGGATCCTGCTAACACAGGGATCTCTGAGCCTGCTGTACAGACATAAGGAAAAAGCCATCTTCACTGCATTTCCTCGCTGAACTTCCAGCAGGAACTTCATCTTATTTTTCCTCAGCCTTGCCTGGCAGGAAAGCCCAGCTTCCACTTGCACCATTCCCCCACTTTTGCCCTTTTCTTCACTCAATGCCTGTGCTCTCCTCCCACCCTCCACATCCCACTGCAGCCTCTTCTCCTTGCGGTATTTGCCCAGGGCCCTTCACAAGAGAAAGGGAAGTGGCAAGCACCTTACTCTGTTTTTGTCAAGGACTCTGTAAGTTTAATCCTCTGCAAACAGCAGAAGACCACCAAGACCAGAGCAACCCACCAGTTTTCATATCACCTGCTCTCAGAATCCTCCCAGTTTATCATTTGGTGGTTCAAGGAAGGAGCCTTCGTTCATTTTTGAGTTTTACTGCCTAAGGCTAGACAGAAATAACTGTTTCCATCCCCAAAATCCACCCACTTCCAAAATAAAGAGACCTAGCAGGACTGCAGAGGACAATGCCATGGGAATGCTCTGAATCCTGTTTAGCTTCTGATCATACAGGAAAAGCTTGAAGATATAACCCAAGGAAACTTTGAAAGAGATGACACACAAAATAAAGCTTAAATACATAGAGACATCCTAAATCAAGAAATTCTTCAAAGTCAAGACTACCTTGAGTTTGACATACTGTCTTCCAAACTAGCTCCTACCAGTTTTCCAATCATGAAATAAATCCCCCAAAACCTGGTAAAGAGAAGAAACTGGCCACAAAACTTGCAAACACATCCTCTCTCCCTCCACAGGGCTTCTCACAATGCAGAGCCTTCTCAGGACTTCCAAGACATTGATACTGTTGGCAGGAAGCAAAGTATCTAATTCTTTATTAACATCTGCAGGAGCCTACGGCAAGAAGACATTCTCAGGTGCTTAAATGATCTATCAGTTTTCCCAGACTTCCAGGAGCCAGCAAGGAAGAAGTGCAAAGAAAACCAATTTTCCACAAGAAAACTCTTCAGCTGCGGGGACCTTCATCCCTCTGCAGAATTCATACACTTCTGTTTCACCAAACCGCCAGAAAAAAATAAGGGTCAGCAGCAAGCAGGAGCTCCTGCTGTATGACACTGCACAACAATGTGGCTGATGCATTGTAACGTCCCCTTTAAGCTAAAGATTGTGTCCTTGCAGAGAGAAAACACTCCCAGGGAGAAAATCATTGCTGTGATTAAATCACAAGGCAAACAGAGCTCCCCTCTGCCTCCAGCACACACAGGCAAATGCATTGATCCTGGGAGCAAGGAAATTAGACAAGAAAACTCACCATGTGCTCTTTCTTTAGGCAATTTCTCTGCCTTCCTTGGAAAAAAAAACAGCATGAAAAATGTTAAACCTGTGAGTTTACAGTGTGCCTTCATCAGATTTTTCTTTCTCCAAAGCTGAGCCAGCAGCAACACAGAAGTGACAGGAGTGCAGGGACTTCTGGGAAGGTTACTTTTGTTTTTCCTTCAGTACAAGGTGCACAAGCAGCCACTGACACTGCCACTTGCCAGAAGTTATCCTGTGACTACAAGCAGATAGGAGGCATGATCCAAAGAGGTTTCCCTCCCTCCTCATCCTCTGTGTTCTATACCAGTTCTCATCCTCTCCCATTCCCATACCTTATGAATGCCATTATGTTCCTCAGACAACACAGACACTTATGTGAAGAGTCCGCACCTATCACAGCCTGGGTGAGCAACAGCCATTCCTGCAGTCTTCCTAATACCGAGTGAAGAATCTGAAGCCTCCCACAAGCACTGCTGGAATGATGAATCAGGCCATGCAGAAGGTCTCAGATGAGGCCCCATGTCCTGAACTCTAAGAGGCTGAAACCTCCCTGCCCACACTCTGCACAAAAACCACCCATCTGACCTGAGGACCAGACTAGCCTCTGTCTCTCTCACTCCCTGTGCTCCACATCCCCTTTGCTCCCAACACTTGGGAGGAAAAATACCCTGTCACCATTCTCTAAGCTAGATGGAACCAGACGAAATCACATGCAAGACAGCTCAAAGATCACCGTTAAATCAAGAAAAAGACAACTGCAATGTTAATCTCCTTTAGTTGATGGCTGCTGCACATTTCCCTCGTGTGCTCTGAACACTGGCAGCTGTAAACTAGAGAGGAGCTGAACACATACTGGTCTCACCTTGTCCATGGTTCCTCCAGAAACCGTCTCTAGCCCCAAGTGACTCAAGGTCTGACTGTCTCACTCTTCTCAAGGAAACTGCTCCAATAAACATTAACCTCCCTTGATATTCTCTCTGCCTTAGTCACTGCAGCAGTTACTTCCTCCTGCTCCTCCTCACTCAGTTCTTGCCGGTGTGGCCAGGCTCCCCACACAGGGAGTGTGACCCACACTGGTCACAGCATCAGCTGTGGCAGCAAAACCAATCCAGGGAAAAGTTCAGACAGGCACTACCCGAGTTCTCTCATGCCTCAGTTTCCCCTGGAGTACCAACTCCATGAAGAAACTAGGAAATGAAGTGCACATAGATGGATTTATAGAGCACTTGGAGGGCTCCTGCTCCTCTGCACAGAGTCTGAGCTCAGTCCTGGGGAGTGCAGACCTCCCACTCCTCCTTCTCTAAGCCACACAATGTATTTTTAGACAGTGACTGTGCTCTGTCCAACTGGACAAACCAGATGCAGAAGTGACTAATTCTGTCAGCAGGAAATTCAGCTAGCACAAGGGGGTGGTGGGAACCAGCTCTGCACTGGAGATCTTACAGGAAAGCAGAGAGATTCTCCTGAAGTGGGGGATCATGGAAAGGCTGGAATATGCCATGGAATACAGCTCTCCAGCATGATGTGTGCAAAGCAGGGGTCCCACTGGAATCAGCATCCCCCATAGAGGCTGGTTTCTGCCTTTTTGGCACTCCCAGATGGTGATGTGTCCCAGGCACCAAATCCCTTACTGTTCCCCTCTCCTCCAAAACAGCTGCTCCATCTCTCCCTCAGTGTCTGCATCTTTTTACAGGACTCTGACCCACAGAAGGACTGGGCTCTTGGTCATTAGTTTCACCTGTCCTCTATGAACACCAGGTAATTTGTTCATCCAGCTCCAGACATGAGATTTACCTACTTCCTTTAACTTTCCCAACTCCAGACTCTGCCAGTCTGCCACAGGACTCAGGGCCAAAGCTGCCCAGATCATACAAGGTAAGAGCAGGTGTGCAACCAAATAAAATCTCACAGCAAAAAAAAGTCACTGTCTGACACCAATATACACAACCAAGAAAAGGAACCCTAAAATGCCAGGCTGGAGGAGGCATAGGGAGGTCAGAGAGGAAGCAGAGTCATTGGACTGCATGGTTAGACTCTTGAGGGTAATTACAACTTGCAGATCCCAGCCTGTGTATCCAAGAGGCAATTCCCACCTCCCCTTTTTTAGCCACACCTGCCTCAGGTGGTGTTCAATAAAAACTAAAACAAATACCACATATGAAACGAGAGGAATGAAACCTGTCGACTGGGCCATAGTCTCAGGGCATAGCCAGCAAGCCCGCTCAGAGCTCAGGAGACCAACAGGGTTGGGCTTGTGTGGCAAAAAGAGCCAGAAAAGTTGTATTTTTCAAAAGCTGAGAATTCCTGGATCACGTTGAAAGCCCACACCAGCTTTGTGGTGCTGGTATGAGGGAAAACAGCCTGTTACCCATCAGAAAAAGTAAAACAAATGTAAACAGCATGTGCAACTCCACCCAAGTAGATCAAGTACAGCTACACCATCCTTAAATCAACTCCTGCGCACTCTTGCTGCAAAACCAAACAACTCCTCTGGAAAAAGATCTGATAAGAATCATCTCACTTCTCTTCTTATTCTTGATAAGAAATATATGGAAACAGCACACACGGGAAGCAAAGTTTACATAAGGCGTATTCATGCTGTGCTGCCCCACCACAGACAGCAAAGCACTGAAGAAACTTTGCCAGTGCACTATTTTTCATCTTCAGTTCTGTATTAAGGGCAATGAAACTATAAAATTATGACACCAAAACTAGAAAGGGAATATGGGGCAAGAGCTCAAGGACAGAGTCCTCCAGCCTGTGCATCTTCCAGGCATGGAGGGCAGGTGCAATAGTGAAAGATACAGGTCACACACATCTATTTCACATACCAAGTTTGAACTTAACCTTCTACAGCAGCAGATTGTCTTGTGACCACCCTGAGTCATATAAGAAAACAAATTCCTTTAGGTTTATTATAGAAGAAACTAATGTTAATGTTTGCAGAGATAGTATAGGCTTGGCTTGCTGTACCATCCAGGCTGATCAGTGCAGCTGTCCTGCATCATAGCAGCTCAGAAAAAGCTACCATGCTTCTGTGTCTTTGTGGTAGTAGAGAATTTTACACTTAAATCTTAGCAACTCTTGGGGAGAAGCTCAGAATAAAGGTACTCTACAGCCCTGATCTGTGTACCTATGGGCCATGAAATTCCTCCTTGCAACACACAGATGTCCCAAGAGCAGCAGAGAAACATGCCACAGATGCAAACAGCTCATTTAAATCACTCGTATGTCTTTCCTGGTACAGACAGAACTCTCTGGAAAACAGAACTGCCTCCAGCAGCTTAACCAAAGCAGCTGAGCCCCAGATCTCAACCTCCACAATCCTTGTGACATTTTACTCATTCCTGAAGTTCTGAGGTGGATCAGGATCACAGGTCTCCAATGTTTGAAGCCAACAGCAAGGAAAACATGAACACCTCCAACCAGGAAAGTCTCTATCTGCCAAACCCATCCCTCTTGGCTGCTCCCTCCCCATCCCAGCCCATGGCCCGGATATTGCAGGGCATATTATTTCCCAGTCTGTCCCCAGCGGCCTTTGGATGGAAATAATACATTCTACCCTGGGCAAGGGGAGAACCTTTGCCCCGATACCTTCCCCACAGCCAGGCCCTCACAACACTCTTGCTGCTCCCTCAAGGTTTTACAGAGTGATCTTTCATTTGCTGAGCAAAGGTCTGGCCTCAGCCCTTTTCTCATTGTGTCTTCCTTATCCCTGTTGGCTTTTGGCACCAACAGCAGCCAAACTGGCGCAAGCAGCAGCTCACCTGCCAGCCACTACCCCAAGGAAACGCTCTGCACCTTTCCAAAGAAGAGCAGCAGCTTCTCCTCAGCCCAAGAACTACGGCAGCTCCTTTACCAGCACAGAAGGAGACACAAGATGTCGCAAAACCACTAATTTTCTCCACTCTCATGTTTATTAGAGGCCAAGTCTAACAACAGTCTATGGGCGACAAAATCCTTGGGTTGTTTCCTGCCAGGAGGGCAGGTACTGTCTTCAGGGAAGCTGCTCTGGATCAGATCAGTCCCTCTTGAACTGACAGAGGGGGAAAACTGATCCAGAACCAGGGAAGGGACCCACTCAAGCCCTCAGTCCTGCATAAAGATAAATGAGAGCACAAAGCTACCTTCTGCCAGGAGAACAAGCCAGGCAGGGAAGATCGTGTCCCACAGGTGTCACCCCAGCCTGGCCAGGGACAAGCAGCTTGAGCTGAACTGCTTCAGCGAGAGCATCTCCTTCCCACTCCCATTCATGGCACACACCGGACAGTGGGACCGGAGGCAAGGGAAAATTTCTTGCTGCAGGCCAGCTTTTTGATCAGTGCCAGAACCAGCAGATCCTATGTTGCTGGGAGATAATAACTACTAAAGCCAGGCCTCAGAAACAGACACCATGCAGCCTGCAGGTAGGGTAGGAAATGCTGCTGTCCTGCTTTAACCCAAAACCTGTGTTTGGAACAGCTCTGTGGCACAGAACAGGCTCTGGAGGTGCAACCCAAACTCAGCCATTCCTGCCCGACCCACAGCCAGAAAGATCTACACA
This sequence comes from Haemorhous mexicanus, assembly GCF_027477595.1. Classification (NCBI taxonomy): domain Eukaryota; kingdom Metazoa; phylum Chordata; class Aves; order Passeriformes; family Fringillidae; genus Haemorhous; species Haemorhous mexicanus. The sequence continues at coordinate 226,961 of NC_082364.1, forward strand.
AGAAACTCACTCAGGTCTCAGAACACACTGATAATGCAGCCGTTAATTAATGAAGCCCCACAGCCCTCCCTTCATGACGCTTGAACAGGTTTAGTTGGATCTGTTGCTAAACAACCCAGAGCCAAGCTCTGCACATAGCTCTCAAGCAGGGAGTTTACCTTTACTCACAACCCCACTGCCCTTAGCTTAAGCTGAAACCAAAACCCCTGGAGCAACCAACACCGAGGAGATCCAAAGCCGGCACAGACAGGTAATCTCCACTTCCCCAAAGCTGATTTTCTGCTCTGCTGAGCTCAGCAACGTCCCCCAAACAGGTTCTCCTGACCTTACCCAAGGGTGAGCTGGAATTCCCCCTTCCTGAGGGATCCAGAGCAGCCCTGAACCCACCAGGCTCGAAGGAACCAGAGGAGTAGAGGACGAGTCAGCTCGGCCAAAGGCTGGCAGATGTCCTGGGAGCTCCCCTGCCCAGGTGTGCTCTCACCTGCAGCTGGGTGCTGTACCGCACACCAGCACCGTTGGCCGGGGGGCCTCGCTCCATGGCCAGGGCAGTGCCGCGCGGCTCAGGCCGCCATGGCGCGGTGGCTCCGGCCTGGGCACCGCGCCCAGCTCCGCCTCCCTGCGCTCCTGGCAGGTGCGGGCAGCCGGAAACACCCCGCAGGTGCTGTGCTGCTCCCGCCTCTCCTCTGAAATTAGGGAAACACCGTGCCCATTAGCCCCGCATCAGCTCTGCATCATCCAAGAGATCCTTCAGCCACAAGCTTTGCTTTAGCAAATGAAACCAGAAAAATCTTGTCTTCTACCAAGAGAAGCTGCCCTGCAATCGGTAGGAGGGCTGGCTGGCATGCAGAGATGCACAGTTCCTAAAGAAAAGCTTCGTGTACCCAGGGTCTCATCCCTCCTCAGGTGACAACATTATCATGCTAAGAAACCCCGCTGCAAAGAGGGCACTCTCAGCACCAACAGATAGTTTACCCCAGGGACAAGCCTCATGCTCCCAAAAACATTTGGTACACTCAGAAGCAAAATATTCCCTTTCCTCAGCTTGAAATCTGCCCTCAGCAAGGCTACATTACTGTAGGACTGCGCTTTCTCTTTGCTAACAGAGACTGGATGCAAAGTGAACAACACAGCAGTGCTGCAGAAACTGCATGTGCACCCAAACGTGGCACTCAGGGGATGCTCACATAGCCACAGCCCCTGGGGCCTGTCTGGTTTATTATTAAACAGAGAGGGAAAGGAAAAACTGGGGTTCTGAGAACACTCTAATGCAGGTTTAAAAGAATTTGTAACACTGAAAGCTGCATTCAGTCTTACTTCACCATTTACCCCTTCTTGAAAAGATGATTCATACACACATACTCCAATATTTAGGTATCTCACATTCAACAGCAAGTCAGGATTAAAATAGCTGGATCAAACTCACTTTTTCACGTAAAAGTTCTTCCTTTCTCTATCTTACATGTGACAGTCCACATGAATATGCGATATGCCCATCAAAAGTTGAACCGGCTACCCCACCACTGAGCCAAACCTTTTTACACCAATTGCATCCAGCCTTGAAACTGAATTTTTTAAACACTTGAACACTTAAAATTGCCCAGAACTCTTGTTCTGATACAACAAGAGTTGCTGATCACATGCAGAAAATTCCTTGCTGAGTCTCCTTTGTTTCGCCTTGCTCTACATGGTCATCTGCGGAGCAGAAGTTTTGCAGGCTTTTTGCAGGTGTATTTTTTGGGGGAAAAATTGAGACGGAGTGAGGTCTCTGAGCCTGCTATGGTGTAGAAACACATAAACCACCGCCTTCCCTGCCCCCTCAGCAGCTGCCAGAATTCCAGCCACTGCAGAACACGGCACAGGAGGCAGCATCCCCGAATTTAAGGTACTCCTCTTGAAAAGGTCCCGTGTTAGTCAGGCTGCTGATGTCAGGAGCTCTCAGCGCTCCCGCTGATGCCCAGCCCTGCCCAGCGCTGTTTTTACAGCCACTCCCTTACCTGCCTGGCTGCAGCCTGTCTCAACACCCCCGTGAAACAGCATATTTTGGGTACAAAGCAGCTGCTCCTACTTTTTACACATTATTCCTGTTTGGCGCATGGACTGATCTCCTCCAGGCTGATACCAGGCAAACACCCGTGCTCGTGGATGTGGATGAGGAGGACAAAATGTGAAGATCCACAATCCCTGGTTCGACACAGAGCTGTGAATGCTAACCATTTCCTGCCATTCAAGCCACTGATATTTTACAAACTAATTCATGAGCCCTCTTTGAACAAGGGGACACAATCACCGTGGGGAAAGCCAGCAAGCAACACATGTGCAAAATGTAAATATTATAAAGCTGGGAGGTGGCTGGTTCGAGGCCTCAATACCAGGATTCCGGTTTCTCTGTTACTGGAGCACAGGGATTTCCCTCGTGGCGGTGCTGCAGCCATTACCGAGTCACCGTGGTGGGAGCAGGCCCCCTCCTGGGCAGTGTACAGCCCCAAAACATACAATAACAATTCCCAACCTGTCTGTCACGTGCTTTTTTTGGTGAGAGACTTCCATGTCTGACTGAGAGATGCTGAGCCCAGCCGAGGTACAGTGAAAACGCAATAAAGCATGAAGTTCAAGGCACTCACCCGCATGCAATGGCAGCAGCCACCCGCAAAGCCTCTGTTTGCTCCCGCTGGAATCAGTTTATCCAATAAAAGCTGTCACCTCCTCCTCGCGTTGTCTCAGCGTAGCCACAACAGCATCTTGAGAGCAGAGCCAAGGTTTGGGAGGAAGGCGAGCCCTGAAATCTGAGAACCAAGTCCGGCTTGGTCAGAATCTGTGCGAGTTGCAAGAGCTAAATCGCCCTGAGCTCGAACCCCGACAAGGATCAGCTGCAGGAGCAGCAAACACTGTCGGGGCAGGCAGGATCCTTCTGCATCAGCTCCCAGCCCTGGGAATGCCATGCACGTGAAAGAAGGGAAGAACTGCTTACATAAGGAAAGAAGGTCGGCTGCCGGCGGGGAAAAAGTCTTCTGGTGAAGGCAGTTGCCAGGAATTCTAGCAAAGGAGCACCATCCATCCACACCAGCGACGGGCTGGATTCAGTCAGGGACAAAGGCTTTTCCTTCCCGTAGTGTTCTCTTAGAGCGACTTCCAAATCCACATTTCAGCGACAGTGCCCTCCCACCCAGATTCCTGCCAGGCAACCCTGAAACCACCCCATCTCACAGCTCAATCCGGTCCGGCAACTTCCAAAGCATTACAAAAGACTGGGAGAGAGATAAAACTCACAGGGTGTCCTGTTACTTTGCATTCCAAAGAGTAAATAAAAGGCTGATTCAGTGGGAGGAGAGGAAAACGTCATCCAGCAGCGCTGTGCTTTCCAGCTGAACAGGCAGCCCCCAGAGCAAAGGCTGGGTACCGCCGGGGATAGGCACAGTCACCTTGGGCTGATCCAGCCTCTCCATCTGCAACGCAAGGGAGAATGGAGTGGAGAATGGAGTACTGACTGTGGAGAATGGGAGCTGGAAAAGTGTAGTGAGTTGCCCTCAATTGGCTACATGCTGCTCTGGGGCAGAACAGGGAGGCGGCACTCCCCTTCCCAAAGCTGTTCAAGGATTACTGTTTCATTTGGATGGGAACTTCTCCTTTGATCTCAAATGCTCCTCTCACGAGCTCGGGAATGAGAGCCCTGCTCCCAAAACATGATTTTGGCAGAGATCAGAAGTAGCTTTGCCGTCCTGAGATGATGAAAGCTGACCAGAACTAAGGGGTCTAGTGCCCTGCTCCATCCCAGGGATGACAAGGACAGCCTCCAACACACCCCAGACAGCTCCTAGAATCGCTTCCAAAATCCAGGAGGGTCATCTCCCGTGCCTCTGCTTCTGGTGCCAGCCACCTGTCAGTCATGGGGCTCCCAAAGGAATACAAAGCACTAGGAAACATTAGAATGTAACCTTGCTGCCAGGACTATAAAGACAGCCAGGTCTCCTTGAGCTCTTCAACGGGTCGTGAAAGCAGAGAACCTCTTTTGTGAGCTCTGAATCAGCAGCAGCAGTGTTTGCCAGCCAAACTGTAAATGCAAGAGTGGACAGGCCTGACCGCCTGGTTTCTGGCACCTTGTGTTTTGAAACCACTGGGCACGCCCTAGGCTCCAAGTCAGGTAAAGTTTGTCTTCTAATGAGCTGCAAATGTGTAAACTGAGGCCTTGACTTAGCTTACAGCAGAGAGATGCAGACAATACGCTGGAATTGCCCATTTATTTTTGGTTTATTACAAACAGGCAGAGCTGCCTCAGCTTACCTGCCCTGCCTCCTTATTTTCCACAAGGTCAGACTTTGTGTCCATGTTTACAACTAAAGACAAAGCTTGAAGTTTTCACTAACTCCCTTTGTTTCCCTCACTTTGTTGGTGCACAGGACCAGGGATGTGGGTACATAGGGAGGGTTTACGATGTTTCACGGTCCAGCTCCTTTTTTCTTTTAGAGAACAAACTGCCTAATGTTCCAGCTGTCCCAGGGTACTGGACACTGAACATACTGTTGATGTGCCCACTTAAGGCAGGAAAACAGGTTGTGAGTTCTCCCCCAGATCTTCGTTTGGCAGAGGTGAGAATCAATCCATGCTCTCCTGGATGGTACTAGTACTCCCTGCTGGCTGGATCATGCCTGCAGATCTGCTCTAGTCCATCTTCCACCCTAAAAGCAGTGTATCTGAGTATAATATTTGTCTAGAAACTCCCCTCCTCTCACAATAATCTATTCTAGCATTAAGGTGCTTTTTGAATTTTTGTAATATACAAACTACATCTCTCTCACTGCATGAAAAGTTGGTGAACTGAGCAATTCTCTGAAGTTCAAAAATTTCTTGCTGCCTCCCAAGGACAGCCCTTGGATTCCTTCCACCAGATGGCAAGGAAATGTTGAGAAAACTGCCTCACCTTGCAACCCATCTCAACTCCTGAGAGAAGAGAGCACTTCCCTTGGAGAATCTATGAACTGGGACCACTGTTCCCACCCACTTGTTCTCCATGATGCTTGACTGAGAGCATAAAAAAGCAGGAAAAAGATAAGCAGGGATTAAATCCAGTCCTAATGCAAACTTTGCAATTCTTGACAATATTGTTAAAATTCAGGTGCATAGACACAGTCAGCGGATGCTTCCTTCCCACTGGAAGGACTGCCTAGGTTTGCTAAGTGAGCAGAAAACCGTGCCCTTTCACCCTCCCCACATCTCTCTGACTCACCTCAATACAAGCTGAAAAATAAGAATACAATAAATCCTATCAGCCAGTCTAATTCAGCTTTGTAATTATAATTACCAAGGACTCATCCCTCTGACTGGGGGCTCTCCTGGTCACAACTGCCTGAAAACAGACTAAACTTTCCTGTTGCGCTTCAAAAGAACACGTTGCCAATTTTCTGCCAAGAAAAGTACTTAGGGCTTTTTGGGAAATAGTCAGCTTTGCACATTAACACATTCCCTCCTCCAAGCTGTCCTAGAAGAGGTTGGAACCACAGCCCAGCTAAGTTTAGGAGTTTTGGTACAGAGGCTGCATATGACATTGCTATTATAAAAATGACAGGACAGGTAACAGCCTTTGCACCAGCACCAGCACCTTCACTGCCATTTCAGGGGCCATCCTAAGTTGGAAGCCACTCTCAGTACAGGAGCACTGACAGACCCAAAAGCTCAGCTTACCAAGTTACCTTAATTGTCATTAAGGTACTCAGGACATTCCTAGCCAGTGAAACAGAACCTACTTCTTACACAAACAAAGGGAGTGCAAAGGGAGGTCAGTCATTCATAAAACTGCAGTTGACTAGAGGGCTTGTGACTGTCTTATATCCATAATTTCACTGTATAACTGAGTACACAAGAATAATTCTCACCACAGGCTGACTTACAAGCCCTTTGCTTAAGCAGTTTAAAAGGCCTCAGTGCAAATTCTTTTTGTTTAGTAATCAAACATATTTATATATATATAGATATATATATATAAGCATATTTTTGTATGCATGTCTTGTAAATATCAAGCAGCCATTGCTTCCCCAAGCACAAACCCAAAAATTTTCAGTTGTTGCCATAAATTGCTTCAGAATGACAAATAGAAACATTAAAGCCACTTACCGAGTTCCAAAAAATGCCAGCACCTTGCAGGTCCCTGTTAACTCTTCAAGAAGTGTCAGTATGCAGGGAGAGCACCCTGACCTGCAGCAGGTTTGCTCTTCTATTTTCCATTCCCAGATGGCCTTACTGTGCCACAGCTACTTACTGATGCTCCTCCCAGATTTGGTTGGCACCTTCTCTAACCACGTGGTTCTGGAGCTCTGAAGGACCAGCATGTTTCTGCTTCAAGGATCTTGCATTTGGCAGGTGGCTTACTCTGCTCCAGGTGAAACTGGAGGACAGTGAGAAAAAGTAACATTAGGAGATATGGGTGCAAGGCTCACCAAATTGGTTTGGTGAACATTTCCAGATATAAAGAAACAAATTGCTTCTTAAAATACTGATCTCTGATTGAGTTTCAGTATTCAGGCCTCAATGCAGGATGCCGTGTACAAGACTAATCCACACTGAATGGATCACTTGACATAACCTGTGTCATCCCTAAATTAAATCATCAATAGCTCAAATTTGCACTACTCATGCAGAATTTCTTTAATAGTCCACAAGACCAAATGGCTCTATCCAGAGGGTGATTCACCATACAGGAACAGGAGGGAGGTCAAATGAATTGCCCCTCTCAAGGGATCAACAGCTGCAAATGCAGTCTTGGGGTGAGAAATTCAGATGTATTTATTGAGAAATTCAAAGCACAAGAAAGATGATTCCAGCCTTCCACCTCTGGATCTACACACATCTGGTCTATCCACATAACTAGGGTCCAATAAATCTCAGATTGAGATGAGTCAGTTGCACAGGGGCTAAGTACAGGATTAAACTATTTTTCTATCAAAGCATGTTTTCAGCATGGACCCAGCAGCACATTCTCCCTTCCCCACAGCAGCTCTGAAACTGCTGTGTTTAGTGTTTAGGCTATGGGGCAAAGTCTGAATTCCACACAGCCATCCTATAGGATGAACAGCACCCATCCAGAAAGGTCCTGAGCTCGGGCACCACATACCCAACTTGTGGCAGGCAAAAGAATTGGGTCTATTGTGAGGTGGTTCAGGTTTGCCATCTGATGGACAAGTAACAAGGTTTTTGCATTTACTAAAAACAACACCAGGATTTTCAAAGGTATTAGGAAAATGAAGATCAACTGTTAACACATGTCCAGTTAATGATTCTTTTGAAAGGAACACATGAGGTGAGCTCAGAGAGTTATGAGGGCATTCTACTAAGGTACATAAATACAGATTTTCTTCACCATTTAAATAAAACAAAACAGTTGTTAAAATAAAGGTTAGAAAGGTTTTAAATGGCCTGTGGCTGTTTGTGTGCATGCTCAGTTTTTTTAAGCAGGTTTTACACAACATTCTCTTTGTGGAAATAAACTCCTAATCCACAGCTTTTAGGAGATAAACAAGGCTCTTTGATAACTAGTAAGCATCTCACTGTGACAAAAACAGGCTGTACTTATTTTTTTAACTAGAAAAGGTAATGACAAAGATTCATCAGGCTGAATGCCCCTTTAGTTCCAGGCAGGACAGGTGGAAAATGGGTAATGTCAATATAAATACTTTCTCTAGGCTCTCTTCCCCTGCATGCTGCCCTTGCAGCTCTTACTGCAGGACGCATCCAGAATAGCTTTCAGGCTGCAGAGCGAGAGGATCTGGGAGCATACACCACCTGAAACACAATCTAGTTTATAGATACCCTCCTCAGTCTCAGCACACCCCACAAAACCACTGGAGCCCTTCTCTGCCCTTCTGCTTCATAGAGTTAAAAGTTATTAAAAACAAGGGCTCTTAACTTGCAGTAGCTTAGGGGTTATTTTTCAACCAGAGTGGAGCAGCTCACCAGACAGGTGGTAGCTGAATCATAACAGGCTGTACTTTGTTCTTGAAAGCTAGGATAAACACTTCCTACCCAAAGCCAGCACATGGCCATTCAAGATCAGAAGCCCATGCGGTGTCTGATGCTCTTCTCCCCAAAAACCAGACTTCAAAATAAAAGAGCAGGAACCTAAGAGAAGCAGCCAGGATGCAAAGGTCACTCAAAAGTAGGATGGTGATCAACAGCAAGACACTTAAAACCAGCAGCAACCACCTGAAACACACTAAGCTTCTGGGATTAGATGCAGGTTTCTTGTTTTCTCAAGCTTAATACTTCCAAAGCCTCCTGGGTCCAGCAAGAAAGTCATGAGGATTGACCGAAATGAAAGGGTCTTCACAACGTAACTGTCTTTCAGCACTTGATTGTAGGTTAATTAATAATTTATTAATTATGGACAGAACATAGTAGGATTATCTTGATTATGTTTTGAATTTAAAGGCTCTTTCACATAAGCAATAGCAGGAAATTGCTTGTTGCCTGCTTAATTTAGTCTTTCTACTTCACAACTAAAAGGACTTTGGAATGTCCTCACCTCCCTCCCACACCACAGTCTTTCTGCTGGCTCCTGATTGATAAATGTGCAAAACATGTACCAAACATGGCAAAGGAGGACAGAAAACCTTTATCGCTCCAAACTGTGAAGCATATAAACCATAATTCAAGCACTTGCTTTCAAGTGCTGAACTGATGTGTCCTGCTAACTCAGTATTTGTATCCAGTCACTTTTTTTTTTTTTTTCCCTGAAATACCTGTTTTCCTTCAAGTGGGAAGTGGGTTAGATACAGTACAGAAAGATCCACAACCCCAGCCTGAAGCCCAGCAAAACAGTAACACACACAGAGCTCCAACCACAACAGTCCTGAACTGTACAATTTGGTTCTTTAAATGTATTATATTCTATAATATATAACTTGGAGCAAACCACATCTTAAAAAAAAAAAAGCCTATAAAAGAAAAGACCACGTTAAAAAGAACCATCTTATCAAGAAGATGGACAGGTTATTAGCTCTTGGCAAGCTGGACAATTACTGTACACAAAACACACTGTAGAGAACCAAAAGGATATGGTAGAGATCTGTAAGGCTTTCTACACTTTTATTCTACTCCTGGTCCAGCACATCTTTTGATCTCATTCAGCTTCAACGTCATGTCAGAACAGTTACAAATTCATCTCCAGTATGTGCAAAATTCAAAACAATTTACATAGACAGATAAAACTACAAAAGTAAAACCAAAACTAACGGCCAGGGTCACGGGTTAACGTATTTCTTCAGAACCCAAGAGACAATAGTTTCGGTGTATTTGAAAACATATTCCAACCTTTTAAACCAAGGTACAGTTTGCTTCTACTGATAAAAAGGTTTCTATATTGAAGAAAACTAAAAGTGGATTGCTCTTGTGAACATCAACTTTTTCCTTTCCACTACAGTCCCATTTGCTGACAGACTTCTTCACACAGTGACTTTCTGTATCTCATCTCCCTCTCCCCCATGGTCACTCACTCTGTTACAGCAAAAAAACCACTTTGACTCTCACCCTGTCTTCTTCACATCCCTGACATGGATGCGAGTTACAGTAATTCCGGTGTCAAAGACACCATCCTGAGTCACTAGCTAACAGTAGTGACAGCCAGACTCCAGTAAAAGCAGATATCTTCTCCATGACTTTGAAAAGCCACTGAATAACCCCTTCCAAGCAACCTTCCCTGCTTAATGAAGATCCAGGATAACTGCTTTGTCTACAATCGAAAATGCATAGGAACTGTATTTGTCAAAAGTCCTTAGGATGAAAAAAGAACAAAAAACAGCACGACATTTCTTAAATCATCAATTCCACAGAACCTGGATTTTCATATCTGGATTGAAACATTTTGCTTTCCAGGTACAGCATGGTTTTTTCTGTGGAATTTCTACCCAGACATGGCAGTGCTGACCCTGGTGAAGCAACGGCAGAACACAGTCCAATTCCAAGCCATGGCTGGGGTTAGGCAGCCTCAGGTGTTTGGTTGGATGAAGGATGACAAAAGGCTCAGAAAAGTTCTTAGAAAGTGATCCATGTTAAAACTAGTGGTCACAGCTGATCCTGAGTCTGCTTTGGAGATGGAGCTGTTGTCACAACCACAGTGGACACTGCTTTAGTTGAGCCAGAGACTGTTCCCTGCTGGAGATGGGAGGCTGGAACTGTTTGAATTCGCACCTGTGTGAAATGGAAAGAAACAACTCATCTCAAGAACAACCTGGTGACACAATGATTGCACCTGCACTGTGCTCTGGTGAAGTACCTGCTTCTGCTGCTATGGGAACAACACCAAGCACCAAAAACACTGCCAGAACAGAATATGTCATAAGAAGATCATTCCAGCCACAGACCCTGTGAGATGGTGACAGGAGATTTCCAGATTAGAGAGGAAGGCCTGAAAACTAGTTTGAATAAAAACCTGTATGTCAGCTGCTTTTACACATTTTCAGAAGAAGGACTTGGATCCATTAGATACCATACTTCTACAGACTTGTTAGTATCAGCTGTCAATGCAGATTGACTTGGAATTACAGAACACTAAGTTTCCAGACAGAAAGATGGATATGCAAAGCAGTTACGTGATTTCTTCAAGAAAAAGTGACCCACAAAAGCCAAAGTACAAAGCACTACAAGACTGCTGCGTGTATAGAAAAATCCTGACAGGATCTTTGGTTTTACATTCATTATACTGGCAGTGCTTCAAAAACATTTAAAAACTTTATTTGGATGGAGAGAACATAAAGGTGATGATGGATTCCATGAGCTTAATGCAGACACTACAACCAAGCTGTGTGCCTGTTTTTTTTCCGCAACCCCATGTATCCAGTGTAAAGTCCTCATGGAGATGTTAAGTCATTAAAAGGCAAATAGAATTATCATTTCAGGTGCCCTTACCTGTGTGGCTTGGCCTTGCTGCTGCAGCTGCTGTAGTTGCTGTGCAGTCAGAAAACTCACAGGCTTGTTACCAGCAATCAGTTTAGTCCCTGCTGGCATTGTAGTCAGAATGATATTTCTGCCTAATCCACTGATGCTATGGAAGAATAATTGTTGAAAGGTTAGTGAACAGCACAGCAGGCTCAATCTTTCCAACTCCAAACCATTCCTCAATTGCTAGTAGATTATAGTTCTACCACATGTACTAACCATTTTAAGTAGGGGGTTTTTTTACTCCCCATAAAACTAGCAAATACACTAGCGACAAGTTTATGTCAGTATTTATAACTGACAGAGAATTAATTCAGCACACAAATCACACCCATTAACTCTGGACCATGCGCACACTGGGTTAACCTGATCAGACCTGAACATTTCCCAATGCAGAAAACAGCTGAGCACTTGAAAAATTAACTAAGGGAGACACTCTCAGAATTTATGGAAGAATAAAAAAAAAAAGCCTTCAATATCTGAATGCCAGAGGAATTCTCACTAAGGCAGTTAACTTCTCTTAAATGAAGAGATGGCCTCAGATTACAGATATTTTCAGTGTGTTATTTCTTGCTCAAACACACAGAACTAATTGAACAGCTGTTTTCAAGGCACAGAATGTTTTTTTCTTCGGTGTATTTGCTAGAACCTGCATCTCAAAATAAATAACTAAAACTTACAATCTCATTGCAGACACCATATCCACTCAGTTTCTTGCAGCTGATGGACCTGTTAACAGACTGCAATCCTATTCCAGCCTCTGTCTGCATGCTCCCCAGAAACCCACCGAACACAGACCTTCCTCAGCCGACTTTTAAAGCAGAACTACAAGATGCAATGCACTTACTTGGCGCCGATGTTGCCCTTGATGATGGGGGCAGTGACCACGCTCTTGCCCTTCACTGGCTGGCTGATCACTGACAGGGGTACTGTGATCCGTGCTGGAAGTTTGCCCTGGGGAATGGGAAGAACACATGAGGAGCCATGGAGAGCTCAGCAGAGAAACTGGTTGACAACATCTGCTGCTTTGTGGGAGTCATGCAAGCAGAAACCAGCAGCAGCTTTGCTGATGAAATCTGTGCTCCAGTTCAGGCTCCTTAAAATTCACCTCCCTCTCATTCACTACACAGCTGCCTGAACCCTGAAAATCCACATCATTTTTCCACCACTGGATCCATGATTTTTATCCTTAGGAAACAACCATAGTGTCATTTAGGTTATGTAACCACAATACAGTTTATGGTGCCTTCAGTTTAGGACATTAAAATAGCATTCAAGGATGAAATCAGTAAAAAAGTTAATACAAGTAACAAGCACTTCTAGTTCTGAATGTTCTATGACACCATTCCAAGGGAAATTATTGCCAAAGTGTGCGGCAAGACACAGAGCTGCATGAGGCAGGACTTCAGATATGCAAAGTTTATTTCACTTACTTGCAAAAGGACATAAGGGAAGTATCTGACTTTTGGGGGGCATTTAGCTGCAATTTGAATACCATAAAATGAGTTGCAGACCCATACCCAGAATACAAGTCGTGGCTGCCCCATCCTCGGAACTGTTCAAGGCCAGGTTGGATGAGGCTTAGAGCAACCTGATCTAGCGGAAGGTGTCCCTGCCCATGGCAGGGGATGGGACTGAATGAACTTTAATGTCCTTTACAACCTAAAATTTACAACCTAAATACAACCATTGTATGACTGCCATATTTATTTGAGTCTCTGTGGATGCAAAGAGCAGTCTTCAGCCATAAAACATCAGTATAGTTGGCACCCCCTTCTTTCCCCACCCCCAGTGAGAGCTCAGCATTACTCACTGCCTGGGATGTAGATACCACTGTGGTGCTGACAGGCACCTGCCGCACAGCCGTGGCTCCTGTACCAATGGTTATGGGGGTTCCTGCAGCTCCTGAGGCCACAGCAACTGCTTTGGACACTGTGGCACTCATGGTGGGTAAGGAGGTGTGGCCTGTGCCAGCAATGCTCACTGCGGAGGACGACGGCACCTGCTTAGCATGAGTGGCTACAGTTATGGTCTGCCCAGCTTTGGGGGGTATCACACCCAGCCCCTGAACAATTCTGATAGTGGCAGCTGGCTTGGCCTCCGTGGATGCCACCGTGGTTATGGCTTTGCTCTTCTGATCTGTCACAGTCATGCCCAGGGCAGGCATCAAGCGGAAAGCAGAACTTGTCGGCTCTGCAGTCTTTAAGTCAGGAGTCACTTTAACCACGGTGCCTCCAGCTGGGCTGGAAGAGGCAGGAGACACCGTGCTTGTCTTGGCTGGAGACTCAGCAGTCTGGACAGGGTTGGATGTCACGTGCAAAGTCGCAGAGATGCCTTTCCCACCAGCACTGCTTCCTGCAGCTGCTGTGAAGAGGTCCTGCGTCAGTTTGACAGTAGTGACTTGAGACTTGGCCAGGGTGGCCATCATATCCGGAGTGATGCGCAGCACCGTTTGTCCCTTTGCATCCGTGGTGATGGAGGATGGGGGCAGGCGCAACACATCCTTCCCCTGGATCCGAAAATTGGTCGCTGTGAGTGGAATGCCACTTCCAGCCTGGGTCTTCACGCCGAGCTGTCCTGTAATAGCCACCTGGGAGAGATCAAAGAAATGGTTCTGTCAAACTGGGACAAGGTCTAAGGCACACTCAAAGCAGAACTTCCCAACAGAATGATGTTTGCTCCCACTAGAATGCAAGTGGAATAAGACTAGCACTCAGTACACTACTGAAAATAGCTCAGGCTGTTTATCAGATGGCATTCCCAATCCCACCTGAAATAGGAAATAGTTGTGGGGTTGGTTTCTTTTCCAAACAAAATGAAGGAGAAATCACTGAAGAACCTGCACAAACACATCTTTCACATGTACGTGAAAAAAGGGCTCAAACACACAAAACCAGCAACTGTGTCAGCCTGCACAGTCCATCAACTTACACAGCATTACAGCTCTCAGATGTTCAAATCTGCACAACAGGAAACAATCAGGTCGCGGAGCCCGGTTCCAAGTCTCTCATTCCCTCTCACCTGCTTGATGATGTTCTGGCCAGCCACGTTCTGAATGATAGTGGTGGTGGAGGTGCTTGCAGCAGAACTGCCCGGAGAGCTGGTCACTGGCTTCACAGCAGGGCTGGGCACTGCAGGCAGCCCCGTCACAGTGATACCTGCCTGGCTGGCCATGGAGCTTCCTGCTCTTGGCACCTGCACAGGGTTACTTTGAGCTTTTACAGGCAGAGTCATCACAGCCTACAGAAGAGAAGAGGAAGACCATGAGCAGACTACCACAGTAGGAACAGTCATGATTCTTCTCTGTATTGTGTTAGCTTGTGAGTTCAGGGAAGTTCACAAGAATTCCCTTGCAAGGATTCCAGCTGCTTGGAATTGTAGTGAGGTGGGTGTCAGTCTCTTTTTCCAGGTAACAAATGACAGGACAAGAGGAATTGGCCTGGAATTGCATCAGGGAGGTTAAGTTGGATATTAGGAAATTTCTTTTCACAGAAAGGGTTGTAAAGCATTGGAATGGACTGCCCAGGGCAGTGGTGGAGTCACCATCCCTGGAAGCATTCAAAAAAATGTGTGGACGATGCACTTAAGGATATGGTTAGTAGTGAACACGGCAGTGTTGCTGTGTTCATGGCTGGACTTGATGATCTTGACAGTGCTTTCCAAACTTAACGATTCTGTGACTCTAAGTTCTATGGGCTTTTTATGTAATGCACAATTTAATGATGCCAGGTAAATATGTGAAAAACAGAGTACTGAACAGTATGGCATATGTAAAACTGTTTCTGTGCTCTTGCCTGAAGTTAACACATGCTCCAAATGCTTGTGCATCATACTAAAACGCTGCAAGTCAGATCAGATGCCAGATGCTCTACCCCTTCCAACTCACCTGAGGGAGCACTTTGGTTTGTGTGGCTGTAGCTGGAACACGGATTTGAGGCACTGACGTGGGCTGCTGCTGCTGCTGGGTGACCACTGGGGCTTGTTGAGACATAGGTGGGAGGCTGGACTGAGCAGTGACCACACGGACCTGTGGCAGGCCTGAGGAGCTGCTGTGACTGACCACACGTGGGGTGGGTGCTGGCCCCGGCTGCGCCTGTGAGCTCTGAGCTGGGGACAGCAATGTCCCCAGCTGGGGCATGGTGGGAGAAGACACCAGGAGAACGCTATGGAAAGACAAGGCCAGTAGGTCAGCAAAGATGAAGGAAATTCACACAATCACAGAATCACTGAGGTTGGAAAAGACCTCTGAGATCATCGAGTCCAACCTGTGACTGATCCCTACCTTGTCACCCAGCCAGAACACTGAGTGCCATGTCCACTTGTTCCTTGGTCTCCTCCAGGGATGGAGACTCTACAACCTCCCTGGGCAACCTCTTTCAATGTCTAATTATGCTTTGTGAAGAAATTCCTCCTGATGCCCAACCTGAACTTCCCCTGGCACAGTTTGAGACTATGCCCTCTTGTCATGCTGCTGTTTTCCTGGGTGAAGAGCCCAACTCTCACCAGCCTCCAGCCCCCCTTCAGGGAGTTGCAGAGAGTGGTAAGGTCACCCCTGAGCCTCCTCTTCTCCAGGCTAAATAACCCCAAACTCCCTCATTTGTATAATTCATTACTGAATTTTACAAATTATTGAAGAGCAGCCAGCAGCATTCCCAAGTGACATAGGGGACAGAAGCAGTACCTCTGGCTGGGTTTTGCTGGCTCTGACCCAGCACCAGATACACTCTTGCTGACCGCAGACACCGGTGGGGGTGAGATGGGTGTTGCTGGCAATGCAGGGGCAGTTGGTGTCACGGGAGTCACAGGAGTTGCTGGCATGCTGGAGTCACTGAGGCTCAGCTGACTAGGATCTGCTGTGCTGGTGGGGAGGGCTTTCATAGTACCCTCCTTACTACTCGACTTCTACAAAGAAACCACATTCAGCATCACAACATCTGGGGTTAATTGCTGCACTTTACAGTAGGCTGAGCACTTCAACCTGAGTTCTGTATGGTGGTGAATGACACCCTGCTGTTAAATCCTGAAATCCAATATGACTGACTGTCTGCCTTTCCCCAGCTGCAACCCTGGATGAACTGGTGTGTTTGGCTGCTCGTGCACCTCAGTTGTGACAAACATTCAGAACATGCAGATTTCCACCTTGGTTAATGTGCCAATAGACAAGTACTTCAGAAATATTTAGTATCAGACATTCAAACCCTGACTGCTTCAGCAGAGGAAGGGGGAGAACAGCCACGTTCCAGACACTCTGTGACAAATTAACCTCAAAACTAGATCTGAAAGACCATCCCTTTCATAGAGAGCACAAATGAGAGGATAACAGTGGACGCTGTGTGGAAGAAAAGTTCCCTCTCTCCCTGTTCATTTTGTGCACTGACATTCATATACATCATGAATTACTAATCCAAACATGGTAATTTTCATCACCTGCTATGGATGCAGAATTTATGGTTTAAATTAAGACTAATCTCCTTCTCAATCCCAAAAGCAGTTGTGCAACCCTGAGCAAAGAAATCTACCATTTTAGCTGGAGGTTTTGGCTTCTGAAGAGCTTTTTTGGCCTTTGCTGCAGCAGCTTGAGCATGATGGATCCGTTCTGCAAGGACAAATTAATGGTTAGAGCTCCTGAACACAAGGAGACTGATTAAAGGAAGAGGCTAAGTAAGAGGTGCAGATTCTTCTTCAGACAAGGAATTAAATACACAGTCATGTAACAGTGCAAAGAAAAACATCTAGTAAATTAGCCAAAAAGGCTGAAAATAAGACACATAAAAGCATATATCTGCAGTTCTTGCACATGGGATGGTATTTTTCAAACAAATGCTCTCTAAGACTGGCTTTAAGTGCTGAAGGACTAACATAAGTAAATTGACTAGGGAAAAAAGCTAGACTGACAAATTGGTGTTCACGATCCATCTTTATAAACATTTTTAATTTTTAAGATCACCAACCCAGGCTTACCAAACTCTTCCTCGCTCCTGTCCCGGTGCAGGTAGATCCACAACTTCCGCCCAATATCGTATTTCACACAGGGATCTTTCTCATAATGCAATCGGTCCAGAGCACCACTAACCACAGTGTTAACCTGAAGTTCAGAATTCACAGATTACAAGACATCCCTCACTGGACTAGCCAAAAGTGATGAACAGAAACACGATCCTATCTGGTATAAAACCTGAGTAAGCTGTGAGCAATCTCCATCTGAGTGAGAACTGACTGAGGACAGAGATTGCATCCCAGGATGGTGTTTGCCACCTTGGGTTACATGGAGCTTCCACCAAAGCTCTGAAAATTGACTGTTCCTCAATCTAAAATGTGAGCAGCTCCAAGACAGTGTTAACTCTGTGGCTTTTCTAGCTGGTTTTTCATCATCCAAAGTCGGTGCATATTTGCAGCAGCTCGTCATAGTAGCACACAGCTCCCTTTTGCTCATCACAGCAGCATAAAATCTATTGGGCCTTTGCCACTGAATACTGCCTGGGTCCATGCAGTGTATTTTTCTGAGAATCTGAGGCCAGACATGACATCCAACTTACCTGAGCACTTGTGACATCTGGAGCTAGGAACTGGGAATCTTTGAGCAGCTCACAGATTTCAGCTCGAGTTCCCTCTCCATTAGGAAGGCGAGCAGCAGCATCACGAACTGAAACACAAAACTAGAGCTTAAACTTCCAGCTGTAACTGGACAACGGTACTCAGGTACTCCATCAGATCAATTTTGGGACTGCTCTATTACCCTTGCTCCCACAGTGTCTACTTGCTTACTAAAATCTAGCCCCAAAAATCCGAGGAGAGATTATAAAGGATCATTTTAAAGAACATAAACTGTGCCAACTTTGTGCTAATAGCGATGAACTTGGGGAACAGCATTCAACCCCAATGTAGATTCCTGAAGTCGTTGTTTTAGGGGTCAGAGGAATGTTCTTCTTGACAAAAGTTTTTCTGGCCATGACCTTACCAAGGGATAAAATGGTGACATATGCTGGTCTGTCTGAGCGCAGGAGAGAATGTTCCCGGGCTTTGTTTAAGGAGGTTTCCTTGTCAAACACCCCTTTCACAGGACCAACAACCGACTCGAAGCCATGCATGCGGAAGGTGAAGGCTTTGTGGGGCTGGCTGTAACGGTAACGCTCCTGGAGGTGAACATAAGAGCACTGACTTTACCCGGAAACATACAGCAAAGCCTCATGTCATATTACTAAGTAAGTTGTTATTCTCTAGAGAAAGCCTTTTTAAACTAAAGGCTCAAATACTGCTATATAGACTTATTTTGGATCAAGAAAATCACAAACTAATTAATGCAAAGTACAATGCTCCACTTAAGCAAGGTGTGCAGGTACAACGCATTTACTGTCAAGCAGCTGCACAGACTAGAGAGGTGCCAGAAATACAAGAGATACACCTTCTGTCCCCTTCCCCTTCATCCCTTTATCTGGCTGAAGAGAGATTTTCAAAATTTAACTTATAAATTTTGTCCTGCAGACAGCACATGGAGAGAAGGGAGAAGAATCCCCATCATGTGTTTTCCCTCTAATTCCCACTTGCATCTACTACAGATAACTAAGTGGATGGGTGCACTTATTGACACTTATTTTTTGCTTGCACACATACACGGCCAAAAAATAAAGAGGTAAGTAGAGGATGGTGGGGGATAGCAAAGGAGACAGTGGGGCTGGCACAACCAACTGACACTATCAATTTCGTTAATTTTATCCAATTAGCTTTTACCAAATTAATTTTACCCACTGGAAATACTGATGGTTTTGAAACAAGGCTATGTCATAGCAAGTTTTATGCAAGGCCAAGATACTGACTTCAAGGCAGAAGCAACATATCAATTCTTCACATTAACTACATTTGTGTAGAGTATAAAACTGCCATCCTACACAAATTCTCCTGATTCAGTGGCCAACTGTTTTAGCAAGTGCCTTTAAAATTAAGAGTCTCTTCTTACTTGCTCTTGAAACACCCGTTTCTCCTCTCCAGTGCTAGGCCGAACTACATAGTCAGTCCTTCTGAAACAAAGGGCACCATCAGTTCTGAGCACAAGAAGCCCACAGCAGTCCCAAACGATGAATCCCCTCATCCTTCTGCAAATTCTTCTGAACAAATCCTGAAAATATTTAATGCAACAAAAGCAAGCCCTGCAGAGATCTTAAAGTATGCTATGTGCACTACCTGAAGGCGACCAAGGACTATAAATCATCTCATTAGCAGAACCTAAGCTAGATTGCAGCTTTGCTCTGATAATATAGGTGAACTTGGATAAAATCAGTTGATTTTATGAAGTCTAGTTACTGCATTTATAAAATCAAACTATCCTGCCCCATGATGTAAATTGTTTTATTTTAAGATCCAGACGCACAAGGCCCAAATCTCACAGCTTCAGCAGCATTACAAAGGTTTTCAAGCAGTGTTGCACACTTACACTCTGGGCAGTGGCATGGCATCCGAACTGTCC
Organism: Haemorhous mexicanus; assembly: GCF_027477595.1. NCBI lineage: Eukaryota > Metazoa > Chordata > Aves > Passeriformes > Fringillidae > Haemorhous > Haemorhous mexicanus. Next base: position 246,342 of record NC_082364.1, read on the forward strand.
TCATTTTCCTATTGAGAAAGAAATGTCAATGCTGGGTAGAACACAGTCAGGCTTCATGTTCCTAGAAGGTAATTTTTGTCTCACTCACTTTGAAAAAAGTCTGGTCTTTGGTCTCCAACCAGAGATGAAACAGTGCTGCCAGTTCCTTCTCATGATCTTGGTAACTACCTAGTAAGAAATCATGAAAATGTAAAAATAGAACTCTTTTAATTGTTAGGAAGCCAGATGCTTGTAATTCCCACTCCTCTCCTGTTCCCTTCTCTCCTCAATGTATCACCAGTCACAGATGTTCACACTGCAATATTTGAACACCTCCAGGCTTAGGAAATGCTAAATCCCAGCGATTCCCCTGTGCTGGCACAAAAAAGATGGTGCTTCAACTCCTAGCACAAAAGGCAAGATGCTGTTTGGGACACAGTCCCCTGTTCCCACTCTCCAAAGTAATCCCAGTTACTGAATCCATGAGCAGAAACACTGGCCTACATAACCTCCACCAAAAACTGAGAAAGGGATCAGAGGAAAAGCTTCCTGACTCCAAATCTCTGCCAGTTTAAGCCTGCAAATATGATCACTAGAATCACCATAGTTAAGAATGAAAAATTCTGTGTAGTAACTAAAGGAATGAACATAAACAAAGAACATCTGCAATACAATCAGTATGAGCCTGAGCACACTGATCATTAAGTTGCTCTTTGGTTCCCACTTTTAAAAATGAGAATAGTATCAGTTTTCTCTACAGAGAAGCTTAATTTCTTTGCAATTGTGATAATTACTAATTACTCTGAATCATCAGAAGGTATGCTTTACAAAAGGGAAAATAGGAAAGTGTTCAGACAAATTTGAAGGCTAACAAACATGGTTAAGTCAGCAACAGAAAGAAATACAGCCCCGTGCCTTTGTTCATTTATGCTCTGTCTGCTGCTGATACTGATGTCTTGCGAACACCTCAAATCCAAAACATGTATTAGCTCAGCTAAAAGAAAAGAAAGTGCCTAACCATGGAATTAACGGCTCTGTTTCTCTCCAGGCTGCAGAAAGATGAAAAGTAAAGCTCTGGAGAAAACAACAAACCTTTACTATTGTACACATCATAGAAGAATACAAGGTACTCACCAAGCAATTTCCACTGCTGAGTTTTCTCCTTGAATTCAACAAAAGGTGAGAAGCTGGAAGGAGCATCTACAATGACATATGTACATGTCAGGGACATTATACCATTGTCCAACCTCAAAATCCTATTTTGGTTATGCAAACTGTCAAGTTAAAGACTCACAGTGACAGACAGAACATTTTAAATGATTATGTAAGTACATCTCTAAATTGATCCTTGCCCTTAGGAAGGGGATAGATCCCTTTATGACCTTAGGAAGGTGAGCATGTCAGAGTATAAGGGCAATCACAAGGAAAGAACAGAACAGGATAATGAGCCTTCCAACAACAGGTTGTCAGCTAAGAGCCTGTTCCTGCTGTTCGCCATGTTCAGACCAGTTATTTAGGGCACTGGGGTGAGAAAATTGCCAGTTGAGGACTTTATCTTCAAGCTGAAGAGGAAAAAGAAATACAAGGCCCCAGCGATTGTTACTGTACAGTGAAAATTCATGGGCTCATGGGAAGAGAACTTGAGATTTACAATATTCACCAGCATTATGGACAATAAGCTGCAAGGCCACCACAATCTACTCTGTCCCTGCCTTTAAAACTTCCCACTAAGCAAATCAGAACCACAGAATAATTCAGTTTGAAAGGAATGGCTGAAACTCAGCTGGCCTAAGCCCAAGGTGGGCCAACCTCATGTTTCAGTGGATTGCTTGGGGCAACATCTAGTTTGACTTTTATCTCCAAAGACAACTACAACTTCACACAATGGGGGAACAGACTAATTCCTTCCTGCTTCAAATACCCTGCCTGAAGCCAAGATTAGAAACAGTCTGTCTAGAGGCAATTTCACACACATTTTCACATACTTGGGAATCATGCTGGGTCTTACCTACTATCCACATGCAAAACAAGTCAACCACAACCAAGACATGTCAACCAAATGGCCTATCGCAGAAATACTGCCAAGCAATACAAGGATTTATTGCAGTGATGAATGAAAAGTTGATTCGAGCTATAATGCAAACCAGCACTGACTAGAACAGAGGAACAAGCACAATTAGTATTTTAACATCTCTTCTTACCTCTGCTATCACCTGCCAAATACTGCAAGGCAGGTAAAACCAATTCAGACCAATTAGGGGCAAAGGAGAACCAGTTATTTAGTGCACTGGCATGAGAAGATTGCCAATCGAGAACTTTGTCTTCAAGCTGAAGAGGAAAGATTATTATTTTATTAATGATCTCACAAGTTTAAACTATGACTGTCTTCACAGAAAACAAACCAGCTGAACATATGCAGGGGACAAAAAGGTTTTTATGTACGTGAAATAATCACCTGACTTTTTCAAGTAACACAGCACCAAAGAAGGGGAAAACACTTCCCCATCTCTGCCCTTAATACAGAAAATATATCTAACCATGATCTATAGAATGGGTATGGAAAGACTCATATATTCAATTGACTAAACTCATGAAACATGTTAAAACCAGAATGTGGTAGCACTCCCACAGGGTTTAATTTCTTTAATATGTAATCTAAATCTTATTATAATTTACAGCAAAGTAAGTCTAGAGAAAAGTTACTATTACAAAGCTGTAAGCTCCTCTATTCTTTGATTTTGCTTCCTGCAAAGATTCCTAGTAAGTGGGTGGTTCCTTACCACAGAGAGAATAGCAGGTCCTTCCAGAAACAGTATCTCCAAAAGAAGGAAAAAGAAGCTGGATGATATTTCATTTATTTCAAGGCATGGCTTCATATCTTCAAGAGGTCTTCAAAACAAAGAGAACGGAGAGTAAATCCTCTGAGTAAATATTCACCTCCATATACAAAGACGAACACCACATATTTCACACATCCCAAACTGCGTGAAAATGCAGCCTGCAACAGTCCCACAAAAACGTGAGCTGAAACATGTTGCTTTTCCCATCCATGTTAGGTGTTCAGGGCCCTCTGGAACACTTACTCCTCTTTGACAGATGACAGAGGGAGGGGGGAAAAATCCTGAGACATTGATGGGAGTCCATCTGCATTGCCAAGAGAGTCAGCCAAATCTTCCACCTCAGATTTAATAATCTTTGGCTTCTTTTTTTTCTTATCTTCCTTGTCCTTCACCTTTTTCTTGAGGGTTGCAAGGTCAAATAAGGCTTCAGATATGATAAAAGTTAAAAAGAATACTTAGACAGCTTCTTACTATACCTTAATGAGAGTCATAAACTCTCATTTAAGTATGTATCTAGAAAGGTATGTTGTATGCACTCGTTCACACCTCAACCATTCCACCTTTCCAGCTGCTGTCATAAATCTTCACTTTTCCCCTCAACAGAAAACCTCTAGTTTTTAAACCAACATATATGAAATAAAAAAGCAAAGGATCCACTGACTTGCTAAGGAACCTTTCCTGCCAGCATTCACTCGAGTCATGATGTCCTCAAGGGTCAGGTCTGTCGTGACTAGATCAGGGTGATCCTACACAGGAAAACAGTAGAGAAATTAAAATGAGAAAGGACAAAGTGTTAAGACAGCAACAAGGTGAAGAAGTACCCAAGTACTAAAATGCACCAAACTCAACAAGGTTATTAAATTATTTACTGCAATAAAAGTTGAGAAGTCTTCTAACCCTGAAATCCAAAATTTTGTCCCTCCAAAACACATAACTAAAATTACAAAATCCTTCTATCAAGATAAACATGGCCAGAAGCTGTATCTGTACACTGACAATTGAACCCAGGTTACCATAAAGAGCTAATGGGTGGGTGCACACAAAAAATAGCAATCATTTCGTCACCCAGAAGTACTCTGATCTTTATGGCAAAGAGATAAAAACATCAAAGTTAAAATGTGGTCCCACTCCCCAAGACTTTTTGACATCTTACAGGCTGACGTTTTCGTTTCTCATGGTGCTTCTTCAACATCATCTTTAAATCACTTTCCCCAAGTTCTATCTTGTCTGCAACGAAAATAATTATTCGCAGATTTTTTCATCTGTTGTTACCTTCCACACTTAGAATGCCATTTTCTATCCATTTACACTTCCAGCAATCTCCAAATTTCAGTAACTAATTTCTCCATATATGAATTTCCTTCATTCATTCATACATTCATTTCAGTGCTTCATTCTGTCATCTGACTTCATTGCTGATGCAAACATGGAAAAGAAGCCAGAACCAGCTCGAAGAGTTTTCAGAATTGGTTACAGTCACTATAGGAGGAATTCTCAAGTATTTTGAACTAGACTATGCTAATGCTTCAACCACTAAAGGCAAAATATAATAGAGGAATCAGTAACATTACAGAAACTGATTCTTGTGTTCAAATACTGGCCTTGCAAGAAGAAAAAGATTAAACTGGGAAAAGAGCCAACTATTCTGAAGACTGCAAAAATGAAGCATCCCATGATTTCCCATCAAGCAACAGATTTTAAAGGTGATTTCTTACAAGGTCTCAAGGTAACTCACCCCCTCTATCCATACTGACCCTTTGTTTGGTTCTCACCTGCAGTTTTCATGTCCAAGGTTGACAACGTGGGGATCACTCTCAGGGGAACTGGTGGACTTGAACAACGTGCTGGAGAACTTGGAGGCCAAGAGATTAGATCTAAAACAGAGGTATAAATTTACTTCTGCAAGACCCATCACCAATCTGTTTAACTGTTACCATGTGTTCGTTAGATCCCAGCCAGTGGAAATAGAGCCCAGAATCAAAAATATGTCTTTTTTCCATTCACACCTGGAGTCTTCAGTTCAGCCCAGGGCATTACCTTCTTCATCAGAAGACAAGGCAGTGTCTCCACACTCCTCTTTTACTTCCCTCAGGATCTTCAAGTAGCGCCGATGTGTCCGTCTGTCTCGTTCTTCTGAGTCATATGTTGGTGGGAAGTGCTTTCTCCTTAGGGTCATGTCAGGGCCTCCTTTCCTGGCTAATTCCAGCAAGTGCTGAAAGGAGAGATTCATGTGACATTAGCTATGTCAGCTACAGTGCTGTAAGCAAGGACAGGTAAGCCCAGGTCAGATAACTTGCAGCAAAGCTTACCATGAGGTGCCATCAGCACCTCAGATCTGTACAAGGGGAACCTTAGGAAGGATCAGTATCTGCCAAACACAGTATTTTAAACCTAGCATTTTAGACCATCGTTTAAAGGGCAGAAAAAAAAATCAGTGATATGCGTGCAGAAGAAGGTGCAGAAATTTCAACTATCTGTCATTTTATGTGAACTGTTGAGAAGAACTTAAATCATTGGTGTGAGGTGTAGTTTCCACACAAATATGTAACAATGTGTCCTTTGGAAAAACCATTTTACCTCTCATGGCTACAGAGGAAATAACTTCCTATGTATTCCACATTGTTGCCCAATTAAGTTGTGGATGCCCCATCCCAGGATGCGTTCAAGGTGGAGCAACCTTGTCTAGTGAAAGGTGTCCTTGCCCATGGCAAGGGATTGGAATGAGATGAGCTTTAAGGTTTCTTCAAACCCAAATCATGCTGGGATTCTCTATTTCCCACCACATTTTAGGCCATTTTATAAAGACAGACTTTCTTCTTCATCCCTACATACCAAATGTTTCCAATGTCTAATTATAATGAAAGCTAAATGAGCAATAAACACATTTCAGTGGGCAAAAATTTGCTCACAGCAGTATCCCCAGAGGAAGACTTTACCAGAGATTTGCAGGAATGAGTATCAGAGGTTTGGATCCACATATTTTCTAACTGTATTTAGCAACTGTAGTTGCTTCAGAAGTGGTAAACAAAGGTAGAATGACTTGTTAAGAAAATAATAAGTTGGAAAGGTGCAAATGCAGGAAGTGGGAACAAGATGGGCATGAAAAGAAGACAGGTCACACGAGTGAGAGCTATGAGACTTACAAAACCTGAAATCTGCAAATATAGCAACGGGTCTGGAGCTCTCTCTGGCTCACTGGAAAATCCAGAAGCATTACTCATTCAGTTCATTACAGGAAACGCCTCAGAGAACTGTGACTGCACCAAGACACTTTTAATAAAGACAAGTTATTCATCCCAGAGCACACTCACATTGCGGGAAGCGAGGATCTGCTTGAGAAGCCTGTAGAAGTACTGCTGCTGGGCACTCAGGTAGCGCTTGTACTGTGACTTGTAACAGAGCTGCCGGTACTTCACCACCTCGGGATTGAAGTGTCCATCTGTAACAAAGACAAAACACGTACCTAGGTTTTCAACTGCTAGCTGAGAACTTGCCCCAAACCCGTAGAGAAGCTCATGAGACTGACTGACCCCGAAAGAGTTTCTGGGCGATGTGCAGCGGGTTCCCAAACCGAAAGTTCTCCCCACTGAACAGCGCTGAGATGAGCTTGTTCTGATGCTCTCGGTTGTTCTCAGGGAAGTGAGGCAGGAATTTTTTTAGGTGCTCTTGCTGCTCATCTGTCAGGACCTCCTGCCACGTTGACAAGCTGACAACCTCAAAGAAGATCTCAGGCTAAAGAAAGCAAGAAACAACAGTAAAGAAAATGCAGCCACGTCCTTGACCATTTTATAGCCCTTGATGCTTTTTAAGTAACACCAATCATGAGACAATGTTTTATAAAACACAGGAAATAATAGAGCATAAAAAGGAAAGGTCAAGAAATTGATACTATTAATAAGAAAACAAATTCAAAGCTTGAAACTATCTTCTTAAAAGCAATTTTAAAATAATAAGAACATAACAGAACTGATTTAAAAGATATTGTCCTGAGATTAATCAAACACTTGCCACTTTTCCCAAGGCAGTCAAAAACACCTCCCTTTCCAGTCCGCTCTGTAAGCCCCAAAAAGGGAGTTAAACATCCTGCTTATATAGAGGTTATGATAAGGTGAAGTGTCTCAGCACTACTCACATCCTCCAGGAGGTCCTCAGGCAGACTGACCCGGGTGGTGCCCAGCATGCAGTCCTCCATGATCCGTGTGCAATTGCCTTCCAGCTCCAGGGGGTCTGTGAGCATGTGATCCAGAGAATCCATCCTCCAGCCCTCCTGCTCCTGGACAAAGACAGCAAAACCCTCAAAAAACAAAAATCCCAAACCCAGATACATCCATCCTGATGAGAGGAATGACGGAGGACCCACCTTTGATGGGTAGCTGTTTAAACGGAAGCTATGGAATTGGCCTACAATATCTGTGTGTATATATATATATATATATATATATATATATATATATATATATATATATGTGCATGCATGTAGACACACACATACATATGTATACATATCAAACCCATACATACACACACATATATATAAAACACACATAGAGAAGCATTTACTCTTCAATTACAACACAAGTCATGCCAATGGAGAAGTGCTTTTCCAGACAGGTAGACTGGGAAGTATAGCTGACCCATCACACTCTCCTTCCCACCTGCAGGAACTCTTTTCAACACTGCTAAACACCAGGACAGACTACATTTAAATCCTAAAGGCGATTTTAGCGTGCAGAACCGAAAGTCAAGTCTAAGGTGGGGTTTGCCTCAGGTTGAAGGTGTGACAGGGCCAGGAGCCCCGTCCCCTCCAGCGCGACAGAGCCGGAGCGCTCTGAGCTACGAAGAAATGCATAAAACATGCGAAATAAAGAAAAGGGCAATAAAAAGCCGCAATAAACCGGGTGGGACAGCGAAGAAAACAGAAAAACACGTTTATTTCATACCCCTCACGCGGCCCGGCTGAAGGCGGAAGGCGGCGGCGCTGCCGCGCCTGCGCGAACGCCCCGCCCTGCCGAACTGCGCCTGCGCGCGGCCGCGGAGTCACGACAGGCCGCAATAGCGCAGTGGCCTGAAAGAGGGTAAGTTTGTAAATTCCCCTAAAAATACGGTAGTTGTGGAATGCTGAAGCTACCTATCAGTGGCAGATTTAAGCGGCTTGACTGCAGTCCTGTGCAGTGGATTAGTCATTGAGATGCTCTGTTAACATTACAATGAAGTGTTGAAAGGCTGAGTATTTTGAATTTTAATGCAGATTTTCATACAGCAAATGGAAGTTGTTCCTGTCTCTCCACGCCTTTACCCACTGCCAGCCCCCTCCAAGGACGCACATTAACAGCTTCCAGAATAACACCCATTTAATAAAATCTCGACGGGTTAAGGTTCATGATTGCAGGTAACAGTAAAGCAATGTACAGACAAGCCCTAATCCCTGCTGCAACCTGGCACACGATAAATCACAGAGTGCAGGTCTTACCCAATGAGCGAGAGACAAATTCACTGCAGAACTTATGATGGACCCTTCCCTAACTTCTCCCAGTTTTTAACTTGTTCTAATACTCTCTTTACATTTAGGTGGAGTTTGAGAGACTCGAGTCACATATCTTAGTGAGTGATTGGGAGTGGATATGTCAGGATAGTACCTGAAATCACCCTGGGATGGCAACAGGAGTCACTCCTAGAGGGATTTTGTCATGGTTTGCTGATTCAATGGACATAATCCTCAACTCACTCAGTTTTCATATGCTGTGCAGCTGATCAGCTAGAAACAACTTTTAAACTTGACCTTTTAAATTTAAAAATAGTTTTTAAAATTACTTATTTTGCAAGGGTTTCAACAGAGACACGGGAGCTCCACTCCACTCTCCACTTACCCTCCCTTGGACTGTGTTGTGGGAGGTCAGAAATTCTGTGACCCATCCAGAGAGGAGCAAATATATTTTTCCCTGTAACTGCTATACTGTTATCATCCCATCTATCCACACCCCACCTCACTCACCCTTCACTGAACATCTTAGCCCAATGAACAGATTGGTCATCGGGAGTGATTAAAAAAAAAAAAAAAAAAAAAAGAGAAACAGATTTATTATTTTCAGGTTGGTTTGGTTTTTTTTTTTTTTTTACACCTGCCAGGTTGCACAAGACTCTGAACACAACAACAGTCACCAAATGTACAATAAACATACACAGTTAAATAAGAGAAGGGGCCTGAGCAGTCCAAGAGGTGCAAGATCAGGGTGCGCAGGCTGGGGTTGTTTTCTTTTTCCTCCAGGAAAATACAGAATCTGACCCAGAACGCCTCCAGGGGACAGCATCTCCAGACAAAACACAGACCTTCCAGGCAACTGAGAGGACTCTGGATTTACACTTCTGTGGGATACAACTTAGAGAGATCTTTGGGTTGCTCTGGTTTACAAACAAAAGTAATACATCCCATACCTTCTGCGCTGCAGAAATGGAGAAAAAAATCCGTGCAACCTTTGCCATCTGTGCAATCACTGTACTTCCTTATTTTGGAAGGAAAATCTGTGGTACTTCTATTTCCAGGCTTGCTCTTTTCACAGACAATTCATTCAACTTGTGGCACTAGGAATTACTTCACCTGGAGTCAGGCCAATAGCCCAAGGGTGCTGCTGCTGCAGGGCAGAGAAACTTTGATGAGGAAGATTTGAGTTCAAAAAGGCTGTTTTAAAATGGTTTTCTGTTTTAAATAGTTTTCAGTTTTAAATACCTGGTAAAACTGTCCTCATTCATGGACCGTTCCAATAAAGGTGAATAGAGCAAAGTAGTTTTTAAACCCCACATGTGCAACATCAGCAATGGGAACGTATTTGACGTTCATCTAATTGTCAAACTTTTAAGACTCTTAAAATTGCTCTCGCAATCCTCCAGTACCCCAGTATTCCCAGTCTCCCATTTCTTCCAAGTCTGCTATTTTCCTACTACTTGTAGCATTTCTGCCTTGTTATTAAATTAGCAGCAGACTGAAAAAAGCCAAGACAAAATTCTTCCTACTCTCTTCCCACAAAAACAACACTGCAAGGCTCAACATTGTAATTCCAAAGTCCTCAGCAACATGAACTCAAGTTACTGGGCATTGTGGTTGTTTCTCCACACTGCCACAGTGGCTGAGCTGCCAAATCCACAGAATTTAAGGTCACTCACTCATCACTGCACTTGACCAAATGGGAGCTCTGGTCCATGTTAATTCTGCCCAGCTCTTTAGTGCCCCAGTATGGTGGTACAGAAAGAGAAGAGAAATCCCAGGAACAAAAGTAATCCACATTTTGGCAAGTCACTTCAGAGTTACCTCAGAACACTTCTCAGCTGGCCAGTACTGGCCAACTGATTTATCTCAATACTATTTCCATGCCACATTAACAGATACGTTAATTACCAAAGCCATGCCTGCTACAAGGCTTTGCCCACAAGGAACCAGATTTACTCTCATGCAGCCTGAGTGTGGAGTTCCCTCATGTCAAAGAGCTTTAAGTCCATAAAATGTGATACCACAACATGTAGTGCTTACTGACATAAGTAATCCACACCTGAATCCATGGGAATAGCTATGGAAGAGTCCCACATTCACACTCAGTGCAGTACAAGAGAAAACAAATCAAAAAGACGCCTCAAGTTCTTCTGTCTCAAGGACCTCTAAGATAGAGCACCCTTCTTTGTGTCTGTTTTATAAATAACTGTATCCTGATATGCACAGATGTTCTGGGATGCGTTTTCCAAATGCAAATTCAGACATACACAGTATATCCCACCAGGAGTCAATGGAGTTCTAGCATGTTTTTGCAACCACCAGAATGCCTTAAACAACCAAGACAACCTGTGAAGGAGAACTATGTAAGGAAAAATATATTACATGGCCTTAAAAGATAAATCTCTTTCCCTTTCTCCTGGTCCCTAAATGCAACATGAATTCTGTATGTAGACCAGGTCCATCACATGTGGCAACCCTCATGGATGGCTTTTCATGTCCCATAAATAGTGGTCCACTAGCATGTTTCTTGTGTGTTTCCTGAGTCCAGGGTTGGTTGTTTTCTGGAACTGCCCAAAGGAATTACAGTACATTGTTAACAAGGTTATTTGGAAAGAAAAAAAAAATATCAAAGAAACCAACTCTCCATCCAGTCTTGCAGAGGAGAAATGTTTACTTTGAGGTGGCCACAGAGATAATGACCCTGTCCCTTCAGAGGAGTGCTCTGTATCCTCGTTTTCTCCTTGCACAACTATCTTAGATCACAGCAGAAGCTACTGTGCAGGTTTAGCTGAGCTGCTTTTTTTTTTTGTTGTTTAGAGGCAAAAAAGCAATTTTTCCTGCAAACACTGGAGAGAAAAGAAGTAACAGTAGCTCTGTACTACTCTTAGGTGCTCCTAGGACTTCAATCATTTTGTTCCAAACAACACGGGTTTAAGACTTTTCCTGCTTTCTGAAACTGCTGGGTAAAACAGGGCAGGGCAGACAGCATGTAAACAGTTATGGAGGGCTGGGAAAATAATAATTTAATGGACTGCTTCAGCACATCTTCACAGCTTCATTGTTCAATCCATCCCCATAAAGGGACACCAAGAACCACCGCTTGGCTGCTGCTGCTCCTTTCTGCAGGCAGTCTGCTCATATGGCGCAGGGACACTCCCCTTCACCTGGGCTGCTAGACGCCACAGGAAGCAGTTCTGCCATATTCTAACAACTTACATGATGCTCTCCTGTTTAATGGCTCCTGTTAAAAATATACATACGACCATCTGCCAGGAAGGCTTCAGTTAGGCAGGCTTTTTGCCATACAGCTGAAATAATATTGTTTGCTGGACATACTTCCAAAAAGGAAAAATAAGGGTCAGCAGACATGCCAAAAATAAAGTCCAGGGCAAGCAGAGGTTTCACTTCTCTTTTCCTTTTTCTTAAAAGCTGCATAAAAAGCATCCCAGAAGGATTCTGAGGGCATTTCATGGTCACTGTGAATAAAACCCTCTTAAAGCATTAACAAGAGCTCCAAGATTTTAGTGGAAGGTAAGTGAGCATATACGTCAAAACATATAGAGCCCCAGGGTACCCCCACATTTGGGCTGTCAGGGAGGTGACAAGGACAAGCAAATGGCACCATGAGGCTCTTTCACTCGTGCTCTGCTGAGAAAGTCCTGGGTTTGGAGATGTGCACTTCACTCCCGCCACTCCCGTTGGTGGTGGTCGTGATGATGTACTGGGTGGTTTGCTGCTGATTGCTCGTCTGGGATTCCAAGGGATCCGTGTGGGCTGTGGGCTGGGAAACGCCCACCTGAACCTCACTGGAGAGTGAAGAGTTTTGTTTACCATCCAGATCAGGCTGACCTTCAGATATCACGTAGTGAGTCTGCATGGGGAATATCGAAAATAGTTAATAAATACTGTATCTTTTGTAACTTCTATAATAGTCTGCTGTCAGACATTTTGGTGTGAACAAGGAACTTTATTAAATAAGCTCTATTTCATTTAAATGTATTTGAGAGCAACATAACACCTGTCTTTTGATTCAAAGGACATTGGACTTACTTGGCTTTTGGTTAATTTACAAATGGTTAAACTCATTACACAATTAGACAACCACTACAGAATAAAACAGCAATTTTCAATTGCACTATTCGGAAAGATTTTTTCCTGTATTCCATATTTTATAGCAGAGGTTGCATTCCCAGTGACTAAGATTAACACAAGGCAATGACCTGTCTCCTTATGCTGGAGTGCTTACAATGAATAGCAGGAACTCTTTTATTTTCTAATCTTATAGATAACAGAAAGCTACTGAAATGTTTCCAGAAGCTGTTCTGAAATTTGGTTTAATGGATACAGCTTAATCATAAATATTTTTAAGACTAAGTAGTACCACTAAATAATTTTGGTCTGCAAATGTGATTAAGTGAAGATTTTAAACTGAAAGGAGTCACACATACAAGAGTAGACAGCATGAGCCTTGTAAATGGTTACAATGCAGACTATACTGTGCAGTCTGCATCTCTTTAGGTACCTCCACTCTGTGCCCCAGTTATGATTTTGGCATTCTTTAAACCTTCAAGATGAAGAGCTTTATGCCTTGTAATAGTCTGGATGAAAAAAAGGCCATGATGGTTTTCCTTACCTGAGTAACTGCTTTTACTTGCCCTGTGTTGACAGTGGTGACCGGGGTACCCACAGCAGTCTCTGTGATCACGTACTGCCCTTGGGGGATGGTCATCATCTGAATCTCTGATGCTAAAATGTTGCAAATTGGATAATCAAGACCTTCAGTCAAACTCAAAGACAACCTTCAAAGATCATGTCTTATGTCAGAAAGATTTAAAGTCTGAAACAGTGGATATTGAATAGAATTCAGGTGATCTAAGGCCTTGTAGAACCCTACGGGCCTCAGCAGAATTTTGCCAGTTAACACCAGATAGAGATTTGGCAATTCATGCAGAGAAAACACATCCTGTTCTCACCCAAATCATCACAGAATTACCATCCAGAACTGCATGAGCATGAGAAATCATCTTCATGTCATGCTCATTTTCCACACAATTCTTTCAAGCATGCACCCAAACTTGAACAAGTAGCTATCCAACACATGGATTTTTGCTGTATGCAAGTTCCTTGGAATAAAGGAGCCCAGTGTGCCTGCCCAAACTACGTACTGGATCAGTATGGATGATAATGGAAGAGCTGGTACAAATATTTACATTTGTCTGAAGCATTATCTTCTTGATATCTATGAATATTAACCACAAAGCTGAATGAACTCTGAAAACGCTGTCCCATTTGGTAGCTGGAGACATGGGGCACTTGTTAGTCAGATGCACTTGCCAGACAAGTAGTTAGAGCTACTGCTGACACTTACAGTAGCTCCGAAATGAGTTCCAGTTGCTGGGGAGATATGTGTGCTGGACTGAGGAGCCTTGCTGCTGCTGGAGCGCTTGGTTTGGTGTCGATGTAGTTGTCTGCATCTGTGAGGGGCTGAGCTCCTGCTGAGGTTGTTGCGAGGAGGGACTCAAAGGCTGACCCCCAGCCTACAGGAAAAAAAAAGTGCAAGTGTTCTTGGTGTAGTAAGGATTGCACAGCTCTATGCTGTCACAAACACAGCCTTCTCATTAAGGGAAAACATGGGATGGGTTCCAGAGTATATCGAGCACAAGAACTGAACTTTCTCTCCTCCAACTTGCATCACTCTATGGTAAATAAGCTCAGACCAGGAAACTGAAATAGTGATACTGTTGCTTGCCAAAGCAAATCTATGGCAGAGACCTAAAATTAGAGGCTAAATTCTACCCAAGAGCATGAAGAGCTTCAAATATTTGAGGAATGCCAGTTTCCATTTACATCTTCCAACTGAAAAACTTAATTCAGCTGCAAATATGTCCGTTTCCAATCATTTATCTCTCCTTTGTACATACTGTTGAGGGGAAAAAACACCCCACACAAAAAAAACCCATACAACAAATAGCCAAACAAACCCATAACAAAACACCCCCATACACCTTGAGATATCTGGGCAATGCTTGACGATCTCAATGCGAGAGTAATTTTATGTGTAGTCCTTTAAATGAAAAAGAAAACACTATCCCCTGCATCAGCACATGCAATATGCCAGCTGAGCAGGCTGGTGGGGAAAGCATTTTCTGGTGAGAAGAGAGAAATACCTGTGATGATGACTGAGTTGCTGGTGATGGCTCTGTGACCTGGATGTGCTGCACCTGGATGGCATGTTGGGTGTATGTCTGGGGGTCATGGAGCTGCCCAACATCCACTGTGGAGTGCTGGGACTGGTGAGGTGAGGTAGCCTGGGGAAAAAATTAAGCAGAGCTCTTTACCTCAAATTCTTTACAAAAGCAGCAGTGCAAACCTCTTCTGGGACACAAGGTCTGGAATAATGAAGTAGGAGCCTTAGTGGAGCACACCTGTTGAGCCTTGTTGAGTTTCTTTGCACCCCGGGAGATAAGGTACATTTAATAGAACCATCTCTGTGCCATTACATTTATCTCAGTGATACCAATGGACAGGACTTGTCTAACATTGTTCAAGCTGTTTGTGGCAGTGGCTGGACTAAACCAAAGGGTTCAAAAGCCAGGATTAGTATTAACCCCTTCTCTGTAAGCGTCTTTCTGTACAACGTATACATACTCAAGATTTGCGTATCCAGTTCTGTAGTTTGACACAGCTCTGCATCAAGACAAGTGCTCAGAGGTTTTTAAAGGTTTTTCTGAACAACACTTGCTAATGATACCAATTGCAGTAATTGAATTACAAATTTTGGATATTTATAAAATTAAGATCTTGCTAATATTACCTGCAGGAATCAGTGTTCATGCTCTTGTATTGTTACAACAGCCACAGTCACTGTCAACTGGGGCCATTGTTTAGGCCTTTATTAACCAAATTCACAATCTGATTTGATAACATGGAAATTTCAGATTAAAAAATAAACACATGGTAGTTTCAGCTTCCTCCAGTGGGTAACAAATTTCTTACAACTGCCTGAGATACTTTCCTCAGACCAGTTACTCTAGTTACACTCTGGTTTCATTTTTAGGAGCCTGTAGAGCATTAAGAGAATGAATATGCTAATAGATGCTACGAAGGGAACAAGCAACCACTCTCTGTACTCCCAAATTTTGGCTCTGACTCACTGAGGACAAGGAAGTACAAATCACTCTTGAACTGCAGAAAATGGGTCACCCACTGACCCACCTTTCCAGTAGCTGGAAAACATTCCTAGAGTAGACTTGAGCAAAGCTGCCCAGATGGGTAGAACTAAGTCTGGACTCTGTCGATGTGTCTCCAGCAAGCTGACCAAGGCTGGCAGGACTATTTATGCCCAGTACAAGTGCTTATGAAGGGAACTCTATGCCTTATCAGTTGATTTATCTGTAAAAAGTAGCTACAGCACTTTTTGTAACTACTCCTTACCACACTTCTGTGTGCTAGAGCCCAAGAACACACAGGCTTAGGAGGGAAGAGATCAAAAGCACAGCAAGATCCCCACCGGGTTACTCACCTGGGCCACTTGAACAACCTGCAGCTGTATGTGCTGAGGCTGCTGCAAGCCAGTTGTGGATTGAGACACAGGGATGTACTGGATGCGCTGGTAATCTCCCTGCGGAGTCCGGTAATCTGTAGTGAGGGTCTGGGATATCTCTGTCATTGCTTGGGTCAGTAAATCTGTTGTCTGAGCAGGGAGAGAGTGAGAGATACAGGTCATCATCATACTGATGTACTTCTTCAAGGCTGTAGTTCTTTTATCTACACTTACAGTGGATCTGGTCATTTTTTCACAAGAGCTTCGGGTCCAGAGGTTGGGGTCATAGGTAGTCACCAGGGATGATAAACCAGAATTGCTGTCTTCTGTCTAAATCCTAGTCAGGACTGTTAATGGCTAACTTAACATATCATAATAAAAATAATTATTTTCATCTTGTGACATACCAGTATTCTGTTAAACAATGGAAGTCCTGTATTTATGAAGAGCTGACTTAGTTTCCAAGTCAAAAAGTAATTCATTGATATATTCCACCTCTCTTCCTCCTCTGTAAGAGTCACAACTGTATTTCTAATGTGTAAAGACATTTAGTACATAACTTAATCAGGTTTATGAAGCCAACAGCATCCTGATTAAACCTCTCCATTTTCAAGCAAGACAGTCTTTTATCTAGTCAGTCTTTGGATAACAAGTTTTAAACCGTGATCAATAGGACTTTTAAATCTACATAGTATCCCACAACATTGAAGGACACATTTCTAGTCTCAGCTTTCACTTCAGTGGCAGCTGATGTATTAACAGTAGAGAGATCAGCACTCTTGCTCAGTGCTGTGCAGTCCAAAGAATTACAAAAATATCTGACTCCATGAACAGAGTTCGATCCAGTCCCTAGGCACTGTTAAACTTGTCCTCTTGATGCCAGGAACTGTAGCAGGCCCAGGGCCTCCAGAGCTTCCCTGGTGGCCAGAAGCCTAAGATAGGAAATGCTGAGTCATGATGACTGGACCTTGGAAGCCCCTCTCTTCCGCCTTGGACCCTTGCTTATCTCTCTGTAAGACTATAGGTCACTTTCCTTTGACACTTACTATTGGACAATTTCCAAAAGCCCTGTATACTATAAAAACCCCAACTTTTGCCCAGTTTGTTAGAAGACGCTGTCCCTGAGACCTTCACAGAGGCTGCCAATAAAGACAATCCTGTGGAACTTCATACAGTGCTTCTCCTCTCTCTCCCCGCATCTGCCTGCCTGTGGCACCTAGCAGGCTAAGAGCTGAAATCACAAAATGAGCTGATAATCACTGAAAGCTGATGTCACTTAAGCTTGCTAAGGTTGCCTGCAGCTAAGAACTGCTTGGGAACTCAGACAGGCAGACAGGCCGTGCCAAGCAGGACTGTGCTATCCGGACCCCGTTGCAGCCCACAGGGGACACCCCAAAACCCAGCAGAGGCCACATTAAGTAACTGCGTCTCTCACTTCAGGAGAAAATTCCCAGTGAAAATCCAGGAGATGTGTATCCCCGAGTTCATTATGTGGAGTCAGTAAGTCTGAATGAAAGAAGAAAATGGATCTGGGGATAAAAGACAAATCCTTAAAGCTCCAGAGTGAAATTAACAGCTCCTGACAGTGCAAAACTAGACCACACAGGCTTAAAACCAGAAGTGATCTCAAATAATTTCCTAATACAGGTTTTGAAGTAGTGTCTGCCAAATAAACCAGGGTTACTAATACCAGAAGGCTCCTATTCTGTATGTTTCCCTGCACTGCCCTTGTGTGCCTCCTTACCACAACAGTTTCTCCTGTCGTGCTGTCAGTGGTGAGAACAGCTGGCGTGGAACTGATGACAGCTGTCGCCAGTGGTGCATGGATCGTGTTTGGCAGCTGAGCAAACTCTGGGTGCTTCTTGCGGATGTGCTGCACCATCTTTGTCTGCAGAGAGAAGCAAAGGAGCGTTGGAAGGACGGTCCATTACTCTGCTCAGGGCCACGTGAAATCCAACAGTCTGGCCAAACACGGCTTTTAGGTTTCCCTCAGTAAAACAGCCTCAAGATTCATACTATGAGATCCTCTGGTCAACAAAGTTAAAAACAAGGATCACAAACCTGCTGCTGATTAGAGATGACACTGAAGTATTGTCCTGAACAGCTTTTTACCCCAATATTGCCAAATGTTTTATGACTTTTTCCAAAGGTCATCTTTTCTGTGTTTTGTTTCACTGCTCATCTCCCCTGTAACTATCAGAGAGCAGTTTTCAAGCCCTTCCATTCATGCTCATGCTCTGGTAACTTTTTAGCACAAACCCTCTATTCATGGAATCTTTTGGCCCTAAAACAACCAGACTGTGCCTGCACTGTCAGCACGCAGCACAAAACCAGCACTCTGACTGTGAAGAAGAGAGGTCTGCTTGTGGACAGACAAGTGACAGAGACCATAGTGAAACAGCATCCCCAGGAAGAAGCTGTCTGAGGCTGGAACCCCCCATACCTTACTGCTGTATTGCTTGGAACAGTGAGGGCAGCAGACTGGAGGGGTAGCGATGGTGCCTGTCAGCTGTGTATGGGTGCTTAGCATAGGATCTGGCTCTCCCGGTCCCGCAGGACGCAGTTTCCGGATGCTTGGAGGTAGCTCAGCACCAGGGTGATTTTTCAGGATGTGTGCTTTGCGTTTGCTGGCACTCTTGTACACCTGCAGGGCAAAGATTTGGAATTAATATGGTGCAGCCCTGGTGTCTGCACAGGAAACAGATCCCAGTTATCTTGATCTGGAAGGTCTGCATGTTGCTTTAGAGAATACATGTAGTTAAATTCCCAAACAATTACAACAAAAGGCATGAACATACACCTTCCAGTGTTTCATCAACCTGTAAAAGCAACTGACTCCTTGTGTAGCAGAGAAGTCTTTTGAGAACACATTGTATGCCACAACCAAACACCAAAGCAGGACAAGGAGGTAAGAGGAAAATTCTTCTTGCCATATTTGAAGATCAAATGCCCAATGTTAATTTGTTATGACATTTGATGTCTGTACTTGACACACAGCTTCAAACTGTTTTAGTTTAGTGATCAACATACCTTTTAGTTCTTTTTAGGCACATCAACAAACAAATACTATCTAATAATTAAAACTATTTTTTCTCCCCTCAAACAAAAGGAAAAGAGGCCTCACAGAAAGATGTACTGAGGATAAGGACAGTCAAAATACAGTCCCTGGTAAATAAAGGTCCCCAGGCATAAAAGGCAAAGGAGAATAAAAGCAAGAGCCCAAAGGTACTGCAGAAGCAGCTTCAGGCTCCACTGACCACTGGGACATGACCTAGTAAGCAGCTTACAATAAAAGGTGTTAAAGACTAACTTTTAGAAATGCCAGAAGTACTTACAGGCCAGGAATTATACACAGACAGCATACTTAGTCCTGTGCTAACACAAGACTAAGGGTCAGTGACCGTCAGCTGGATAACAGTATTCAAGTTTTCCAATGCCAAACACAGCAGAAAGGGGAAAACTACTGTTTTCTATTAGCATTCCACTGCCTAGGCCTAAGTGTATTTTGTCAACTTTTTTTTTTT
The DNA here is from genome assembly GCF_027477595.1 of Haemorhous mexicanus. NCBI lineage: Eukaryota > Metazoa > Chordata > Aves > Passeriformes > Fringillidae > Haemorhous > Haemorhous mexicanus. The sequence goes on from NC_082364.1 coordinate 265,710, forward strand.
TTTTTTTTTTTTTTTTTTTTTTTTTTTTTTTTTTTACAGTACTGCAGGAATGTTGCTGGCAAGCACCTCAGAAAAGCTACAAACCCCACCAGAGATTTCTATGCAGAGACAATTGGTTGCATCCAGGACTGGGATTCCGAGGGGTGACTTCCCACACACCTTATCGCAGTATTGACAGAAGTAATCTCTGTTGGGTTTTATGATGGGCAATGTGAGCTCTGGCACCTCTTCTATTTTCATGTCTGGATGTCTCTTTGATAAATGATTCACCTTAGGAGAAACAGAGGACAAGAACATATTACAGCTGGAAGCCAAACAATTGGTGCTTCTTCCAGACATGGGTAACAGCCAAAACAAAATTGAATGATGCAAGCCAGCTACACTGAAAGCATTTGCTGCTGCAGTGGTTATTGTGCACTCATATTTAACTGCTGAAGGTAAATGTGGTCTTGCTAGGTCTCATTTACAGTTTCTCTAACCAAAATTAGATAGGAAGGGGTGAAATAGTTTGCCAGAACCGTCTTGTAGCTGATATCTGAGAGTGAGGCCTCTACCCAGATCAGAACCCTCATGAAACCTTAGCAAACAATCTCTTGCTGAAGAACAGCCTTTATCCAGAGGCAGTGACAAGACATGGCCAGAAGAGGCCCTGGAGAAGGGGGAAAAACAAAAAACAGGGAAGACCACCAGGAAAACAGAGGCACTAAGGCTGAACAAGGCAGTATTTTCAGCTCATGTCCTGTTAAATACATTACACATCACACTTAGTGTTGAAATATGGTACTGACAACCAGATGTACAGTGCAGGCAGTAAATGTGCAAATTTGCTGAAGAGGTAAAACACACAGGTTTAAAAAAAGATGGATCACCTCAACTCAGCTACAAAATTTGCCAGAATTTGTTTCACAGCATCCTGGCTGGATAAGACCAGATTGGATGGGGCTTGGAGCACTCTGGTCTAGTGGAAAGTGTCCCTGCCCATGGCCAGTAGGTGGAATGATATGAGCTTTAAGGTCCCTTCCAGCCCAAACCCTTTTATGATCCTTGTGTTCCAACACTGGAATTCCATCTTTATTCCTTACCTATTCATCAGAATAGAGGACAGAGGATGTAACAGCACCTAGGCACTCACCAACATGCCCCTGCGGCGGAAGCCCATCATGCAGAGGCGGCACTTGAACATGAAGCTCTCATAGTCAGTGGATGCGATCCGGGGCTTGAAGGTTTTGGAGCGGTTGATCCGATCAGCCTTCTTGGCCTCCCTCTCTGGGTTGTGCATCCTCTGCATGTGCTCTCGCAGCTTGTCCTTCCTCTGGGAAGGAGAAATTGGGGAGAAAAATGTCAGCAACGTCACAGAAACTGCCATACTGCCTGTTATGCATAAGAGCCACAGTCTGAGCTGTTCAGGATCTCTCTCCAGAGAGGGAAATTTTCCTCTCAAAAAAAGGCGTTCCTTCACCCAGAAGTATCCAGTCCCTCAGTGTCCCATCACAAACTCAGTGACAGGAAGCAGGCTGCAGCCACCACAGTCTACCTGGCTCACCGTCTGCTCCATCTGTTCCAATGGGATTTGGAAAGGCATCTGGATGACATGTGCTGACAAGATGGATGCCATGGACACAGGCATCTTGGCTAGGAACATTATTAATCCACTGGCACCAGCAAGTTAACTGAACTGTTATAAACAATGTAACCCAAACACCTGGCAATGGAGATGTATGATGTCCCAGCTCTTAATGAGCAGATAGAAAGTTCTTTTGCTATTAAATTATTAGGAATAAGATCTGTTTGAAATAAGATGCAGAGGTGACCTTGCCACTTGTCCTTCAGCAATGGATGTCATAGCTCACACAGGACACCAAGCAATGCATGCAACTCACAGGCAAGTCTAGTGGGTTTACACGTGTTATTTTCTTTCATGTTTCAGAACATGAACTTATTTCCTTGAAGGAGGGTAAGGAATAATGTTTTTTATACTAGTAATGATCCAGGCAAGAGCCAACTCACCTTGAACTGTTTGCCACAGGTGGAGCACAGGAAGTCTTTGCGGTCCGAGTGCCGCAGCATGTGGAGTCGCAGCTTGTCGGGGCGGCAGAAAGCCTTGTCACACTCTGTACACTGGTAAATCTTCTCAGAATGGAAACTGCGCACATGTTTCTTGACCTAAAATGGCAGATCACAGAAAAATGAAGTTTATTCAAGAGAGAAGTAGTGGTAACACACTAGGAAACTCTTTGCAATATGAAAGAGAAGGAAAAGGTTTTGAAGGTGTGTAATATACCTTGGTTTAAAAAGTATTTGGTCAGAACAGTTGATATCTCAGCAATAGTTTCTATAAAGCCATAACATCTTTACTACGCATCCGGATGGGTGATTTGATTTCCTCAAGACTGTATCTTGATGATATCAGCTAATGCACAGTTGCACTTAATGGGCAGAGAAAGTCCAAAATGTACCATTTGCACAGAATCGCCTTTGAGTTAACAAATTCATCTGAGGTTCATTATCTTCCTTTAATTTATAAGAAACCAAAACACAGGGACTAATTCCTTTCAATCAGACACAATGAACTTGCAATTGTAATTGGCAAAGAAAAAAAACTTATTCAGAACAGCATTTGCACACCATTCCACCATTCCTGAATGGCAATTACTTCTCCATACTCTGGGACTATCCTTCACCTCTTCAGACATCTAGAGGGGTATTTTTTTCCTCCCCTCAATAAAGGAACTAATGAAGTTTGACATCTGAAATGAAAGCAGTATTCAAGAAATGGATCTCTAATTAAATCCTTACCGTCTTCTAATACTGATCATACATGGAAAAACTTGGCATCTCTACCTGTTCCACACAGAAGTATTTCAGTAGGCAGCAATGACTAGTCTTAATTATCCACACAGCAAGAAGAGAAAATAAATTATTGTTAAATGTCAAAAGTGCAACTGAATAGTTTGAAAAAAAGCCATGGGACTTTCAGTCATTTGCATGGGAAAGTTTACAGGGAATTAAGCTGCAGTACAGCATTTCTGAATCATCAACATTCTTCCTTGCTGAACATTTACAGAAGATAAAGGACTTCTTCCAGGATGGAAATATATTAGTGAAATCACTTTTCCCCCACCCCTTCCTCTTTAGTCTAGTGGGTAGTCTCTCTCTTCCTATTGCTCATCTAAACCGGATTTCTACATTTCAGTTTCAGTCAGGCAGCTCAGTAAGACACATCAATTGCTTTGTCCCTAAGAAGGATAATGAATACATGCATGGTCCATCTCAGTTTTTTGTTACTGGACGTGGAAATAGAATCTTTAAATTCTAATAATGACCTTGGTCCAAGTGCTCAGCATAGTGCAGAGTAGCTGCATTACTCACTGCTCCAGTGCAGTGTGCAGGGAAGGGAATCTTTAAATTCTAATAATGACCTTGGTCCAAGTGCTCAGCATAGTGCAGAGTAGCTGCATTACTCACTGCTCCAGTGCAGTGTGCAGGGAAGAAGAATAAAGTGCCTAGCTGAAGCTCAGGGGGAAGTCAGGAAGCAGAGTATCCTGATCTGTTCTGGCATTTCTTCGAGCTCTTCAAATGAATTATCCTGACAGAAAGCAGGCAAGGGATTAAAGATGCAAAACCCCTCGTTTTTTTTTTTCCAGAGTTTTAATGACAAAGGGCAAGGTGTGTTCAAGTACAAGCTGAATACAACAGAAGACAATTCTTTTTTGCGCCATGGAGATGTAGTAGTCAGGACCTCTGCTTCAGGAATTTTTTAGGAATAAGGCACCCACGCTTCTGCACTACAGTGCCTTCTAATGACAGATTGAAGCATCACATCTGATGATTTGATTTAGTGGACAGAGCACTTCAGTGTCATAAGACAGTGTCTAGCAGTGGTTGGTCACTTTTCAGTTTCTGACTGAGGTGGACCCCTGCACCTTGTGAGAATGAACTGCTGTGCAGTTACACATGGAGAGCACTGAGAAACCCACAGCCTTTTGGGAGACCCCCAAAGCAGTGCTTCAGATCAGTACAGCATCTCACCTGGATAAAATCTGGGAAACGTTTCTTGCAGGTGGGGCAGGTGAAATAGCCATCATTGACATGGATGGCCACGTGATCCTTAAGGAGATCCAAGCGGTCAAAGGACTCAGGGCAGAAAATGCAGGAGTACGTTTTCTGGTCCATGTGGAACTTCATGTGGCTCTCAAGGGCACCGCTGTTGATGAAGCCCTTGTTGCAGATGTCACAGGTCAAAGGGCAGTTCCCTTCCCGCCCATGGAACCGCAGGTGCTGGTCCAGCTTGTCCTTCTCCCGGAAGGCCTTCCCACACTGAAGGCATTTGAATGGGCGGAAGGATTTCCGGATGAACAGGTGCTGCAGAGCTGCATTCTGAAAGAAGCATCCGAGAGACCACTAGCTTTCATTACCATGTATAGATTCCACATCCATATATATTCAGGATTAAATATACCAGATGATTAGTGAACCTAAACTTCAAGAAATTATTTTCCATCATATTCGGCCTCCAATTTACAGCAGGGGAGGCTGTGACAGGCAGAAGTCAGGCGACACATCTGCAGCTACACCCTGAGTTAGTGGAACACAGTGCAGGAGTTTCCTCTCCATCCCCGATTTCTTCTGATTTAGCTGACTTTCTTTAAGCATTCAATTTTTCTGTAAAATAAAACTAAGTCCTCTCTTAAGCACAGACCCAGGCCTGAGAAAAGCTGCAATTCCAGCTGATTATTTTGGCATCACGTCATAAGTTCAGCCACCACACAAAGGAATGGTGAGCCAGCACTGTGTGTTTCCCTCAGGAGCAGGGCTTATGAAATTCCACAGCCTTTTACAAGATCACCTTTTTCATCAAAGACCACCACAGAGATATGCAGCAGTGGTTTAGCATTGCCTGGAGAACTTCCAGTGGAACATACATTCAAGAAATGCTGGTCTGAACTTTTTTACTATTGTCACAAAAAAGAAGAGAGTTTCAGAATATGATGACAAGGGCAGAATGGCAGACTTATCAGCAGCACATAAGAACTTGTGAGCAATTCTCCACTTCTACTGTACACAATGTCTCTTCTCGGCCCCTATTTTTTTTTGGTGTGTGTTTGCCTTCACTCTGCCTTTTCTGTAACATTTCATGATCGTTCTCTCTTTGTTTTCTCTCCTTACCCTTCAGATAAATGTAATAGAGCCATCCCAGTCCTGACCCAGCACTCTCTGCTGGAGGAACAGATGCTGCTGGATGCACTGCCTATATAAAGAGGGAAGGAGGTCCTGCACCTGCATTTCAGTATTGGATGAGAACTTTCATGTTGGATAGTTGCAAAGCTGGAATTGAGTCCTATGAAATCCCCCAGCTCATTGTCACCCATTGCAGTACACTCAAAGTGTACTGCAATGCTCCATTCCTCTGCAAGAAGTCTAAGCAATATCCACTCTTCTCTCAAATACTTCTATAAACCATTATTTATTGATGTCTTTTTTCACATTACACACAGAATCTACATCATGATAGTTAGAAAAATAATGTGGAAGAGCATAAGTTTAAGTTGCATATTAGGAAGAAATTCTCAGCTGTGAGGGTGGCGAGGCCCTGTCACTGACTGCCCAGAGAAGCTGTGGCTGCCCCATCCCTGGAAGCACTCAAGGCCAGACTGGATGGGGCTTGGAGCAACCTGTCATAGTGGAAGGTGTCCCCGCCCATAGCAAAGGGGTGGAACTGGATGAGTTCTAAGGTCCCTCCCAGCCCAAACCACTCAGATTCCACTAGAATATTGCTGACACTTCTGCTCACATGTGTTCCATATGACCCACTTCTCCATGAGATCCATTCATGACTTCTGCAAACAAATTTCCCTGGTTTCCTGTTTCCTTTGCTTGTGGGAATGTGGCAGCTGACACAACTGACATTTGCTGTGTCTCTTAAGTGCACACCAACAGCTGACACTGATTAAGTAAAGTTATGAGCTCTTCTGCTGGAATGAGGGAACAGCTTGGGAATACTGTGAAAGGCTGTGAAAAGAATTAAATTTGTGAACCTCAAAGATCCTTCTTCACCATCTGAACTACAGAGAGAAACCTAGACTTTCATAGGAAAGAACAAGAGAGCAAGGTTTTGCTACAAAAAAAAAAAAAAAGCAACCCACTTTAATACAGGAGCTCCAAATAGGGCTTCCCAGGAGCTGTCATCATCACTATTCTCCATTTTACAAGTGGAGATAATGGGAAACAGGGATCTCCTCTAAGTCACACTGGGAATTGGAAAGACAGCCATGTGCTGTGCAAAATCTGATGCGCTGCTTGGAGTTCAAAGGATATAATTTGTCCCCCTAACCCCAGGGAGATGCTAATAAAATATGGGTAAAAAGATGTATTTCAAGTCCTGAACTGCACTATTAATTTGAGTTTTGATCACTGGTACCTTAGCAGGGAGCTAACTGCTAATACAGCAGGCCATATGCTATACTTAACATAGCCCTGCTGTTATCTCAAGGGCCACAGAATGTGAAATGTTTTACTGCTCTTTGCTTAGGTAATCTATCAACTATAAAAACAGAACAAAAGAACTAGGTGTTGTCTGATTAACTTGTAGTATTGATCCAGTACAAACAATTGTGCAACCAAATCTTCCAAAACTTTAACACTGATACTACAGCTCTTCATCCAAGCAATTTACTCCTATAAAATGCACCTTAAATCTACAAAGAACTGGCATGAAAATAACTGGAAAAATGCAAATTGTTATTCAGGTAACACTTAGTTCTGGACATTGGTTACCTAAAGAAGAATGAATATGACAATTTATGGTGCAGGGTCAATCAGGGTAACATTAAACAGGAGTTGGACCAAACAACATGGAAGGCAGTGTTGATATGTACTGTTGGACTAAATACAGGAAAAACGCAATGAAACAAAAACCCAAACCTACCTGCAGCTCCAGCTGAGCAGGCAGCATTGAGAGAGAAAAAAATACTTATGTTATGCAATGGACTTGAGAAAACAGAAGCCTTGACTTCTGCAGATCACTACAAGGGCTCTTCCAACTGGAGTTTACTGCTTTGAGGTTTGTGCCTCAGGAAACACTAAGCAGATCTTCCAGGTTTACTCTGTAGTAAGTAATTGCTCAAGGGGAATTAAAGATAAAAAAACACAGATAATCTTGAAGGTGTTTTGTGACCTTTCCTGTTTTCCTAGGGCTCATTAACAGGGATGCAAATGTGCATTGTGAAACCATAGTGAGACCAGAATGCTTTCAGCAGAAGGGAATAATTAGGGCAGGATGACAACAGGATAGGGATAAGGAGAGTAAAAAAGTTAAGGAGAAGGGACTTTTTCTAACCTCATTTTACTGGCTGTGCTCCTTGTTACACAACCACTTGCATTTCTTTCACCATGAAGGAAGTGACTGTGCTTTCCAAATCGTATTCCTATCTCTCCTGTTTCTGGTATTAGCACACAGACTACATACTGCCCAGAACTGAACTAAAAACAAAGATTCATTTTGGCTGTGGACCACAATGTTCTTCTAATTTTCTAGGAGAGTTGTTGAAGGGTGCGTGTACCTCTTTTCAATACTAGGGACCCCCCCAACTGCCATAGTTAAGGTCTGATCTCCAAGGAAACCCCACAGACTCTAAAGCAGAGGCTGAAAAATGAACTGATCCTATCAGGACTTGAACCCTTGGGCAGGACAAATCAGTGCTTCCAGCTAGCATGAAAACAGTCTCAGAGCACCACTGTCTTAAGCCTTAGAAAAGCTGAAGTAATTCACAAAGAATGACTGGTTTTGAAAACTAAATCCTATCCAATTAATAAGGAAGAATAAGAGCTACACAGGTTTCAGAATCATAACCAGGAGTCAGGACTTTTTACCTGTTCTTCGGAAGTGAATAATGTACCACATATCTAAAAACCAAATGTTTTCTTGCTTTTATTATGAAGTGCATGTTATTGTAGGCAGGTGCTGTGTGAGCATTCAAAGGGTGATTTTTCAGTACTTAAAAAATAATCCTTGCTGGTTTAGTCTTATCTCAAGTGCTCATTGCTCACAGTCTGATGCAATATGGAAAGGTCTGTGCAACCATCCATCTGCCATTCTGCCAGTGCTACTGACTTGAAACATCTCCAGGACTCTGCTGAACATGAGCTGCCAGATAAAGGGAAAGTTCGGAAGACTTGAGATACAAACATATCACTGAACCACCGCTGCACTCCTCTGTCATCCATTTGTGATGAATTTACAGAGAACAAAAGCTAAGTCACAAGACAAAGAAGTAACTTCAGAATTTCTGTCTTTTCTTCCTACATTAATTATTTCAGAGGATCCTAAGTTCACATCTTGGGTTCAAAAGTTCAGGGAAATGGGCAATGCTTTATTTTCTTTTCTGAGGATGCTGTAGCACACTGTAAACAGTACATCCCCACGATCTGTCAAAAATTCAGCATCTCTCTCTGTACTCTATTATACACCCTTCAAAATACATTCAATAAAAAATCACCCAAGCTTCTAACATATGAAAATGAAATCACTGGTAGAAGCTTGTCATTCAGAGACTGCAAGCATTTTGTATGGTTAAAAACTGTGCAGTCTTAATGTGCCCAAGCTGAACTCTTCCTTCAAGACATGCCACAACATTTTTGGGGTAATGCCACCGTTGGTCTTGCATATATATTACTGTAAACTGCAAGCAAAATTTGGTTCAACATCTTCCTATACAGAATAGTTACTCAAGTTTTTTCTGATCCTTCCTCATCCCCTAAAAATGAACCCTTACCCCACTGCAGCTGGTTCTTTCCTTAATCCAAAGTTAACACATGGAAGAAAAAGATTTTAAGCTAGATAAACTGATCTCCCAGTTACAAAGATTCAAGGATTATTTGCCTGAATCATTTGCCTCCCACACAGAGTAGAGAAAAAACAGCTCAGCCAGTTGACATAGAGCTCAGGCTCAAAGTGTTTGCTTTTAGCACAGGTTTTGCTCTCAAAGGCAGGGTTTTCTACCCCAAAAAAAGACTTTATCGCTATGTATCATCATCATCTAAGTGGATCCTAACTGAGGTTGTGGTTCCTCTCTGGCAATTATTTGCAAGAGAGTTCTGAGAGACACAAATGGTGCTCTGAGCAAGTCATTAAGTATGTGCCACAGCACCAGGATTCTGTCAGTTGTTTGAAGAATCCCTGCTTGCCAGTTTGGATGGACTGTGTTTTCATGCAAGAATTACTGTGATGGAATTCAATCAGCTCCAGCTCCTGACCAGCTCTCACTAACATCTATGAGATACTGGTTCTTTATTTGAGAGATTTGTGAGATTTGTCTTCCTCTCCGGGCAAAGAAAACTGCTACGAATGAGATGCTTTATTTGGGATTTGGAAATGGATCTAACAGTGAAAGGAGGACCAGCTGGCCCTGGAAGGCAGGCCTGGCATTCCCTGGGTTACAGTGGATGTGATCCCCCATCCTGTGTACCTACCCTGATGCGCTTTGCTCGCCTCATGTCATCTGCTGTCACGGTGCTCTGTGTGGACACTGTGTTCCCCTCGTGCTGTGGCTGTACATGGAGCACGTGGTTTTCCTGCTGCTCCAGTGCTGCCTGTGGCTCTGTTGGCACTGGAGTCTGTTCCTGCTGCTCCAGTCCATTCAGTGGGGCTTGTCCGGCCTCATCAAACTGCCCCTTGCTGGAAAAATGCAGCAAGTCCTGAAATCGCAAATCATACAACCAGTGATTATTCCCCCCACCCACTGAAAAACACTTTTGATAATACTCATCAGACAACAAGATTTATACACATTTAATCACAAACTATAAACAAAACCGTGTAGTGTAGTGTCTACACTAACTCCTACAGTTCTTCTACTGTGTCCACTCCTGCTTTCGGCATAATCACCTTCCCCTACAGCAGTGTCACCCAGAGCACCGGGCAGGCACTGCTGCAGGTGGGTGACTCTCCATGGGCCACCCCTTTCTCTGACCAGCCATGGTCATTACGCTTTCTTTCTCAGCATTCCTACTCACCCATTCAATTCAGCAACAATGATGCAGTAAATAAGAAAATGCAGTAAATAATAAAAACTGAATAAATTCTGGCAGTAAAATCAGCATTATCAGGCTGATTAGCCAGATAATAGCCAACAAGGCTCTTCTGCAGTCAGGACTATTTCCACTTTAACCAAAGCAACTAGTGCAGGCCCAGGAAAGGAGAGAACTTCTGTCTCATGGAAACTGTTGTCACTTTGAAACACTGTGTGTCATTTTGCAGTGTCTTCTGCTTTCTGAAGAACTATCTGGAGTGCCAAACAAGGTGATCATGCTGGGCACTATGTGTTTTTTTAATCCAGTTTCCAGCTCTGCAAACATCACTTCCATATATCACACAAAGCTGCTTTTCCTCCCCTTTCGCATTAGCATAAAAGGGAGGTGTTGTGAGCAAGAAGCACTGGCCAAAAGTCTACATTCTTTCCCTGTGAGTTCCAATAACTCTTCTGGAATGGAATCATCTTCTATAACATAAAAAAACCCACACAGATCCTTATTTGACACCACGTAATGCAACTGAAGAAACTTAAAAGCACAACCTAGGAAACAGATCACCAAAATTAATTTTGAATTATGTCAGTTGAAGGCTGGTGCTGTCAAAACACAAAAGTGGGTGTGGGAGAAGGAAACGAAGGAATGAGGCCGTTACAGACTGTGAGTGCTTACCAGAAAGAGACCCTTAGTAAACAATACACCATCTCAGTGTCCAGCCCAGGTCTGGGTGGCAAGTTTCCACCTTGCTGACACTCAGCTCTGTTCTCAGCATCCTGACTCTCCAGTTCCAAGGCAGAACTCGTGTCCAGCTTTAGCGAGGTAAGCAGACCTCCAAGGGCTTAGAGCATCATCCTATCCCACTGCACAGACACACATGAGCCAGCTCTGCGTCATGCTCCAAGCTGGCAGGACACAAGCCACCTCCAGTCCAGAGGCCATTCACACACCGGACTGTGCCCAGCAAGTGCCATCTTCCCCAAGTGAAGGGTGTGGGACCAGCATTAGATTTATTTGTCTAAATGCGGCTGGCATGTGTGATGTCAGCCTGTCGAGAGGGTGAGCTCACAACTGCCTGCACCTAATGCAGCATTTAGGGCATTGCAGCAGGAATTCACAGGCAGAGTATACATTCCTCCCTCTGAGTCAGCACAGAGCCATGACCCAGTGAGGAGCCAGAGGAAAATCACCACTCCAGATATCAGCTTTCAGCTAAGTCATAAACCAGAGCACTGATCCCTTCTGTCACTGCTCATAAAAGGACTTAGTGATAACCTAAGCATGGTCACCATCAGAGAATTTAGTTTTCTACTTAATTACATCATTATTACATCCCTGCAGAATATAACCAACAGCTACAAGCAAAAGAACATTTTGCAATAAGCCTGCCTACAGGAGGCCCTTCTGTTATTATTAAAACATTGCAGAGAATAATCTCTCAAACTGATTTAATTCTACCAGCAACAGCTTTAAGAGCAGGCTGATCTCACATTCCAGAAAGGACAAATAGGAGCCTAAACTCCTATTACAGTTTTGCTGTCTAAATTACTTCTGTGAGGCTGCTAAACTGTCACAATAACCCACCTCACTGCTAAATGCTTTGGACTGAAACCTGCTGCAGAAATCCAAGTGATTTTACAGGTTTTATAGTAGGGAAGTAGTGTGCTCTCCTGGCAGAGAACTCCAGCTAGAAACCAAGAATTACTCATGTGTAAGTCCAAAGCACACCCTCAGTTTGCACTGATGCCCCAAATTCTTTTAGTCAAGAGTTTATATTCCATGTGTCATTTTTTTCCTTCCATCTCCAAAAATATACCTGTGTTCCTTCTTCACACTTTTCACCATTTTCACTGGTTACTTCTATGCGCATAAATTTGGGAGGGCGCCCAGGGCGTCTGCCTGGTCCGAATCTCCTCTTTCCTCGCCCACGACCTCGGCCTCTGGTTCTGCAGAATACAGGAGTGCTCCAGGTTAGATACAAAAAAAGACTACTTTGGATTCTCCACTGATTTTTTGCTTCCTTTCTCAGCATCCTACTCACCTACTCAACTCAGCAACAATGATGCAGTAAATAATAAGATGCAATAAATAATAAAAACGGAATAAATTCTGGAAGCAAAAATAATAGGTTTCTGCCTGGTATCTATTTATTTTGTGCTTCATGAGAAGCCAAGGTTCAGAACACATTCTATCAGTAAAAATTTCTATCAGTAATCATGGGACCAAGAGGACTACTTGCTTCCATCCAGCGCTCTGCCATGGCAGACTTCTTCTAACACCCCAGATTATGTTGTGCTGGGAAGCATTTTCAGCATGATGGAACAAGTGCACAAGGAAACCCATTTAAAATCTGAAGCCATAACATTCCTCACCAAAAAGCACTCAGCTGGTTGATGTCAGGCACTAAACAGAAGGGAACAATTTTGCATCAAAAAAGCAAAACAAAACAGAGTCACTTGCTACATTTCAGGAGAAAGAAGGCACCAATATCTTCTGCTCTGTGACAGGTGTTTGTAGATTCAGTTTTTAATAAGTCAGTCAACTACCTTGCCAGTGGCACAATGAGACACTAGAAACCTTGTTTTCCAAGCTCTGTACTTCCATATCTCTGAGAAACATAGTATTTCAATACTGTGATACTGAAACATTTCAAGTCACTGTCAAACAAAAAACAAAACAAAAAAACTTCACTAATTTCAACAGACTATTTATTTCTCTCAAGCTACTTGTTTCACTGAGTCTTAGACCAGTCAGCCTCCTGCTGCCATGATTCCCCCTTCTGGTGCTGAGCTGATGTCTCCTGAGTTGGCCAGTAAGATTTGCAGAACAAAGCCCCTCCTTTCTGCATGTTTGGGGAAGCACCACAGTGATCCACAAGCGAAGCTAAGGCTGTCAGTACCTGCTGAAGAAGTCCAGCTTCTCGTCATGGGAGTTGAGGTGCTGCTGGAGCTGCTCCGAGCTCATGAAACGTCGATTGCACTCGTAACACGGCCAGTTCTTTTCCTGTTCCCTGAGCACTGTCGGAAATGTAACACCATTTCACCCATCACCAATTAAACACCTAATTTTTTTGCCCCCAGCCTCTCTATCCTCTGTGGGCCAGATTTCTCCCCGGAAGGTTAGACAGGTTGCAGAATATCCAGCCCTGCTCTTCTGGTCTTTGCTTTTTTATGTCCTCTGCACTGTGCCATGACCATAGCTGATCACAGAGACACAAAGATCACTGCGGACAATCCTCATGGAGTATCAACACTGTTAGATATTATGGGGTATTCTGAAATTCACCCTTGTGTAGAAGAGCACCTACAGGATTGTGCCTCTGGTATAAGTTAAGGGAGATCAAGGGAAATTTCTAAATCTAAAGCAGTCACACAGCAGACAGTGAGTACAGAAACAGACCTCTTCCTCAGAGGAAGCAACCTAAAGCTTCTCAGAAACTGAAGCAAAGGCGTAAATTAAGGTAATATTCTCATGAGAACAGTTGTTGGAAATAAGCCCCAATAACACAATCACGGTCTGGTTTAACTTTTCCTAACCTAGCAGAAATTTGGGAGCACTATACAGGCCATATACTTGAAAGTAAGGAGTGCAACTCGCAACCACCACCACACTGAAAGCAGAAGATCTCAAGTTACCCTTCCTTTCCTCCTCAGTTATGTCATGGATCTTCTGGTTCACAAACTCGGCATAGGAGGCAGCATACCACACCTGCAGCAGGAGCACAAGGTAACAGGACACTAAGGTGGAGCCAAAACTAATGGAAATTTATTTGAAAATGGGTTTTGAGCAATACATTTACTTCCTTTGCCTCAACCACTAACTCTTATTTCTCCTTCCATCCTCTATAATAAAGTATGGTAAGATCAATGTGGCCTCATTGAGGAATGTAAGAGCTTTGCTCAGGAAGTACATCCATTTAATTTTAAGGTCTAGTTTCCTAACATGAATGTTTATCTCGCACATGGCTTCCAGAAGCTGTAAAGGAAGTAAGATTAATCTCTTTAAACCCAGCTATATGACTGTAAAGGAAGGATGTCATCAGAGTACTGATACTTGTACCAAGAGGAATGGAAATGTTATTAACTTGGGGGATTTCCTATTTCCTTCCTGCTCTCCTTACATAGACAATAGGCAGCACTATCCACATAAACTCATTTAAAATGAGTCCTCCTTTAAAATGGTCCTACTTCCCAAAACAAAGATCTGCCAGGCGCCAGCATGATGGACCCACTTTTGTCATAAAAGGAATTCAAGCCTTTAGCAAAGGCAACCACAAGAGGCAGGAAGACAAAGTTTATTAAAGCCTAAAAGCAGATGCTCACATTTAGATGAGAATTCTTCCATCATTTCATTTGTTTGATGAAAAAGAGTGGATTTTAGAAAAGATTTCTCAAAGAAGGCATCAACAGATTTTCATCAGAAAAAACTCAAACAAGTTTGAACTTGAAGTGGGCCACAGGCAGAGGTGAGTAGGATTTCAAGGACTCTCTAGCAGTTGTGTCACTCTGCAGGAATCTCAACAGCTGGACAGACAAAAACCTGGAGCTCCTGGACTACACACCTGGCAGGCAAATCAGAACTTCCCAGCTTCAACTACTTTAATCTCTGGACAAAATGTGCATGAATGCCCTACATCCACTTGGGGAAGAAATCACGTTACCAAACCTTTCAGTTAGCTAGCCATTTTACCCCAAAAGACACAACTAACACATAAAGTAAGAAAAATTATGCTCCCACAGGGATGTCTGTACAGATTAAAAGTCTTGTTTCAAATTGTTTGAAAAACTGTTAAGAAAATGGTATTTGAATACAATTGAAATGGATTTGTAAGATTTCTAGTAATTCAGCTTAAAAAACTAAGGACTCATTTCAGATAGTCCTGCTCTTAAAGGGTATAAGTAGGCTTTTGCCCTGATTTAGTAAGTGCACTTACAAAACAATTGTTTTTCCAGACAAATTGTTGAAATATACATGCAAGAAGAGATTTGAAGAACAACAAAATTTCCTGATATCAAATTTTTTTGGTCTCCCCCACAGTGCCCAAAAATGTTGAAAATAAAGGCCATCTCAGCCAGCCACAATGCTTTGAGCTCAACATAATCAATAAATTTTTAGAGGGAACAAAAAGCAAACCACAGGGAAATCACAATATCCTTTATCATTCTTCACATGCAAAGTTTCAAAAGCTCCAGGAAAGCCAGGTAAAAGGAGACACCACATTCACTTAAGGCACCAGAAAACAAGCCAGGAACACACAGGGCTAACTGGAAAGGGCATGGAGAATTTAAAAAATACATTTGCTGCAATAAAAATTAGATTGTATCAGCAAAATATATGCTGTGTAAAGCATGACAGGGAGAGACAAATAATTTACCTATTTTTACTTTACACTTCCTCATGAGCCAAAGCTCATTAAAATGCATATGTTGGTGACTAACTACTTACTGATTTCAGTGATACTCAATTCAGGCCAGGCTTTTTTCAGAGGAAAAAAGTTCTAAAACTATTCACATCAGTAGTTTTTGGCACTTAATGGCATCAACTTTTAAACTACTATTTAACCAGTAGAAAAAGAGAATCCTGACACACAAGCCATGCCATACCTTGAGTTCCTGCTTGGGCTCCACATTTTTAATGGTGGTGTAATAAATGTGGTGGCCATACTGATAGGCCACCAGGTTCTGCTCCAGGTGATTTTGAGCTGGACGCACAAACATCATCCAGTTACACAGAGCCTCACTGGACAGTTCAAACCACAAGTCCTCTTGCAAGTCTCTGTCTTTTCTGTCACCCTTATCAAGAGAAACCTGTAGCAAAATCCAATTACATGTGATAGTAACTGCCTGGCAGCACATTCAAAAGAATTTGACTTACTAAGAAAACTACTGTGCCCATGCAAACTGTTACATTAGGGGAGCAATGAAGACATAGCTACTTTTCTCTCTTTACTAACACAGATCCAGAAACAAGCAGAAAAATATTTAGCAACAGGTAAAGATTAACTAGGGAGGCACAATGGATCCTTCCAAGGCTTTCAGGGACAAGAACCATTCATTAAAGGGGTCAGGCATAGTATGAACAAGTGACTATAACAAATGACACACAAGTAGTTGTAGCTTTAGTAGGCTACAGAAACATCAGTCAGAAGTTTCTAACCGTCAGACCCACTTTTCCTTTCACTTCTTGAGTCATGACACTGCCTCAAGCAGGAAGCAGCATTTTTTTAGCTGAACTTCTCTTGGTTGTTGAATCTGCCTATGGTCACAACTTGTTTGTCAGACACTGACCGTAAGAGACCTCCGAAGACTATGGATCTAAACTCCAACAAATGAAGGACCAATTTTTTCTAGTGAAACCAGTATTGATAAATGGATATAAGTCACTCAAATACATTTTACCCCACACCAATTACTTGGCAAGAGGAAAGGCATAAAAATATCTCCTCTCCCCTACATCTTATGAATTAGAAAGTTAAGAAACATATTTTGAACTGAGGTTACAACATGACACAAAAGAATGGCTGCAGAATGTCCTCAGAAGGGGCTGCTATTTTTATGTCCAGATGCTGCTTCAGCTCATGTGAGAGTGATTCACAGCCTCCCATGCTATGCACCCTATATATGCATATCTATATACATATATATCCTATCACTATAATGCCAGAACATTCACCAGGATTAGTGCGTCACCCTGAATAAAAGAGCAAATCTGAAGCCAAAAGAATCTGGGTATTTCTTAGTTACATTCAGAGATGGAAGTAACAAAATATCTCTAGTGAATCGATGAAGGTAGAGTGACAAATAAATAAAAATCAAAGCTTAGGTACAAATTGATTTCCCCTTTTCTCACCTTACCTTCAAATGGATATAGCAGTCTTTGAGCTCAGTCTGTCTGACCAAGGGTCCTTCCACAGGCCCAAACTGTGTACGCTTTGGGATGCGCCTTTTAGAGAACACACCTCCCAAAAACCTGTCTATATAGAGCACCAGAGGAAGGCTGGCCCTCGCCCTGGTCAGCACAGGCCGGTTTGGGATGGGATGCAAAGGTCCATGTTTTGGACACACTGAGGGATGTGCGTTATTACACTCTTCACACCCTGCAACACACAAAGGCAGATAAGACATGACTTTCAGGCAGACACACACACCAGCTCAGAGACAGCCTTTAGATGTCTCTCTAAACATCTTTGATTCAGCTGTGGGAACACTTATGCCAATAGCCTGTCTATATTTTAAAATATTAGGCCAGTGTCCAGCAAAATAGGAACAAATCAACTCAGAGACTTCACTAAAGACAGAACTTTGTCTTTTCAGTCAAGCAGCCCAATTTGAATTCACATTTCTGGGAATCAAGACTCACATTTACTCATTACTGCTAAAATCTGAATGGTTTTTGCCTCTCTTTACTAAAGGTCTAAGAGAGAGGGAAGAAAAAAAGGGGGGCAAGAAGTACACTATATATGACTGTACACGCTTACACAAATCATTGGGATCAAAAGGTCGAGGTGGATCTGGATCCCACTCATCCATGTCAGTGTCTTCCCCATCTTCATCTTCATCTTCATCCTCATCATCTTCCTCTTTTGTTTCTATCCTTTCCATTTGATTCTGCAGAGGTGCTAATGGATCAGAACCATCCACAGCCTCCATAGGAGGTAACACCTGGTTATGCACCGGTAATGATGCCTGAGGAGAGAATTCACAAACAATTCAAGCTGACTCATGAAGAAAACCACAAGGACAAGTAATGAAGGTCCTTGCTAGCCTACCCTTCCTGCTGCCGCTGGTAATAGAGAGGAGGACAAGGGAAGGTGCTAAATGACTGCCAAGGGATGTTTTGCAAGGCTGGCTGCTGCTGATGGCCTCACTCAAAACACCTGTATTACTCCCTGGCTATACCCTGCCAAGGACTCAGTTCTCAGAAGAAACTGAACTCAGAGAAGTTCTCGACCCTTGCAGAAAGTGTAAAACCAAGTCCAGGCTCTGTGGATATTACCTAGAGCCTAAAGCTGTATTTTAATTTCTTTTGTACAAGTGAGAGAATCTTGCACTTTGGCACAAAATCTTCTCTTTACAATCCAACAAAACCAATCTCCAGAGTACAAAGGCAGAGGTCAAGAAGCGGTGAGGTAATGTGGAAACGATGTAAACTACAAGACATGAAAAACAGCTGGGGGCATTGCATTCTTCCACTAATTTTCAAGTTTAGCCCTTTCCTTCCTTAAAAGAACTGCAACATTTGAAGTTTAGCGCATATTTCATCGCCCACACAGGTTTCTCAGGTAGAGAACAAGAAATACTGCATGCAGCAGAGCTGCTTGAAAACACTGGCAAGGAAATTCAGTGGATGTTGCTGTGACAGTCAGCACTACACCTTCTGTTAACTTCACTTTTCAGCACTGACAGACTTTTAAGGTGGCTGCTCACAGAACCATTTGTGAAACAGGTTTCTCTGTATATTAAATATATGATATACTAAACCCCCACACATTCCATGGTGAGACTACGGAAGACAGTACAAACCTGCACTGCAGCTTTCTCACATCTCTTCCCAGCTCACTTAGACACATTTCATCCCCAGAGCAATGATGGAACAATGGAATCAGTGTGCTCGTACATGAAAGAGAAAAGGGTGCCTGGCAACTTACTCTATCTGCTTGTGGCCCCTGCTCCAGAGCCACTGGCTGGGGGGGGTCAGCAACGCTGCCGAGCACAGACAGGTTGGTGGGATTCATGCTCTGAGCAGCAGCAGGCAAGAGCACCGTTACCTAAAATCACAGGCACTCATTTTAGCACTGCAGCATTTCCATCAGTCACTTAACACATGGGCAGGTCCTGGCATGCACAGCTCCCTTGAGCCCTGCACTCTACTCAAAAACTGCTGTATTCCCGTGATTTTTGGGGTTCAAATAGGGATAATGGGCTTGGACAGAACCTGCAGCTCCTGGGACAAAGGGAAAGACTTCAAATCTATAGACTTTGCAAATTCTGAATTTTTAATATTTTTAAATTAAGGTCCTGGGTTCAATTGCACTAAAAACAGATGTTAGGAGCTCTTCAGCTCTTGGTAAAACCAGTGATTTGGGGTCTCTTTTCCTCTATACCCAAATTTACTTTCGTTTTCAAGGGAAAAGGTAAAGAAGGACTAAAAAACATTTCCTCATATTTTGACTTTTTCTTTTCTCAAGCAAACCCTGCTGATGGTTGAGGGGTTTAGAACTAGATAAGCTTTAAGATCCCTTCCAATCCAAATCATTCGGTGATTCTATGATCCAGGATCCATAAAAACCAAGATGGTGTATTGACCTCATGAGAAGATCAACCTCTCAAAAAAGAGGATCCTGACAATTATTTTTCTTTACATTTGGTCACACTACATATTTTTGTTTACATACTGTTTTTTGTGCTGTAACAACCAAATTAATGCATATTACACTGTTCTCATCCATTCAGCAATAAAACAAAGCACAACTAAGACCCCTAGGAATCACCTTTCCTGCCTTTTGTTTCCTGCTTATCTATACAGGAATTTGCACCATTGCACCATTATTTCGCATGACTTTTCATCCTTCTCTACAGCTGATATCATGTGGCTTCTAGTCTGTGTCTCTGACTGTTAAGCAGGTTTTTTGCTAAAATCCAAGCTCTTGCCTCTCTGCAGAGCGCTTTATAAATATCAGATAAAACTGAGAACAGCGCATTGGGCCAGTAGCGAGGGAGCAGACAACAAAATCCATAACGTAAGCACTTGGTCTTAGTACTCCAAACTAGTTGCTTGTTTAAAGAGGTATTAAGAGTAATTTATGAAACTCCTGAAAAACAACAGCAAAAAAACTTCAGAGAATGGTGCGGCAGTGAGGAGGAAACCACCATGACAGTCTGATATTGACACTTCTGAAGCCAAGTGGCAACAAAGAGGCATCATTATTCCTCCAGTGTGCCAGCAAGGATAGGGTCATACACACTTGGATCTATTTGTACCCCCTACTAGCAATCACACCAAATATACCCTTACTTGCACTTCCATGTCAGGCACTGCATGGATTATGGGCATAATTTTTATAAACCTCTCACTTTCTTTCTACAATAAAGTTTCTTCTGAAAGACAAGAGGAGCTTTAATTATTATTTTATCATTAGTTGTCAGTTCAGGGATGTCCCATATGAAATGCTGATGTAAAAACAGCTGCACAGGCAGGAGTTGATATAATGAGGGATTAACTGTTCACCAAAAAATTAGTATCTATGTTAGGACTGCTATCAGACTGTGTTGGAATGGAGGACAGGCTGAGGACAAGGCCTGAGGACAGGCTGAGGACAAGGCAAGCGCTTCTGGAATAATAACAGCAGATCACCTCTGTTGTAACTGCCATCTGCACTGTGTACAAATAATCTCTAATTAATCATGTATTTGTTAAATGAGCTTCAAGACAATTAGATAGGAATTTCTGCCTTCTCAATGGAGGGAAATTGATGGAGCAAAAATTCGAGAACAAAACTCCAGATAATGAGAAGAATAAGAAGACAGGTAACACCTTTATTGTGTCAGTCATTGCTTCCCATCTGTGCCTCAACCATTTAGACGGTTTTTTAGCAAGAAAATTTGTTTTCAGCACAGATTCAATCCCTCACTCTGCCCCAAGACTGTCAAAACCCACACATTTTAATGATGGCTTTGGTGATGATTCAGAACTAGTACATCCATTCACACACGTCATTAAAGACCCACCTAGCAGTAATGATTTTAAGTCTATGACAAGGAGAGAATTCCAACCAGAGATCTGAAAGCACCTGTCTACAGCTGATTATTACAGCACAGTCCCCAAAGATACCAGTAAGAGTTAATAACAACTTCCCCATAAATGATGGATGTAAAAAGAATAAGAGAAATCATCATAACCTTATAAACACAGGCTGCAGTTTTATTTTTTATCCAGCCCATCTCACACTGGCAAGCCCAGCACACCTGAGAGGGGAGCCAGTCACTAAACTTCTTCAGCTTTCACACTTAATTTCCTGTTACGTTTCTAGTAAACCTATAATTTAATCCAATTTTTCTATCCCTCAAAAGCTTTCTGTGCACTCCAAGGCATTTGAATCAGAACGTATATGAGGACAACTGAAAACCCCGCCTTTCCAAAAATGGCACATTCAGATGACATCAGCCACATCTGCTGCAGGGACACTGCTGAAAGATTTTTTCATGCTATCTGGGGCAGTAAATTAGAATTTTTGTTGAATATGAATTAAAGAATAAACTCAAAATAATTCTTAACTTTAACTGTCATTCATGCTCAAGATGGTCATTGGTCTTGATCAGGGTAACAGCACAAGACTAAGATTGTCACTGGATAACTTCAAAAGTTCATTACCCTCCTGCACCACATGAATGTCCCTTTACCTTCCCTAATGGTTTCCTCACAATCTTAGGCCCAAAATGAATAATATCTCTTCCTTACCTGCTGGGTGGTAGCATCCTGTTGAACGTAAGCCACTTGGGACGGATCTGTAAACAGAGTCTAGACAGAATGAAAAAGGCTTATCAAACCAGCCATGGGGGTTTTTACTCCCAAGTCACACAAAAGTTACCCTGCCACTATAAAACAAACCACATTTGAGCCTTTGTCAGCTTCTAACCTGCCTGTTACCACAGTAAACTACTTCAACTTACCCAAGTGGACCTACATACAGGGAAATTAAAAATTAGGTAATGCTCCATAAACAGTTAATATATTTATGTGGCACTTTGCATCTGTACAGCTGAAGTGTTTCACGGATTTTATTCTTTTTATTTACCAAAATCACTTCGTCAGTTGCCGATTTGATAAAATCTATAGGATGAAATTCAATAGTTCTCTCTATGCCCTTAATGTGTAACACTTAAAAGCAGGATAGAAGGTAACTGTGAGCTTTTTCTTCCTGAAAATTCACAAGACTGCTGCATGCTTTCTTTTGAGGAACTATCATGCACATCCTAAATAGGAATTTGATATGGCCAGGATGCTGTTTAATTTCATAGTAGCCATGCCAACTTCAGTATTCTGCAAGAACAGTCCTGACAGAATCCCAGGAAAAGCAAGACTAAGGACTGACTGAGGCCAGCCTTACTTAGCCAAAACTTGAACTATCTCAGCTTGCAGCAGCCTGGCTACAATAAAATAAAACATGATATAATACAAATTCCTTCAGCACTGTGATAATTTCATCTTAGATGCAGAAAAGTGTCTGAATACTACACATTATTTGACACAATGACAACATTCAGAGTTTTGGAGTTAGTTGGCCAGTAACTTCCGGGTAGATATCCTCTCAGGACATCCCTTCACACAGAAGCTGGTTTTCTGGGACAGCTGAGAAGTGCACAAGACACAATGTGCCACATGAGGCCCTGCCAGCATGACGGGGGTGCCAAGTACATGCACTTTGTAGCACAGCTAATCTGCTCTGCCAGCAAAGATATTATAAAACACTCTGGACAAAGCAAGCCTGTTCCTTTTTAATCTGTCCATACAGAGGCAGAGATGCATAGCATATTGACCCCATATAAACATGTGCTGCAAGGGAAAAAGGCTATTTGATATGATAATGCAGAAGAAAATTAATATAAAAGGTCTATAAAATCAGCAATCTGCAGAGACCACAAAATTACGTTGAATAAACAGAGATGCTCTGCAAAAAGACATGACTGTTATTGTAACTATCAATTATGACAACTGTACTACACAAAACAAAGAATCTTCCAGAAGGAATATAGATGGCTCTTGGCTTTTTACTGGCTACAAGAGGCAGAACTTCTGGTGAGATTATCCGTGTTCTGGAAAACACCTTTGAGTAAATTATAATCTCATCCACCTTCAGTGAAGAAACCAGCATTTGATAATTCATAGCCTCACCATCCTTTGATAAGCAGATTTGCACACCAGACAAATGAACAGCATGAAGCTCCTGCTCAGCAGTGGGCAGAGAAAACTGCTGGGAGCGACTGCCTGCTATTTTCCAGTCATACCACTTGGCTGGTAACTGGCCTTCATCCCAAAAAAGATTGTTGTGTTTTCTAGGTGCCAAAACCAGGTGGGCTCAGAACCACACGTGCCTGCGTAGCTTCCACTGGGTGGATGTAAACGAGGGTGTGCTCCGAGGTGTCCACAGAGGTGTAGGAGGTGCCGTCAGCCGTGTAAACCACCTGCTGTGCAGGGCCGCGCTCCTGCTCGTCACTGTACATGATCTGGGCCACTGCCTCCCCCTCGGGGACAAAGTGCACCTGGGGAACAAACAGATCCTGGACTCGCACCAACACAGGCCAGTGGGACATAGCACCAGAGTCACGGGGTGTCTTGGAAAGCAGAGAGAACTTGTGTCCCAACGAATTTGAATGCAGTGAAAAACACCGATTTCAAATCTCACTCAATTATTCTATCAGTAGAAATCTGGACACAACTCCCACCAGTATCTGGTTTTACTTTGCATTGCAACTCAAAATGTAACTGCTACAAAGGGCACCCACCCATACTTAGTTCTTGCATAACGCTTCAGAAATTCGTAAGGGAACAAGTTTGTATTTCAACTAATGTATCTATTAAATATATTAGGATATTGTTTCCCTTTACGCTCATATCCCTTTCAGGATTTATGATAATTACTTCATTCAGCTAGTTCTGTAGCTGGAAGTTGCTGTCTGATGAGAGGCTAACAGAATTATTAACTCTGATACTCCTCAAGATATAGTATTGCAGTTCTCAGAGTCAGCAGTAGGGCATATTAGACTGCTTCTCTGTAGTATGTATGTGCAGCATCAATAGAAAATTCAACTATTTAAACAGACAAACCTATACCTAAAAACATTAAGCACAGATTCCAAGGACTACTGGAACAAGTTATGTCTAGGCTTGCACTTTAAATCTAAACAAGTCAATTTTTACCAGAACATTATGATCATAACTGATGATCATATTAAATTATATATATATATATATATATATATTAAATGAGCCAGGATACTGGATTCCAGTGAAAACAGGAATATCTTTAGCTCTTGTCATCATTTACATGCTGAAAAGCATTTTCAGTGCATGGTAAAAACAGGACAGTGAGCAGGAAACCTAGTTTGAATACAAGTACTCATAGTCACATGCAGTTCTTTCACATAAAATGATACCACAGTTACATATTTTGTTATTTTGTTTCAGTTTTTGGCTTATGCTTCAGAAGACACCTGGTACTCCCCTGTGGATGCTCAGTGCTGATTGTGTACAATAAATCTCACAAACACTACAACTTCACATTTGGAAAGCCCTCTGAAAATACTCATTAAGCCTTAAAACTGCCATATGCAAACAGTAACATGGTTATCCCATCGTAGAGAGAAGGGAACACAGGCCATTGAAATCTGCCTTTCTTTGCAAATTTCAAAGCTGGAAATTACTGAGAGCCCAAATTTCTCAGCTTGTGGGTCAAATACCAATGGAGCACCCTTTTCCTACCATATTTAAAAGAGTAAATAAATTTACAGAATTCTAGAAATTCACAGCTGTGTTGTCTCAGAGGCAGAGGGACAAGCTGTATACCGCAGAACCTGAAAGAATTAAAACTGCAGAATTAAAACTGCATTAGTCACTTACAATTAATATTTCTCCTTTCCTCACTACCCAGATGTCTGTCTGGAAAAAAATACTTGTATTACTTTCCCCAGGGTCCACCCACAGTTCCATCTGATTCAAATGATGCCACCAAAAGTGGTTGCCACAGAGCAGAGATTTTGTTCATTACTCTGAACACCCTTTACTCTCCGCCACATGGTAATAAATGTATTTGGACACAAACTTCTACAGCCGCTGCTTAGTTTTGTTCAGCTCATTTCAGATCTCTCTGCCTTCACTGATGTGATTTGCACAGTTCATTTTGTGAAGCTTTAACCCTAAATCACCAGAGAAATGTTTGTATTTCTGCTCAAATGAAAGCTGAGCTTCTAGACTTTAAATCAGGGCCGAATGGGAACTAACCCTCCCCACTAATCCCAATCCAGCCCAAGCAGAGGTGGAGCTCTGGTTAATCACCTGAGCGGTGTTCTGTTCCTGTCCTGCAGACTCAGTCCACACCTGAGGACTTTCCTCTTTCAAGTCCATCTCCTCCCTGCCTGTGTGCTCCATGAGGAGAAGGAGACCTACTGGAGTAATATCTGGCTGAAGGGATTCATCTGTTCATTGTGTTTCTGCTTCCAGAAGACAAGGTGATCTTCAGCAACATGGCTGTAAAAAAAACAGAGAACAGAGACATTAAAACCAGCATGACACATGCCATGGAACTATGAGGGATTTATTATTATCCACTACCACACTTCAGTAACATAGAGTAAAGCCGGTTTGGCTTTATAAACACCTCCTATAAGACCCAAACACCTTAAGTTATGGGAACAAGGGAACAGAAATCTTATCTCACTGAGCATGGTCAAATCCTACTGTTCACTACTTTCCATATCCCATTAAGGAGGAAACAAATCAACCACTGCACCAATTGCACTGAAAGATTACACTGAATTCTTCCTTCATCTCTTTCCTTGACCACAGGCCATCCACACTATCTTCTCCTCATTGTCCTTCTGGCACCTACAAGCCTAGAAATCAATAAATAATGCAAAAAATGGACCTGAGGCTTCCAACAAGAAAACACTATGTTCAGAGATGCATCACCAGTTCCTCAGTTTGCCTGAATGAGGTTTTGTTTGATCACCAACTGGTTTTCCATGTACAGACAGATTTGACCTTGGACAAAACCCCAGTCCCAGGTTAGCAGAGTGTTTGAATAGCCAACTACTAAAAAGGAACAATGAAACTTAAACTCTCAAAGATCCCAACAAACTGCTTCCAAGCTTGGTTTTATTCACTTCTTGCAATTTTCCTGGGGCCTCTCAATCTGCCATTGTGATCCCAGAAGGGTAATTTACAGCTCTGGTGTTTGAGTCAGTGGTTCAGCACCTTCCTAAAACTTTGTCTCTAATGTCGTATGAAATCACAGGCCAGGAATTAGGATGAGGCTGAGACCATTTCATTTCTCAGCTACTCTAATTAACTTTATTTTATATCCAGTGTCTTGCTGGGCTGATCTAATGCCAGTACCCATCTGTGCACCAGGAAGGAAGCAGAAGGCTCCTTGCTGATGCTTTCATTCATTTGCATTTTAAATGCAAATTATTTTAGCCATAATTTATCCCTATAAATGCTACCGTTTGGCTTGTCATTGACAAACTGAAAAATAGATAGGGAGATGTAAAAAAAGTAGCAGGCACTTTCTAAATCCTCCTAATTGTGCCTGCAAGGATCAAGCTGTGCAGACCTGAGCACTGACTGTTTCACTGGGCCTGGCCAGCATGGATAAATCATCAGGGCAGGGAAAGCTCAGGCTAATGTCACTGAACTGTGCGATGGAGCAAACAAATTATATTACTTACATATACACAAAGAAAAACAGTGGGAAAGACATTTCTGGGCATTGCTAGACACCAAGTCTTGCTGTGACTGGAGTTAACACTTGCTGTCTCACGCTGAGCAACCCAGCACATGTGAGCCCCACAAAAACACACATTGAGGAACTGTTCTGACTTTCTCTTATATCTGAACATCTCCACTTATGGGAATACAGGGACAGAAATCTCATCTCCATTAATATTGCTTGATATAAAACATTCCCAAAAAGCACTTAGGAGAAAAAGTAAAATAAAATCTAAGTACCAGCCTGAACTTAGTATGAACAAATTAACTGCAGCAAACACGAGTGATAAACACCAGCCTTGTTCTCAAAGTGTGGAAGGTCAGGGCAATTTACAGGTAAATATTATTTATTTATATATCCAAGTGCACACATGCTCTGATGTATAAATAAATACCATCCATCCCTACAGAGAACCTTTCTCCTAGCTACTTGTTATGTTATTAAGGATTAAAGTTGGGATTTTCTCATATCTAATCCTACCTCATTCACTGATCTCCTTCACTCATTTTATCAGGTAGAGATTCTTTATTCAGAATATATAAATATGTACATATATCAGGTATATGATCATCTCTACCCATGCGAAACATGACACCATTTATGTCAGTAACATACTGTGAACAACTTTGGAAAATTTACCACCTATCCTGTTGATATTCTTCAGCCGGTTTATCCACAACAGCTCTTTTCCTAGACTGCCAGTATTAATCAAGAGCCAATTCAGGTAATCGCACTAACAGTAGCTGGTAGTTTAATCAATTACCTAACTGCTTAGAAAACTAAAAATAAAAAACAAACATTAGAGGTTTCAATTTGGGGTAGTTTGACTTTTTAAAACAAATATAATTATCCTGTTAAAAAGAAAGCAATTACATTACCTACTAACTGTTTTAAGAGAAAGGCACAGTTCTGGCTAATTCCACATGGTGCAACAAGAAGCAGAATTTTTGGTTGAGCTTCCCCACCAGCAGACACTGAAGGTCTGAAGGAAGATGCTGACTCACTCCTGCAGAGTCATTTTGGCACAGATAACTTACAACTTGAGTACAAAGGAGACTGAAGGGTTCAGGCAGGGTCTTTTAAAAGACAAAACTGGGAATTAAGAATCATCTCTGAAAAAAGAAGTACTAAAAAGTTGGAAAGGAAAGCAGAAGACAGTCATTTCATGGTTCTGAAAGTTAGCACTAACCTAAAGTCTTGGGGGAAAATAAAGCAAGGCTGAACCAAATTCAGTGCCCCAGTGCTGCAGATTCTATAAACAGTCCAGTTATTCCCGTTCTTGACAGAAATGAAAATAATAAACAGCTCAGCCCAGCCAATAAGAAACTTGCTCAGTGGAGCAATAAGGAGCAATAGTAGGAACTGCAGGACTTGCTGACGATTTCAACTTCTGTACTTACAAATTCATCCTAGGATTGACCTCTGGTATGCATTCCCTCACTACATCTGTAATCATGAAAACACACTGAAAAGCACATTTCCCTGGAAACATGGATATGCTGAGAAAGAAGACAATGCAGGAGGAGACAGGCTGTGTCCCAGAGAGGTCCCAGGGACAGGCAATATAGAGGGCAGGAGGCATAAGCAAGTGTTGAAATTCAGCTGTGAAATAAGCCCTGCAGTCAAGGCCAGGAGCACGAAAAATCTTACCCAAAGTCTCTGACAATAGAACTGCCACAAAACAGGAACACCTGAGCAAGTTTTCTGACACTGATGACAAGCAGACCAAGCTAACTTTGCTCACTGATCTTTCATAGGATGCTCCTCATGAATCCTGCACAATCTTATTTCCTTCCCTATATACATTCCTTCAATACCCATTACTGCCCTGACACTGACAGCCCAGTGTCTCAAAATGTTAACCATTTCCCTGTGGTCTTCTCTCAGCTTTGGTAGTTTTTTAGTAGAAATAAATGTGAAATTTTGGACATAAGTATTGCCAAATCACTGGCATGCAGGGAGCACTCTCTGCTTGCTCTCCGCACTGTTCACCCATGGATTATCCTTTGCAACTGTTGATTTTTCTCACTGTATTGAAGACATCAGACATTTTCAGACAAGCTAAATAAACACCAAGACATGTACCTCAATGGGAAGCTCTGCTGTGTCAAATGGATTACCTTAAGAATCTGTGTAACAGAAATTGAAACTCAATTGCAGAAATCCTAAAAGAAGATAATTAAAGATAAAAGGCATTGTGATAGGATAAACTCAGTTTTTTCTCAGTATCCAGAAAGTAGGCTACATTTTGTAATAAAAATCCATGTAGAGGTTTAGTAAAACAGTAATCCAAACAGCTTGCTTAAACTCACGTTAAATTTACATGTCACAACTATATTCTCTCCGCTATAAATAGTGGAGAGGCCTGGCTCAAATATAATTCAACTTTTTTTTTTTTTTTTTTTTTTTTTTTGTAAGTCCTTACTTTTCTGGAAGTTGAAAGATTAGTCATTTATGAAACATCACCCAACAGTCACCCAAAAATTCCACCAGCACCCCAATGCTTTCATACAATCCAATGAGCATCACAAACATGAGCAAGAAGCAATGCCAGTGGGAGATGTTATAGCATTTGCTGTAACTGCAGACGCGGCATTTTCCTCCCCAAACAACAGGTGTGCCTCACCCTGTCTGTGCCGGGTGATGACACAAGCTGAAACAGTAACAGGCATAACTAAAGAGTACCAATATAGTCCAGTACCACTCCAGTATGGCAGTGATGAGGCAGTGACAGCCCTGTATCACTATATATTGTGTGGATCGCGACACAACACGACCGAAGAACCAGCACAGCTCCTGTGACTTTGAAATATCTCCTCTACTGGAACATTAGCTTATTCTGAGCTGTTCAAGTAAATTAACCATCCCTTCAGGACAACACAGGTTTGTCTCAGAACACCATTCACATTTACCTTCCTTTTCTCAACACCTTCTGGGACCTGTTGCTATCACAGACCTACAGCCATCTCTCTTTAGTTTTTGCATTTTACATCCAATCCAGAAAATGTCATTAATGACAAAATTTCTCCTCTGCTGCTCCTGATGCCTCAAAAGCATCTTTGTGTCATTGCTTGACAATTCTTCATTTTTTTTGGAAATCTTGCTTAAAATCTCTTTTTGACCTTGGCAACACCCTCCAACTCCTCCCTCCTGCTCCTGTGGGATGGTGTTTTCTCTGGAGCTGTATTATTAAATCAGCAGATTCCCTGTGAACTGCATTCAGCTCCAGAGGATGGGAAAGCACTGCTCAGAGGGGCAAAGCACCTCATTCCCTATCCAACAGCAAGGTCTTTGTTAGCTTTTCTGCCTCAGCATTAGACACCCTGAGCCACCACAGCTCCACATGTGTCCCCTTACAGGTGCATGCATGGATCCCCCCACAAACACTCAAGAGTGAACAGTGCCATAAGAGAAAACCACTAACAGCAAAATCACTGCTGGTTTGTGTTTGGTATCCAAGTGTTTTAAACACAAGTTAAACCAGTGAACTCACCTAGGGCTTCAAAGGTAAGCTCTGAAAGTCAGAAAAAAACACCACCAAAAAAAAAATTAGAATCAATAATAACCGTATTTTCTTGGCAAACTTTCTATTTAAGAAGTACAATTTCTTTCAATGCTGCGACTACACAAGAATATATAGAGACAAAATCTCTGGGGACTTCATCTGCAGCAACTTCTGTGACGTTCACTAAGGGCATTCGGCTGAAAAATCCAAGCCAGTGGCTGCCAAACACTCATTTTTGCCCCTTCTCTGGGATGAGAAAGGGGAATATTACAGCACAGCAAGGAGAAAAGACCACCTCCCTGTTCAGGGAGGAATACAGCCACTCAGTATCTCAAATGAGAATCCATTTTACAATAATGGTGCATAAACCAGCTAATGTGATTTACTCCCCAGCGTAAAAGAGCCTTGTCATAGCCTGAGGTTCCTGCAGCAATAACAGCAGGGACTATTGGCTTAATCCTCCCATGACTGAGCTCACTGACAACTGTGTCTCACCCCAGGCATGTGCAAGGGCACCAAGATTGGTACAAATGGAGTTTTAGGACTCCGAGTCTCCCTCCAGCTTTTAATATGAAAATGATTTATTATGCTAAAAAGGAACATCACATTTGCCAGCAAAAAGCTTTACCCACACTAAAATTATCCTAGTTTGCCTAGAAGGCAGAGCCAGTGCATTTCCTGAGATCCTTTAGAAGGAACAGGCTTTCACTGCAGCAGGAAGGTTTCTAACCTCATTGAGGACTGAGTCAGGACTGTTGTCACCTCTTCTGCATTCCCATCCATCACAGGCACATACTGTTTCAAGGAGCTCTGGCCCGGGTGCATTTTGCGTGAATGTTATCAATCAGGTCATGTAAAACCACATTATTTATGTTTTACTGGTGAGTTAAAAATGGAAATCATACTAGGGCTGGGACAGCAAGAATTATTAATCTCCACAAAGGGAAAACTGGCTTAAATTTATTTTGTCATATAATAAATACAAGAGCTCAGCCAAACACCAACTCACTCTTTACTGCCACTGTACATAATGAATCTATCTCCTTATGGCACATCCATCATCAAAGCAACAATGAGGTAAAAAAAGTCTTAGACCAAGGCCAGTCCTCTGCTAGACATCGACATCACACGTTACAGTCCTTTTCCTAAAGGGACAGTGCCCAGGCACTGAAGGTGACAGCACAACAGCCTGATGTAACTATTCTCTCACAATTTATCAGGTAAGTAGCTGAAGATCCATTTCTGCCACAGAATACAGGAGAGAATCCAGCCTGACCACAGGTTAACATCCTCCTGGGAACTACCTAGGCTGTGTTTAGACACCTACTCAGAGATGCTCCAAGGACATTTCTCTTGAGTCCTAATTCTTGTATAATAAAGTATTTCTCACACTGAACTCTCTCTCAGTGGGCAAAGACTCAACTTCATTATTTTCTACATATGCCAATCTCCTTTAGTCACCTCTCTTCCCATTTGCTCAGCATCTACATAGCCACTCCAGCAACCGATTTCTTCCTCCTACCCACAGCTTCCTGAATCTCTGGCCACCTTCCTCATGATCTTGTCTTCCCAATGTTTCATCCTCTGAGGTCCCTGTGATATCATGGCTGCTGAATCACATACTACAGTTTTTGAGCACCAGCTGCTCGAGACAGTGACTGTGCCTTCCTAAAGAATTTGGTTTATAAATCACAGAGAGAGAAGTCTGATAAAGCAAGGAAACAGGGAATACATGCATTTAAAGTATAGGATGACACAAAAGGAAGATAAACGTCTGTATCAGTGTCTTCTATAGTTCTGCCCACACAAACTTCAAGATGGCTCTAATAGGGGTTACTGAAAGAAAACAAACTATTCCCCTCCAGCTTCTTCCTGACAATTTTTTGTCTCCCATCCCTTCTCCTCCTCCAGCAAACTCTTTCCAAAAGAGCTGTCAGTTGAAGGGGATTCTTCCCCTTCCTACAAGTGGGTGGTGCTGCTTCCTCACTCCTTCTCCCACTCCCCTGCACTTCTCCTCTAAATTTTAATCACCTGTCATAAAATTAAAAAAAATAAAACTACCTTGTTTCTGCACATAACACATACCTGAGATGGCTCCTTCAGAACAGCTGCTGCTCTGCACTACCTCAGAGAACCAATGGACTATCTGCACCTTCACACAGGTGGGCACTGACATATAGAGCCATTTCAGGGCTACAATACAACAACTGCATGTTTTACTAGCAGGAGATAAAAGTGACAAACAGACCCAATCTCATGTTCAGGTCCAAACAAAATTCACCATATAAAACCAACCCACTTAATCAGATACACTTAGAAATCCATTAGAATTCAGTGTACACAGCTGCCAGCAGCTGCAGGTGGCCAGGAACACAGTGGAAATGGCTGCTCACTGCAGAGCAATTTACCCCAGGAAAGCTCATCCAAGGATTTTCTGCAAAGGACAGGACTAAGGGTGCCAGAGGAGAGCAGACAATACTACAGACCCGTTTCTCTCTAAAATCAAATAGTCAATTATTCTATCAGATAACAATAATAACAATTACTCCAACATCTTATAAACAAGATAATAAAGTTGTCTCTTTTTGTACAAGAGAAGCATCCATGAAGCAAAATGTCAAAAGCATCCATGAAGCAAAATCACAATTTCAGAGAGAAGTTTTCCATTTAAGGACAGACTAGAGCAATACACACTCCTGTATTCATTTTCCTAGAAATGAAGGCATTAGAAGGCTCAAGACTGCCAATTATTTTATTGTGTCCACAAAAGATGCAAAGAATCCTCTTGCAAAATCAGTTGGTGATTCATTAGCATCTCATCTTCTGACAGAACTATAAGAAAAAAACCCCACGAAATTATTAAAAATCTGACAGAAGAAAGCAAAAGTTCAGTATAGTCTCTATTCCCATTGAAACTCACAGGGAAACATTGATAGGCATTTCACACACCCAGTTTTGCACTTGATCATTCTTTAAAGGTCCTACCTCAGCATCCTGTCTAGTGTATCGCTATATAGTTATACACTATATAGCGATACACTAGACAGGATGCTCAGGTACAAAAAGTGCATCACAAATACTGACCCTTCATTTCACTGTCAGGACTATGACTACTGTCAGTAGCCTAAGACAAGTTTAAATTGCAATTTAGGGACCCTGTAAGAGCCCTTCAGAGGCTCTGCAATGTACAGCTGAGAGATAAAAGGTGACCACACACAGCTCTTGTACAGGGAAGTAACCCTTAAAAATGTGAATTATCCCTTTAGGATGAGTAATTCTGAAACGCATAGCATCAGGCAGGACCTCATTCTTCCATTCCAACTCAACCATTTAACAAACTTACATAAACTCACTTTTAATGGAACTGGGGCACAGGAGGGGAAACAGGACAACTCAATACCAACACCCACGAAGCAAGAGAACCACAAGAGCAAACATCCACTTGCTACAACCATTCCAAGACCACAGGAATAGGGGTTTTGGCACCAAGGCCACTGTCAGGAGACCAGCTGTGAACCCCACAGCTTCCACCTGCAGCAACTGCTGCTACTCGCACCAGGACCTCAATGAATGGAACCCCCTCAGGGCAGTGTGGAAGGGCCAAACTTCCCTCAACACGAAGCCTCAGGGCCACCTAGCCAGGAGCCTTGCCCTGTTGGGGCCACACAGATATGCAATAGGACCCCTGAGGCAAGAAAACCTCATGAGGGTGGAACGCCCAGAACACAGCACACCACTGCACCTTACAGGGTACACTGGGGTACATCCACTCACACTCCCGATATAGTCGCCACGGCCACCAACAGCCAATCCGAAGACGGGGTAAGACGCCCGCTCCCCTAATTAGGCCAATAGGAGGCAGGGGCGCGAGGCATGCGGCCAATCGGCAGGCGTCAGTGGCCCCCCTCCCTCACACCGCCCGCTTCCCGCCGCCGCGCCCCCCCATCCGCCCCCGCCTGAGGGCAGCGGCGCCATCAGCCCCTAGTGAGAATGC
Organism: Haemorhous mexicanus; assembly: GCF_027477595.1. NCBI lineage: Eukaryota > Metazoa > Chordata > Aves > Passeriformes > Fringillidae > Haemorhous > Haemorhous mexicanus. Next base: position 299,715 of record NC_082364.1, read on the forward strand.
CCGGCGGCCAGTCGGCCCCAACCACTGGGACACGGGCGGGCGGCCAGGGCAGTCGCTGAGTGGACGGGCCGGGCCGGGCCGGTCGCCGAGGGAGGGGGAGCTGGGCTGAGCGCGGGGCGAGCGGCCGAGAATTAAGGTGGAGAGATGAGACCCCCCCCTCCACAGTGCTGGGGAGGCAAAACATGGCTCCGGCAACCCCCGCCTCCCCCCTCCGCTCAGGTGCCGGGGTCCGGACTGTACCACGGAGGGAGGGGGGAACAAGGGTGGGGGCACCCCCTTCTTCCCGTGTCCGGGGCGCGTGGGGGTTCCCGGCTGGGGGGGGGGAAGCGGACTGTACCTCTCCCACGGGGTGTGGGGGGAAGGGAATGAGTACGCCCTACTTCCTCTTCCCCCCCCCCCCACTGGCGGGAGCGAACGGTTTATCCCGGCCCCGCACCGCCAGCTCTGGGCGCCATCTTGGGTGCGACTAAAACAACAAGTCTAAAACCCCCGGCGGGTCCCCGCGGCGCTCCCGGGCCGCGCTGCCCTCCCGGACCGTCCCATCGCGTTACCTGAGGGGGGCCCGTGCGGGCGCCGCGCCCCGGCCGGTGCCGTCGGCCCCGCGGCGGCCCCGAACCCCCCCACCTGTCCTCACCTCACAATGGTAGCTGCAGAGCGGGAGGGGGGGGGGGGGGGGGGGGGGGGAAATGGCCGCCCGAGCCTGATTATCATAATCTGCCTGGCAACCAGCCGCGGCCTCGCGCGCTGATTGGCTGAAACTCCTCCGCCAGCCACGATGGGGCACAGAATTCCACAAGGAAAGGCTTGGAGCGCCCAGGTCAGGGGGCTGGGGCGGCGGGTGGGGGAAGCGGGGGACGACGACGACACACACCCCGATCTGCAGGGGGGGAGCGGAGCGGTAGCGGGGGGGGGGGGGGGGGGGGGGTCTTCGGCCTAGGTTTTTACTCTCACCTTTGGCTGCTGGCGGCCAATCAGAAGGCCTCTCTCATCCCCTCCAGGGATATCTTCGCCAATCAGGGCGCGCTTTTCATCGCGGCGCTCCGCCCCCGCAGTGGGGGTGTGGGCGCCGCCAGCAGTGCCCCCTGCTGTGGGGGTGCGCCCCCTGGTGGCCGGAAGGGGCACGGCGGTGACACCTCCGACATCCCTCACTCCGACTTTCCCTGGCCAGGTAGGGTTGGGCCTATCACCCGTTCCCTTCTGGATAAGGAGGTGACTCCCAAACTTCTCGTGGAATCCCATCCACAATGCTGTGCAGCTTCTTCAGCGCTACCTGGCAGCCCCTTGGAGCATAATTACCTAAAACTGTGTCAAAACCAGTGGATCCTACTGGAATTTTACTTAAAGCTGAAACGTGAGCTATTTATATCTGTTGAAGGTCAGCCCCTGAGGAAATACCCACTAAAGGGCTCCTTCTGCCTAAAACGTCCCTAAATAGTGCTCTAACTTATTTTTTTTCATGGTACATGTGTTTGAGTCTTAAATGTCTGCTCAAAGAACGATAATACTATTGTTTAAAAATGTAACTCATTGGTCATTCCAGTGCGGTTACTGCCATATTTGTGTTTTGTATTTATCTATTTGTATTATGGTGGCAAGGAAAAACATTCCTTTCTTATCACTCATTTGCCATTAGCACACACTCAGGTAGCTCTTTAATCAAGTACCTCAGTAGATATTTAAGCCAGACAATCCCTGTGTTTAGGACCTTTTTGTTTTATTCTAAATGGCTTCATGGACTGTGTGTAAACCACTGTTCACTGCAGTGTGGGCAGCTACAGATCCCTCAATGGGCCATTGTGGTCAACTGACCAAAGCCCAGGAGGACAGATAGGAGAAATTTGAGTTAAATATTAATCACTACTTTTACAGAACTGGTTTTGCTCAGTCTCTGTGCTGGGAGAACAGCGAGAGGGTCAGATCTTGGTGCCATTAAATGTAACTCTCCATTAAGTCTGTCTTTTTAAAGCCTGGACTAGTCTTTTAAATTAAGAGCTGCTGTTGTAAATTGAAATCATCCCCTGTTGTACTGACCCCGTTCCATGAGCAATCAAAATTTCAAAAACAGCCCACAAAAATACAAATTTTCTAAACTGTGTTTATGAACTTGATATTAAAATGTTAGATATGGGTTTTAAACCTCAAGTCAGCAGAATTATTTTAATTTAGAAGTTTGTTCATTTTTTCCCCCCCTTAACTATACTTCTTTACATCTCTGGGCAATTCTCCTAATTTAAATTATGGGGCCCCTGGAGCCAATTTATTTCTCTGTCCCATAGAGCCAGATTCAATTTCATTATACCTACTGAAACTTCAGGATAACAAGCACATAAAAGCAATCAAAACTGCTTTATTTCTTTTAAATTTTAAAACGTGCATGTGTTACTTTAAAAAGAAAAAACAAAGTGCATTTTTTATTTACGTTTTCCAAAAGTCTCCCTAACATTTTTGAAGACTTGGTGGCTCTACCACAAGAGATGTAGTCCCATGGTGGAATACAGAACAGTGCCCTTTCCTAAAACAGGGCTCACATTGAAAGTTGTTCCACAGGCTTTTTATTTCCCTTTGTAGTCAAATCAGTGCAAGTTTGCTGTGGATGCACCACAGCTGCCAGATGCTGGTCTGATTCATCCCCTGCAGTATCCGGCATCTGATGTAATGCATATTGTAATTCCCACATTTGATGTGTTGTTTCTGATGCTCCAGCACAGGCTTTGTTTCCCCCACAGCCTTGTGCTGGCAGAGAGAGAGGCCTTCACATGAGGTTAATTTATTTATTTCTAATATGCATAGTTCAAGTGAACTACATGAACTACCCCTCTTCACCTCCAGTCTGGAAGGGGCTGTAACCCTCCTGAAAATCCTCCTTTCCCTGCTCAGCTCCCAGACTATCAGATCCATGTCTCCATCCCTGCATCATCTCATTTGGATGCTGCTGCTGCAGCAATTTCTCTCATCTGACAGAAACCAGTTCTGTCTCTTCCCTCTGGTGACTCCAACATTAATTTTTCCACTAGTTCCCAGATGGAAGCAAGTGTACTGACTGGCTTCTCCCCCCTTTTCAGATTCCAGGTGGAAAAGCGCACTGGAACTCCACCCCATTTAATTTACTCATGAATATCTTTCTGCCCTCTTTTCCTTGGACTTCCTCACCCCTTCCTTTCACCTAGAAAAACCACTACTAAGTCTCTGCCATAAAAACAAGCCTCCCATACCTGGACCCTACTCCCTAAAGCTGCTCCCCAAGCCTCTCTCAGACCCCTAGACAGATTTTCTGTTTTTTCCCCATCCATATGGATGTTTCAGGTTTTGTTTGGGTTATTGGATTTTTCTCCATGACATAATCCCATTTTGAGGAACATATAGATTAAATATGACAAAGAAAAATACTCAAGTGCTCTAAACTCATTTGAGTTATAGAAGCAGCCATTGCCTCCCTGGTCCTGGTGACCTCTCAGTCTCATTCTGTGCATGACAAGTAGGTACTTAGGTCTAGATTCTCACATTAAACTGCACATGGAATTGGGCTATGCTTTGCGGCACCTACTTCCACCCGCACGCAAGTCAGCAGCTCGCTGTGATTTAAAACTCCAATTGAGAAGATGGAAAAACTTCAGCTCTGCCCCTATGTCTGTTACATAGTGCTAAATTATAATGCAACTGAAATGTAATTACTTTTCCATCCTGCACAGAGAATACAAAACATGAATTCACTAGTTTAGAGTAAGCCACAATAAATTTACTTAAAGTGGCCTCATGAAAAACACATACAAGTACAATAAAGTTTTTTTGTTTTGGTTCTCAGGATCACTCCTCCCCCCAAAAAAATTAGTCTTTTTTTTTTTTTAAACATGCTGAATTAATCCCTTTAACTGCAAGAAAAAAGTTGACTAAAACAAGATGAGGGTGTTGTAATAGTATCTACATCAACTCAAAAATTTAAATTTTATTTTAAATGAAAAACATACCATTTGCTGAAGCATTTCATTTCATGCATTTACTATTGGCTCTCTTTTTGCCTGATTTGTTCCCAACCAAGTGGCATTTATCCTCCAATTGTTAATAATACAGAGGCACAAAAATAAGCCAGGAAACAACTTGCATCATCACCCCGCCCCCCCCCCACCCCCCCCCCCCCCTAATTTTCACTGGTCATTTGGTAAAAAATACAGCAAGTTTTAGGAAAAGGCAGCTTTTCAGTTCACTGAAAATCTATTTAGCAAAGCTCTGCTGGGGTGTTAGGATAGGAAAAGTAAGTCCTGATGCCAAAATGCCTGCAGGGAAAATATTTTGCCACTTGCACGCCAATATCTCCCTGACTCCATTAGAACAATATTTATAAAGGCAGCTGCTACTCCTGATAATGCCTTGATATCCCATAGTTTTAAGGGGACAAATCATCAGGGAGTTTGGCATATCACAACTTCTGCTCCAAACTGTCTCTTTGCAAGATTCTGCAGGGTTAGAAAGGGATTTTTCCTTGTTCTGCTGAGCTGCTCCTGTGGAGCCCCAGCCTTTCCTCAGGCAGCATGTCATGGTTCCAGTCAGCCCAGTTTAGGTAAGTACAGTAACTGCAGTGCAACCCAGTTCTTCTCTGCATTGCCAGACTTGTTCATTCTTGGAGCATTTCCCAGAAATCTGTGCTGAACAGATGTAGTTCACTTTCAAATCCAGGTCAGCTACTTCTTTAGCTGGGATTACTGTCCATTTAGTGCACACATTTCTTCTCTGGGAAGAATCTCAGCTACCATGATCCTGCCAGCACCCAACACTACCAGCTGATTTCCCACTGGAGTTCAGATGTCTCCATGACCCAGCCCTGGCTGTGTAGAAGCATTGTCATTAGTAGGAAATAATTTGTGCATCAATTGCAAAGGAAACACAAAAGGTGTTTGGGTTTCCTTTCCATTAATCAGGCCAGAATGACTCAGGACACTCTCCATGCTTTTTGATATTTCTGAGTTCACTAGAAAGTTAAATAAAGGTTTAATATTCTCTATTGAAATTATTGCTCTGTTTAAAATTATAAAATCATTATTAAAATTATAGTGCATCATACAAGATTTCTATTTTTTCCAGAAGATTTGTCTCCATCACTGGGAAAGGATTTGATACAGCCTTTGACAACCTTTTTCAAATGTGGTGATGACAGTCAGCTTTTCTCCACCTCTGTCAGGAAAGGAGGGATCTTCAGAGATCTTCCTCCTGCTTCTGCATACATTTAGTAGATGAATAAAAGAGGCAACATAAAACCACATTCAGTGATAACTTATGGTAGATGTTTAGACAGCAGCCACATTTTCTTTAAAAATAATTGTATTTTGAGATTTAATTTAGTACGTGTACTAACTCTAGACTCTGTTTATCTTGGCTTTTTATAGAAGTGCTAAAAGTAAGTCTCCTAGCTGGGAAAACTCTGTATCCTTTTTCAGGATGTATAAGGATAAAAATATTTTTCTGTCAGATGGTCAGTCTTTCTCGTTCTGCAGAAGTTAGAAATTAGAATTCTGACCTTCTGATGGATGTAGGAGCTGGCAGAGGGTTTCCAAACTACCTCTGTGTCACAGACACCTCAGTATATAAACTGAGCAGGCTTTCCCTGATGAGAAACTGAGACGTTTATTCTTGCAGTTTTGAACAAGAGACTAAAACATCGTTGAAGACAAGTTGGTTCTTTTTTCTAAAGTCTGTTTCTACTTATTTCATGCCTTTTGAGTAGGGTCTTTATCCTTACCTGCAGTGTTTACTCTCCTGTTGTGTTTATAGACAGCAGTCACATCCTCATTGAGGTTTGTTTTGTCATGGTTTGTCAGACTACACAAACCATGTTTCTTTTGTTTCCTCCTGTCTAGCACATTCCTCATTCCCAGCTTTCTACCCAGCCTCTTTGCTCTAGTGGGGCAACAGGGCTTTTACAGAGAAGATTTCATTACAGATGATGCAGTTTTAGAAATTGATTGATTTTTAAGGGCAAAAAACATGCCCTGGGATTGCTCCAGCTCTTATCTAAATGTCTGGATGTCCAAGTTTGTGGAAATACTCACCAGTTCCCATTCCATCCTTCAGCACCTATAGAAGATAACTAAGATTCATCTAGAGATGACATCCAGAGGGCATTCAAAAATAGAGGTCAGCAGGTAAGTTCAAGAGGACAAGGCAGACCTGAGTCCAAAATTAGAATCAAATTTGCATGTCATGATGTAGGCTGGTAATGAAAGTAAGACAAAATCTACAGCAATAGCACAGATTCAAGACCCATAGCCAATTACAGTTGATACTAAGCTAAAACCCAATACTCCTCTTGAATTACTCCGACAAGAAGCAATGGCCCTAAGCTTGGCTTAAGGAGGACTCCTGGGCTTGGGGGGCGGGGGGGTAGGCCCAAGTGAAGCTGCTTAGGATCAGGGGGACTTATTAGTGCCCTCTGAAGTCTATCTTCGTGGTGTACTGCTGCTCAGGTGCTAAAGGTAGATCTTAGGCCTGATTTAGCCATGGGTTCTTGGAGAAGTTGGTTTGGCTTTTTTTTCATAAAGGTATAAATCAAGCCTGTCTTAAATCTAATATTTGATAACAGCTTATAGAACTGGTGCACAAAAAAGAAAATACAGTTGTGGTTGGATTTCTTTGTTTTTTCCTTAATTTCAAGCCTTTACTTACCACAGTCTTAAGTTATTAATTTTTTATCATAACATTTTAAAAATTAGGTCTTTGGAAAGAAAAACACTGCTGACATTTTCTTACAGCATTCTGGGATTTTAAGAACTCCCCCTTATGGCCTGTGGGTAGGGTTGTGTTGCTTGTCACCACCTTGGGGACAGGGGTTTCCTGTGTGAGTTCTGACCCTGCAGCAGTTGCTGTCTGAGCAGAACCTAGCACTGGTGTCATTTTGGACTACATTCAAAGTATTTTTGCAGCGTGGTTCTTTGCAGTTGGATGTGTCCTTCAAGAGAGTAGTTGTCTGGGTAGAAGAGAAATGTTTGTTTAGTGAGTGATTAGTTTAAAGGAGGGAATGTTTTCCAACTTAACTGAGTTAGAATTTAAGTATATTCTACCCACACTGTAGACAGATGTATGAATACCTTTGAAAACGCCTGGTTTAGGAGAATAGGAGGAATCAAATGGAACAAGTGCCAGGATTTTTCAGGGAGTTAATGCTGCCTTATCTCTGAAGCTGATAAAACCCAAATGATACCATTCCAGACAGCATTAAGATTGAAGCTGTGGCCTCTGCCTCTGTGCAGATGGCTACAAATAAGAAACTTCTGTAGTCACACAGACAGGAAAAACATTAGAATGTGTGTTCAGGGGGAAAGCACAGAGCTGCCCAAAGCAGGGAATGAATGATGGCAGGGTTTCTGCTGTGCTTCAGTCAAACAACTCTGGAGGAAGGATACAGATACTGTAGCCTGGGAAGAAATAACAAATTTGCTTCCTCAAAATCATTTAGTGAACAGAACATAAGCTTTTGAGCTAGTCTTTTTTCAGGAAATAATCCTCATTGTCAAAGTTCAGGTGATGTTATCCAGGTGTACCCAAATGTTATGTACTCCAGGTGTGCCCAGGCACCTGGCAAGCCTGATCCCAAACAAAGGTGTTTTTTTTCAAAGGAGCACATTTACATGGTTAAGTTATGACAGGACTTTGCATTTCTCTGTTATTATGGAATTGTTAAACTGTTGCTTTAAACTCCTGTAACTCCAGCCTACACATAGTGGAAAAATTCCAGATTTGCTTGCCTGAGCATGAGGCTGCAGTTCACAATAAAAGATCTGCTGCAGTTCTAGCTGATAATGCTAGTGTGTCCTGCATCATGTTGGGTTTGCTCTGCCTTCATTTTGCAGGGATCCCCCTGGAGACTTGTTTCCAGAGTTTTGCTGTTAGAGTACAACTGATATTTCCCAGGGCTTTTAAATATGTTTGCTTGGGAAGACTGTCTCTAAAGCCAATACACCCCACTGGGAGCTCAGGTAGGATCTGGACTCTTCAAGTTTATCAAAAGAGCCCAGACTTTGATCCCTGATTTCCAAAATGTGCTGCTTAGTGAATTTGCCTGACTAATAGAGCATGGCAATAGCAATGGCATTTCTCAAAGCAAATGCTGAGTATTTTTAATTAAGAAACTTGGCAGCTGCAGACCCAGTCCCTCAGAAGCTGATTTTTACACTGAAATGTCTTTGCCACTCTGGTAAGATTATCTTGAAAGTTATTCTTACAGTTGCTGATGTATTCAGGAAGGCAAAGAACAGGAATAGGCCTAAGATGACAAGGTCATTTTTCACTACTTGGATCAGCTTGATATGGGCTGAATTCATTTCTCTGGCAAGTTCTGTTTCACCCAAGAATACCCTAAAAGTTGAATGAGCTTCTTCACATCCTAGAGGTTCTCCTCAACCTCAAAAGGCTTTAAATGCACAGAGAAGAGAAGCTGTGGCTTCCCCATCCCTGGAAGTGTTCACAGCCATGTTGGATGGGGCTCGGAGCAACCTGCTCTAGTGGAAGGTCTCTCCTGCCCTTGGAAGGGGTGGAATGAGATGGGCTTTGAGGTCTCTTCCAATCCAAACCATTCTGGGATTCTGTGATTTCCTGTATTCATCTTTGCACTGAATTCCACATCCTGGCTCCCCTTCACTGCTCTTTCCTCATTAATTCCCTGCAGAACTTTTAGGAACTCTGCTGGCAATGCCTATTTCTCTTTTTTCCCATCACTTACCTAGTTTATTTTTACCTGATAACTTTCTCATTTAGTGTAGAAAAAAATATTTTAAATTTCTATTATTTCATTTAGTATAGAGCAACTGTAACACAGCAAAACCACATGGAAGGTGTAATTACGACTAAATGTCAATTCAGTATTTCTGTGACACCTGCTGGGAATTTATTTCCTTTCAAAGTTTTTCTCCAGGTTTTATTTCACAGCTGACCTGTTGGTTGATAACAAAAATAGAAAATAGAAAGGAATTAAAGAGCCCTCTGCTGTACAGAATGCTGACTTCTCTCAGTGTGGAACACTCAATAGTGAATCATGCAATTGTTAAAAAGCTATTGGCAAACATTGGAGTTGAAGGTGGAAAAAGACATAATGTGCAATACTTTCCCTTCCCTGACTTTAAGAAACATCTTCCCAATGAAGATAACAACTTACATAGCCATAAACTCATTTGAATCTTATTTTTCATTGCTGTACTTCTTGGATGCTCCTTTGGTAAATGATTTCCTGCCCTGTGCTAGATGCTGTTTCCATTCACAATAAAGTAGTAACAGTCCTCTGTGAGTGATATCATAGTACCATACGACAGCACTTATTGTGACTTCTCAAATTTACCACACCAAAATACGTTCTTTGTTGATTGTTTGGGGACTTTCAGACCTAGGGTTTGACTGAAGTCAGTCTAACAAAAAAAAATAAAAACAAGCCCACAAAAACAAAACAAACAAAAAAACAACCCCAAAACCAAACCAAAACAAAAAAACCCACACAAAAACCCCACAGAGCCTGGAGAGCTTGGACAGTTTGCAATATGCAAGGAAAACATGGAAACAAAAAGAAGGGCAAACCCAAAAGTTTGGCTATTTGATACAGACAGAGGGAAAGCTTGAAATAAGGCTTGTGTAAGTAATTGGTTTTTAGGTTTTGAGGTGGTACAAATATTTAATTACTGACCCTGCCAACAGACCTACCCATGTGCTTTTTCTAGATGATCCAGCTGATGCTGGATCAGTACATGGTGTTGGTGAGGGGAACACCTGGCTTGGGGGCTGCTCCCCTCCCCCCCCCCCCCCCATGTGCTTCCTGGCCAAAGCTCTGCACCCGTGTGCCAAAGGAAGTGTATCCAAATGCAGATAATTTCTAGATCATCAACCTGATCCCAGGTTTACACATTTCTAAACATAGACCAGGAACTTTGCAGTTGCCTGCTGTGATCTGTAGTTTTTATCTCATGCTGATGCAGTTCCATCCTTTGCTGGGATAAGGTTTATGAAAACTGGTGGATGTGTTTTTGCCAGCGTCTGTGAGCATAGAAGGGATTCTTTTGAAGGGTTATGTAAAGATACATGTTCCAGAAGACAGAACAAATTGAAGGAATCTGGTTGAGTTACTTAAGGCCTGATCATGCAAGGAGTGGAGCACTCTGAATTTTAACTACAGATTAGAGCATTTGCATCACCAGGTCCCTGTAAGGTTGCAGAGGTGTATCTGTGTGTGTATATGTGTTTAAGCATAAATTGATCTAAGGACATAATTATATATGCTTATTTTCTCCCCCATTAGAAGTAAAGTGATAGCTGAGAAAAAGAAAGGGAGATGGAAGACTTTTGCAATTGGTTAGTGAACATTGATTTAACGTCTTTGCTAAGCAGTTTTTTTTTTTTTTTTGATTGCTTTTTAGCCTTCCCAATTGACAAAGAATTGGTAAATGGGTCTGTCATCCAGCTGTATTTTCAGTAAGTATGGAAAAGGTCTTGTTAGACATCTTTACAGAAATGAGGGTGTTATTTATCATACCCAGTAAAATATTGATGTGTTTAAATATGCTGATCTATGAGATTTTAGAAAATAGAAAACCTGGTCAAATTTTGCCCTTCTTGTTGTCCACTGTGAGTGTGCCAAGTAGTACACTGAGGAAGAGTTTAGCCAAAAGGACTTTTGAGGGAAACTATTAAAATACAGCTAAATGAAGATGTCTGCTGACCCTAAGAATCTGCGTTCATGTGGCAAAGGATTCATTCTCACACTGCAGTGCTTTCTGATATATATTTTTGTATCATTGTTTTCCATTCTAAATTAAGCTCTTAAATCCTAAAGGAGAATTAAATACCAGCCATTTGCATTTTAAAGTGAAAACTCAAACCTCAATAAAGTGCTCTACTTAAGACTCCTTTTCTGTAACTTAGCCAATGAGCTACATTTTGGTGGAGACCTTTGGGGAGGCAACCAAGTGACTGGGACAAGGCAGGAAAGCCTAGAGTTGGAGGAAGCCTTGTAATTTGCTTCCAAAAACACGGAATACACTGATATTGTTGAGAAGCTCTCCTTCAAAATGGTGTTTTTCATTATTGTGGGGCAAAATGTCTTTAATGTTGGGGGAGAAAAGGGATCTTAAAGCCTTGGCAAGCTTTGAGTGGCAAAAGACACAGGCTGTTCTCTCTTCCTATGAGGGAAAATCATGGTAAAATAAAAGGAGCAACTTCAAATTCAGCCCTTTGTAAGATATGGGAAAAGACTATGGGAAAGTTGCAGGACAGGGACTTTGTTAAAGATCTCTCAGGAGCTGACACAGCTTCTGAGAAAATATGATTCAGAAAGAGGCTGTTCTTCCCCTCAGGCCATGGGTTTGGGGTGGAAGTTGTAGGCGGTCCCCTCCTGCCCCTTGGAGGCACTGGGATTCAGCTTCTACTTACATGTCCTAGTTCTTTTCAGCTGTGTCCTGCTCTTTGCTTTTATTCAACTGACACTGACTTCAAATACATGTATTTCTATATTTCGTATCACCAAGAGAACCTATATTCAAACTTTTTGCTGCTTTAGGAGTTTAAAACCTGCCAAAGCACTGCTAAATCTCATTCTTGTGGCCCTCCAAAGAACTCTATTTTAAAGGTTATAAAAACCCTGGAGCACAATATGAAGGCTCTCTCTTTTGTAAGTCAGTAGTGCTGTAGAGCCCTGGGTGTACTTGGAGCACTGAAATAAAAAACTTGTAGAGCAAGGTCTGCAAATATGAATTCCTGTGCCTGGGAATTCCTGTATCCCACTGATTTTCCTGTGACTATCAGTTGAAGACCAGGCTGCTGCTCAGGAAAGACCCTACAACTCCTTCCCAGTGTCGGGTCTGGTGATAGTGCCAGAGGCAAAGCTGCAGGTCCTGTGTCTCCAGGTGTGCATTTCCAGCACCTAAAGTCAATATTCCTGTGTTGAAATAAGAAGGATGACTCGGTGTTTGAGAACTGTGAGGCCCCAAAGATGATTGTAACAGGAAATGTCTTAATATTTGTTTAAATAGAATGATGCAAACTGCAGCCTTCTGTGCTGATACCAAATTACAGTAAGGAGGGGGATTTTTGGAGTTATTCTGCTTTTAAGTGCAACAGTGAAAAAAAAAAAACACTTCAAGGTACCATGCAGCTGATGGAAACTTACAGTTCCCAGCAATTTGTATTATCAGACATGATGTGTCTCCTAGACATTTTAAATTCCTTATTGCCTGTTCCTGTGTCATAACCTCATACACCCTGTTCTTGCAAACTGAGTAACTGCTCAAACAAGTGATTGGGGGTGAAATTAAAGGCGACTTTGGTGTGCTGTGAAACAGCTCGTTAGTACAAGCAATTCCATGATGCCTGATAGAACAGATGCTGAATCAGACCTGATTGCAGAAGGAGGAATCAATTTTTTGCTGTTGAATTACATTTATCTTCAAAGATGCAAATGATTCCACATTTATTCAGCAGGACAAGTCCTGTTGTTCATTGCTGTGCCATTTGTTACGATGATTTGGCTTTTAATCTACCAATGAATACTGAATGAAGAATTAAATCATGAATCAGATCTCTTCTGTTGCTTGCCAGTAACACAAGCCATTTTTATTTTCAATTTCAGGTTTCTTTTACAGTAGAGGACAAAAATAAATTACGAGTGAAAAGAAGTTAAAATTATTCTTCTCGAGCAAGTCTCCTGTATCAATGCTTAATCCTTCCATTATGTCTGATGTCATTAATCATTCTACTGTAATATTTGACACAATCATTTGTGGGACAAATGAGGATCTAATATAAAAGCTGCAATAATACTGACTTATGTGTAACTGCAGCTAATTATATCATATTTGAATTTTCATCTTTCATTTAAGACCTCTATAAAATGAACAACCTTTCACACTGCTGAAATGACTGAGACAGGAAAGCAGAGGAGGGGTGAGGGAATAAACACCCGAGGACAACAGAAGAAATCTCAGCACCATAATGAGCCAATATCAGTTGTTGATGGATTCTTTTTAATTGTGGTCTTTTTCTCTTTCAGGCAGCTTCTCTACCACAGCTGTGGGACTCAGCTTATTTAAGTTGTAATGGTTTGATTGCCTTGATTCATGAACAACTCATTCTGCCATCTTCAGAGGTTAAACATCGCTTCAGTCTTCCCAGGTGGACTAGAAGAGATAAAGGAGACAGGATGCCATTGCAGGAAGATATGTCTCACCGAGCAAGAGGATGAGAGTTGACTAAATATTTTCTGCAAAGCAGCCTCTCCTTCCTCTCTCCCCACTGTGTCTTCACTGTGCCTTTACTTGTAGACCTCTAGACCATCAATCTTTTGAGTTCTCTGTGTCACGTTCAATGTTTGTGTTCAGTTGGAGAAGCATCAGGCATTGCTCTGCCTTGAGATCCTGCCAGTGCTCAAAGCCTTGGTTCCATCTGGAAAGAGAAAATGAGCAGCATAAATTCCCAGTTTGTGTATTAGCTAAAAAGGTGGTTAGTCTCTGCTATTTCTGTATTTGGGATCCTCAGTCTGAATGTGGGCTCATTACTCTATTGAATTATATATCAGAAGTAATTTCTTTTCCTGGGAAGTGAATCCTACATATGTGCAAGTCTATTCCAAAAGGGATTCCTTGTGTCTCTCAGATATTGCTTTTGCCTTGGATAGTCTTCAGAAGAACAAATTTTCCGATTAAGTTCACCTTTGGTTTTGCCCCTCATCTAGAAATAAGAGGTCATAGATTTAGCACATTTTCTGGATGCTGAGATTCATATGCAGAGTGTTGAAAGAGCAGCAGCTTTCTTTAGCGGCCACTCTCTTGTGCTGCCCTTAAGCATCCTGGATTGATGCATTTTTCATTTTCCAATGCAAGTGAACCTTTCTGTGCTGATGCTTCAGCAAAGCTGTAGTATCTCCAAACCTAACAGATGGGTTATTCTTAGGTTTTCAGTTAGAGGAGTATTAATGCCAGGCTTGTTTCCTTAACAGTCTGTTACATGCTGTAGGCAAGGATTGTGCTGTTTGAGGTGAATACTGCACAAACTGCTGTGTGATCTGCCCACTTCAGACATCTCAGTGGAAGCCAGATGAATGACACTGTTTCAGGCATGGACCAGAGCAGTGGGAAAATGGCCAGCAAGAGTAAGGGTTTATTGGTATAATGAAGGGTAGATTTTCTCCCTTCCCTGCCAATCCCTTTTAAAGAAGTCTCTGAGCAGAAACAAAGGCTTGCTGTCCACCACCATTTACTGTGTCACTTCTTTTCACAGATTTCTGTGCTGTTTTTCTCATGTCTGCAGTTATTCCATTTATCCCTGTTTTTATGGTATGACCCCACTTGCAATGCGTCTGTTCTTATTCTCCATCCTTTCATTCTTCTAAACTTCAGCGTATTCCCCTAGAAATCACATTTTTGTTTTTAAGCTCCTGTCTGCCTCTCAAGGTTTCTGCATTTTTTGTTACCATCTTTCTATGGAGCATTTTTTGTTCTCGCTGTATATCTTAAGCCTAGTTTCTTCATCAGTTTCTTTCATCTCACTGCTGCTGGACTTCCTACATCTTGTCCCCAGAGTGTCATTTTGAGTCACAAATGGAAGGCTGAGCTGCAAGGCTGCAGTAACCCTGGACTTCCACCCAGAAGTGTTGTAGCCAAATACAGATGTCCAATTCCAGACCAGCTTGGCAACCTTCTGATGTTATTTATGAGTCTGGAGAAATACTTTGTCCCACAGGCACTTAAATAGCTGGATGTTGGATCAAGTTTGAGTTGCCTAATAACAGTTTTGCATTGCTTCCTGCCCCTTCACAGCCTTGATGATAGGTAAAGGTCTTGCCTGAAGGGCAGGATGGCTCCAGATGAGTTGGGGCAGTAGGTGGGCATCATTTGTGCACTATATTTCCTAGTAGCACTGCTTAGTACTTCTTATATTGAATTGTGTTCAGCAGTAGTAATTTTGGAGTATGATTATAATACTCCAGTAGTAAGCAATAGGGAGTTCTTTACTTAATCCCACCACATTCTTTAGTTGTTTCTAATGTCAGTTTGCATTCTGCCTCCTAAAACACAGATTGACTCAATTCTACCTCTGCAAGCTCTACCTTGCACATACCTGTCACACAGAACTAGTACGAATTATGCAATCCCCCCTTTAAATCTTCAATCAAGTTTAGCCGTGTAGGATTACAATTCACTGGCTAGACTAATTTTACACTTTAATTTCAGGAATTTAAGAGAATGGTGGGAATCTTCAAAGAAGATTTCCTCACTTCTCCTGAACTCATTCTCCGGGTATTGAAAGGATCTCAATGCATCAGTTTGCTAAAGTTGCTGCTTTAATGAGAGACTTTAATGGTACCAGGTGCATTCCTTGATGACTTCTGTTTGCTCTTTTTTTCATGAATTTAACATTTCTCTTTCAGAGCACATTTTTGCAATCATAAATATGCTCTTTTTGTTAACACAGTCTTGGTCTTGCAAGTGAAAAGGGGCAGAGATGTTCACTTGAAACATTTCTTACAGAATAAACATTGGCAGCCAAAGGTGAGGATGAGATTCTCAGTGCTTCATTAGCACAGATGTCCTGGAAAAGGGCACTAAGAGCTCCAGAACTTGGGTAAAATGGGATTCTTGGAAGTAAATGTAAGCTGTCACTTACCTTACAGGTTTAACAGCAGGAGAGGTGTCTTAGGGAATGCTGCAGCCTTGCAGTATTGATTCAAATTGGTGCTGTTGTCACAGGCAACAGACAAGTATGTGTCTACATGTCACCATGCCTGCAGTGACCTGTGTGGACAGGTGGCTGAAAAAAGCCATCCCCAAAGCCTTTCCATGCTGAAAGCCTTTGGGTTTTTTCCAGCTGATGGAATACCATTTGCATCTTACTGGATGCTCTTATCTCAGTCTCTCTCCCTGACATCCTGCAGTCTTATGAATTTAGTTGCATGTAGAGCTCCTGATCATCACCAAGGAATGACCAAGATCTGGGAGATAAAACCTTTTTTTCTGGGGATTTTTTGTCCTGGTAGGACTGATCTCTGCATGACGATCTTCAAACTTTGATTTCTCATTTGCTTTTTAGGTAGTGAACTGAGCAGTGATGGCCTTGCTCTTGAAGAAGAATATCCTGTGTTGCAGCCTCGCCGCAGGACTTCAGCTCTAAGACCCTGGTATATCTACAGTGCAGGACTAGGAGCAGGTGAGAATGCAGCTAAGGTTGTACCTCATACTTACCAGAGAGACTTCTCCAAGAGTCACCAGATTTAAAGTTTTTCAGAAAAACAAGGATCACACTGATGGAGTCAGTGCTGTGAACATAAATTCTCACCAAGCACCATGTAAATATTAAAAGTAAATTAATTTTTGTAGCACTTTAAATACTATATTAATTCAACCTTGAATGAAGTCCTATCCCAAAGATTTATAAAGAACTTGTACATTTTGGACTGGGGAAGAGAAAAAAAAATCCCTCCTTTTTAAGTAAAGAGAAAAGCCTAACTCAGAATGTCTTGTTATTTTCTTCTGTATTCATATTGCACATTAGAATACTTACATAAAATGTGCCAGTTTTCAAAAGCAACTTGTTACTCTGTTTTTCAGCTGAATTTGGCCAGGCTAAAAAGAGAATTATATATGCCAGAGGATGGCAGTAAAAGAGATTTAAGGGTTTACAAATAGTGTAACAAAGAGACTATAGTAAGCGACCAGTGGACCAGTCAGCAATTTTAATTAAAACTGGGCTGCTTATTGATCTGTTGTACAGATTCACCCCATCTGCAACATTTCAGCAATGTTCCTATTTCAGAAAACAGCACTTTTAAGAGCCAGTAAAGAATATCGAAGTTAAGAATGGAAATGTTTTGTAACTGGGACATTCTATGCTAAGATCTTTTTCCATCCCATTTAAGCACCTCACATATCTTCCCACATAGATGAAAGCAAATATATGAACTCTATAGGATAGTCTGTCCTTGTCTAGTGGAAGGTGTCCCTGCATATGGCAGGGGCCTGGAACGAGATGAGTTTTTCCAACCCAAACCATTCTGTGATTCCATGATATTGCTTTTCTACCTTAATGCCAATGGGTTCACTGTATGTCAGTGTGAAAAAAATCCAACAAGTCTAAAATACATTGGTATTTTTAAAGATCGTATATTCTTGAAACCAGTGGGATCTTTGGCAGTTGCATCTTCAAGGTGGGCATTTGTCATGCCTGAACTGACTGACCAACATTTCCATTGGGAAAACCAAGGAAAGTACTAAAAAGGGGCTAATAAATGCTCTGCACAGATATGGAAGGTCTGTGGTATCTGCAACTGCACTTGGTAGATCTGCTTTGTTCCTGAAGGTGCCCGCTCTGCCCCGCTATGCGGAGTTTTCTCCCGGGACTGGTTTCTGTAGCAGCCTGATGTGCTGAGGCCGGCAGGCCGGCAGGCCCATGCCACGCCCTAGCCCTGACTGTCCCCCCACGGCTCCCGTCCGCCCCGGCAGCCATTTCCCAGCGGGAGGCGGCTTCTCCCGCCGTGCGCCTCGCCCCATTGGCTGGTAGCGTTGCGGAGGTGCGGCTACCTGCCTCCTCTCGATTGGCGCATGCGGCTGTCACTCTAGCCAGAGGCGTGGCCTGGCGAGGCGGGTCCCCGCAGGGGCGCTGCGGCCTCAGTTGCTCTCGGGCGGCGGCGGATGATGGCGGCGGCAATGGGTTCCGCGCTGTTGCTCCTCCTGGCGCTTCTTGGGCCCGCGGCCGCGCTCGCCGGATACATCGAGGTGTGTGAGGGGTGCGGGGGAGGGCTCCTCCGGGGTACCCGATGCATAGGCGGGAGGTAGGCGGGATTCGGGGTGTCTCGGCTGGTGTGGAGCCACCTGGAGATTGTCCAGCGTCTTCGAGACCTTCTCGGGGTGGTGAGTTCGTATTTTACCGGTGTTTTCGCGAAAGCCGTATTCCTCAGGCCGCTCATCTGGACTGGAAGCTCCGTCTCATCGGGATGCTTGGGGCTGGTTTTTCGGGGATGTGACCTCGGCATTCTTGGCATGGGAACAGGAGCGGCCAGCTTCAGATGGGTCCAGAAGCATTGAAGCCTGCTAGAGGGCTGTTCCCTGGAGAAAAATCTCGGTTAAACGAATACATTTGGTTGGCGATGGATGCAAAATAAATCTTTGGGTTGGAACTGGTACCTCGGCTTTCGGGGAAGATGCTTCAGCCAAGTGTAAAGGCTATGCATTTCATATAGAAATGGCTTAGATGCCCGTAGGAGTCTGTGTTTGTATGTATGTGGATATATAAATACACCCACACGCACACATAAACGAGTAGATATTACTTTTATATGTACGAAACACGTATTATATTTGCATATATGAAAATAACTGGACAGGGGAAATTCCAACTTTATCCTAAATCTAAAAGCTCAGTGTAATCTAGCTCTCCAAACAATAGGATGAGTAGGAGAAAATCTTTTGAGTTTAAAAACTTGATACTATAACTTGTCTTATTAGAGGGAAGGAGCAAAACAAGGAGCTACGTATGTGCTGAGCTTGAGAAAGGGCACGTAGACAGAGTTTAATAATCTACGCCTGGATGTTGTTTGGAAATGCAAAACAGTTGCATCAGTCTCGTGGAGGTTCTGGGTTATTTAGGGCTGGATAAAGAAAAGGCTTGTGGCTGTTTGTGAATGGCTTGATTTGAAAGCTTACAGTAAATTTTAGCAAGCTTGGTTAAGCAGAGCATCTACCTCAGTGTGATGCGAAAATCCAAAGCTGGTGGTAATTCCTAACTGGCAGTAAACTTGGATATTTTTTATATATGTTGTATAAAATATGTCTAGTCCATGATTTCTGCTTGTTTGGTTGCTATTGAGGAATACTATTCCACATACTTTGTACCAATCCTACTGTTACATTTCTGTAAATAATGGAACATGGTTGATAACTATTTATAGAACTCGTGGGGAGGTTATCTTGCAGGAAGGATGGTGGATCTGCTCTGAGGGCATGGAGCTAATGCCCAGATCAGGTTACTTGGCATTGCCTTGGTGGCAGGGGACTGTCTGATGCTACATCCAATCTCTTGCACCTGTTTGGCAACTCCTCCAGCTGTAGGTCACTTCCTCTCTTACATCCGAGACAGATTTGGCTGCTATGCACTTCCCTTCTGAAATCTGCTGCTTAGGGACATGTGCCATGAAAAATCAGTTTGGAAAACAAATCTAGCTGTAATTTTATTCCAAAGCCTGGTGTCTGTGTGATGAAACAGATCCCAAGTTTTACCCGTCCCTGGACTGGCAGAGAGGGAGAGCAGCTGTGTCACACGTTGAGGGGCCAGCAGCCCCGGAGAGGGGGTCACTGACCTTTTAGAGAACGATTAAAATGAAAATGTTCCTGCAATTCAATTTGCATCCTCTGAAGGCATGATAGCCACCTTCGTCTGCTGGCGTAAAATGTCAACTGTGGCATTTTAATCCTTATTTTTGCTGCATTCTTTCCCATTGTCTTGGCAGTGGGGGCACTGCAGCTCTCAAGTCTTTATTGCTGTCAGATTTGCTCAAGAACCGCTCTCGATGCAGAGCTTAGGAAGTAAATGGTTTTGTTCTGGGTTTTAGACTGTGGTCATTACTGGGTTTTATCAGATAATGTGATGAAAAATATGCAAGCAGTTGGTTTTTTAAATAATCAAAATGTCATTTGAAAGTTATGGAGAATGTGTAACAATGTCTGCAGTTATTAGTTCAGCTGGATTGGCATGGTCCCATTAGGTGGATTTTCTGTCTCTTGATTATCTTAGCTCCCATTCCCTGTCCCTGGAACACCCAGTAATCTTCTTATCAACTACAATCTGTTTTTCTTTCTGTGCAGGACAGAGCAAGGGGAGTGGCAGTTTATTTTTTCTCTTAAATTATTGTATCCGGACTCTTGACTAGGGCGTTCCCAAGGGTTAGTGCTGGTGGCCGTCGGTCTCCCTTTGAGATCATAGTGTGGGGATGGCTGATAACCTCTTACAGTCTCTCTTGCAAATGAGTATGAATAGGAGAGTTTAGAGAAATCATGAATCCCAGCAATTAATATGTTTCTTTCCATAGCAGTATGTGTCTGAATTTTGCTTGTTTTGCTTGTGAAGTCCCCAGGAAACTCAAATAGTACACTTATGCCAACTGGAAAAAGAAAATAAATCTATGGTAATTAGATCTATAGACCAATGATAAACTACTTCTGCTGTGCCCTCAAGACCTTTGAAGGTGCAAAGTTTTTTTTTTTATTACTTAACCTTTTTGTGTAATCAAATCAAAGGCAATGCAGACTTGATATGGCTTTTATTTAATAAAGTTTGGTATTTTTCCAAAGCTCTCTTGGATGCTTGCATCTGTTACCTGCCTGCTCAAGTCACGAGGATTTGGGGGAGAGGGGAAAAAAGGGTGTGTTTTGCAGCAGAATTTCATGCTATTATTTTTGTCTTGTATTGTTTAAATTATCCGTGACAAAAATATCAGCCATGTGCCATTTCTGCAGACCTTGGGGACTTCTAATTGCCTGCAGCATCGAACAAAGAACTCCACCTAGGGAAATTTCCACTTTGGTGTTTGAGTCCTGAGCAGAAACAGCTCAGGAAAATTCCAGTCTTGAGCCTGTGGCCTTTAGTTTGCTCTCAGTTCGTAAAACTTTACTTCCTGGTGTTAGGAAATACAGCTTCCTATGAAGGTGATTCTATGCAGTGCCTCTTCTAAGCTTGAATAAAAGCTCATCTGAAACAAAGATATGGAAATAAAGCAAATCTGATACTGTGGGGGTGCTCTGGATTTTCTGCTGCATTGTAGGATGGCACGTGATGGTAAGTGCTTCTTTTTGGAGGATGCCTTCAGCTCTCCTTGTTTCACCTGTGAAATAATTATCACCTCTATTAAATGTTATTTAGGCATTAGTAGCTCTACCAAGGATTGAATGAGTTTTTTTGTTAATGTGGTTGTTGCATCACCTGCAAGTAACTAAAAAACTGTTCTGTAGGTGGCTTTAGCCGTGTTATAATTACACACTGCTTCTCCTCCAGCTCCTCCTGGGAGTGCGGGGAGGGATTAGTGCAGTACCCTGTGCTCTGCTCCAGTTGTGCTTCTCTCTAGATGTGCCTTGTAAAACTTCTGCCATTGCTTTTCCCTGTGTCTTGTGCCATTGCTTTTCCCTGTGTGTGTCTTGGAGGTGTATGGGCTCAGCCTTGGAAGTGTAAGTCGCTTGTCTGCAGCCTCTGCTTCTACACTTGTACTTAAAGCAAAGCCTTGTTCCTCAGCTGAAAATAGAAGAGAATTACACCATCCCCACCTATTTCTTGTTAGAAGGCAAAGCCTTTCCCTTTCTTCTTTTACACTTTGGCATTTCACACTCTGCTCTCTAACTCCTCAGGCTTTCGATATTGATGCAATCCCTCAGACTCTTGCTCTTGTGCTTCTTCTGTGCAGTAAAACTTGCTTTGCTTTTAAGTTCAGACAGTCAGCACCTCTGAAACATGGTGTTAATTTAAGTTTATACTTGCTCTTAATTGGAAGGCTTTGAATACTCACAATGGCCTAGAAAGCCTTATGGTGGGGCTCCTAATGCAGAACTGTACTTGAAATTGCAAGATTAACTCCCTTTTTTTTCTTCCTCTCCTCTAAGCTGTTGTCTGCACCCATTATGTGCATGTTCTGCTTTCTCTACTTGCAGTGTGTTTGTCACAGTGAAATGGCATCTCCTACTGCAGATTTTACTTGCTGAGTATCTTAAATGGAGTATTTAGGGCTCTGTGACTATGCATTAACTATATTACTGTTATCATTTGTCTTTGGGTATTTTCCTTTTCAGCTTTTTCCTATAGGTGCCAGTAAGTCTCAGGTTTGTGGGGAGAAATGGGTTGACAATATTGTGCATAAAAATTTACAATTTTTCCATATGTAGATATATACTTATTGTGTGCTTACTAGTGTGAGTTACAAAGTAGTAAGAAGGAAGATGAGAGTAGAGTAAATTGCCAGGTTCGTTTTATTGTGAATTATCCAAAATGACATGTTTTTTCTGCTTTGGAGGGGTTGATGGCTCCTCCTCAGATAAAATAGGATAGAAGTAACTTTAGCCTGTTAATGCTGTTACTTCTATAGGGCAAGTGGTTGGTGCTGTAGGAGCGGCACTCTCACTCCTGAGGGGTAGTGCACAGAGAAAAGTGCATTTTGGGAGGCATAATTTGGCTGGGGTTTTCTTTGAGAGTAACTTCTTAGCATTAGATTTGACTTCTCTAAATTTATGAATTCCTGCAGCTGTAAGCAGGGAGATATATATACATGCATGCACACACACATTTCACATGGAGATCTAGCTTATGAATGACACTTTTTTTTTTAACTTGTTCAGCACTAGATTTACTACTTCCACCTCCATCTGCCTTCTCAATTGGAGTTAAATATATATATTTGTGATTGAGTGTTCGCTAAGCTATGCTACCTTATGGGAGGACGTGGAAAACCTATGTACCATAGAATACAGAAGTGCAATTCACCTTTTAGCCTGGCTTTTAAATGTCCATTGATTCTAATGCTTGCTCTGAAGGATTGATGTTTGAAATGCAAAATTTTGTCTTTATGTGCATTTGTAGGAGTCTAAGTTACAATCTGAGATGAATGATCAAAACACCAATGTTCTGCAAATGATGTTAAACTAATCTCCCTGGCAACCAAACCCAGCTTACTTGTCTTTATGTAATCAGGTGTCCGCCTGATCAGGAGCACATGTGGCTAAGCTGCTTACCAGCTTTTCATTTGGAGGTATTACACGGATGTTTAGTATACAGCCAGTGGGGAAAAGGATGTACTCCTTATTCTTGAAAGATCAGCCTGTAGATGTATTAAATTGAGTTCTGACTCCATCTTGTCGTGTTTGCCTGCTGTGGTAATGCTCTTCTACGAATGAATGTATTGCAGATCTTCATTTTAGTTTATATTTTCAATAGCCTCCTAGTCACTCTTAACTAGTGTGCACAGTCAAATGCTGCTGATCTCTGTGGCATTTGGTGATTTATTTCACTTTCCATTTTTGCTGGTGACAATGGGAAGTCAAATCACATGTTGGCACTCTGTTTCCCTGAGAAAAACTCACTGCTGGGTGAGGCATAGTAGAGAACAAAAAGCTTTTTGGACTACAGGCAAACCTGGTTAATGTACTTTTATCTGATTTAGGGATTTCTCTTGGCAAGACTGGCCCAGTAGTCTGTGAGGACTGGTACAGCTGGACTATCCTGATGTTGGAGTGTTTACTGCAAGGATAGTGGCTTCACTTGAGCTGGTTTTTTTCCTGATCATTTGTTTCTCAAAATGACTCTGTTGGGCTGTGCAGTAATGTCTGTTAGCAGTGGTTTGAGGGAATTCTTAGTTCTCAACCTGCAGATCAGTAACTGCTTACAGAGTTTAGTCTAATCTTCTTTGCCAGTGCTTTCTTGGGGGATTCCTCCTCTGGACCTTCAAAAGTCTCACCAGTTATTTCTAGTGCCAGGATTT